>NC_137064.1:13008544-13303544 GCF_032717465.1 Coenobita brevimanus | reverse complement strand
TCTCTTGTATAATTCTAACTTATGATACAGTTTTGTTCATGATTGCATCATCCTTTGTATGATCCTAATGTACAGTATGCTGCATGTTTGTTCACGATTCGCCACGTGGCTTCCATAGTGACTAGGCTTGCGTGTTCTACCTCACTCCCCCCCTTCTCCCCCTTATAGTAGAGTAAGTTGTTCTTTCTGTTGTTCAGAGCAGGATTGTCAACTCTTCGTCCCCTAATGCCTTCATTTGCGCGTCCTTCTTACAAGTTGAATCAAGCTCTGCCGGCCCCCTATATAATGAGCTCAGTCTCTGCATTAGTTGCCACTTAGATCTACTTCTCATTCTGTTCACATCTTTGTCCTCCCCTGTACAGTATATTTTATTTTTTTGAGTGCTCAGGAAGTCTCCAGCCATCTAGCTGCTGTATAATTTGAGTATAAGTGTTATTACCATTTTTCTTGTACTGTATAGCCTCAGGCGTTAATTCGTAAGCCTGGTAAAGTTTCTATGATTCATATTGGTTCCATACTGTCAGCCAGTATTAGTAATAATTTGTATCTGTAATAATATTATATCTTGCTTTAACTGAGCATTATCCGGTTCTCTCATTTTATCAGGGCTGACTTAGATAAATTTGTTCTTGCTAAATTCGTGTTAATAGAGGCTATTGCAGTTAACCATATATGTAACCCGTTTTGCCATTACATTATCCTTATGAGTCCTGAATGTTTAGTTGTTAGTTTGAGCATTAAACTTTAACTTGTAATTTTAGCTAAGTCTTTTGTTTTGAACCTGGAACTTTGTGGGACAGTAGTGATTTTAGTATTCTCACTTGAAGTGTTCATTATCTCTCTCTGTTCCGTAACAATATACATATACATAGAAATATATAATGCATAATTATATACCGTATATATATTTATATACTGTATATATATATATATATATATATATATATATATATATATATATATATATATTTATACACAGTATGCTTCCCCCTCACGGCTCAAGCCCAGTGGCCACGATACCGAATGTCTGAACGTGTCGGCCGTCCGGCCGAACTTCTCGGGTATTTAGAATCCAGATAATAACAAGTAAATTTGGATGATGGTTTGATACAGCCGAGTTCCAGCATCCGGATAATTAACATGTTCAGATACTGAGCATTCAGATATATGAGGGACTACTGTACGAGGTGCTACCCAAGAGTTCCAGTAATTTGAATATTGTAGGAAAATAAGTTACATTACCTCCTAGTTCTCACTGTTGCCTTCGAAGTAGTCCCCTTGGGCATTTAGGTTATACAGTGGTCCCAGTGTTTTTGCCACGAGTCCATGCATCCCTGGAAGGCTTCAGGCGTGATGGTGTTGAGCACCTCCTGCAGTTCTCTCTGGATCTCCTCAGTCGAGTCAAATTGACGCCCTTTCAGTCGTAATTTCAGCTTGGAAAAAATGAAAAAGTTGCAGGGGGCAACGTAAGGTGAGTAGGATGGGTGGGGAATGACTACCATGTTAGCAGGACAATTGATGTGTGGGCAGGGGCGTTATCATGATGCGGAACTCAGTCCTTGTTCTTCCACTGTTCTAGATGTTTGTAGCGGATGATCTCTCTCAGACGTTGCAAAACTTCACAGTAAAACTTTCTGCTGACAGATGACTGGGTGGGACAAATTCCTTGTGAACAATCCCTTGGATCGCGAAGAAAACGCTCAACGTCGACTTGACATTGCTGCAAACATTGGTCCGCCACTCAAGATCGCCAAACCACCTACACACCATGTTACAATAGTAAGCACAGCTCAACAACACTTTCGTTCACAGCCACGGCCGGAGCCACACTGACGCACAAGGGGTGCTGCTGACTCCTCCTAGTGGCAAAAGGCAAAACTGCAAACGGTTGGCTCCCTCTGATCAAATTGCCGGACCTTTTGGGTAGCACCTCGTATGTATATATCTATATCTATATCTATATTTATATCTAACTTTATCTATGTTTATCTATCTTTATCTATCTATCAATCTATCTGTCTGTCTGTCTGGTCTGTCTGTCTGTCTGTCTGTCTCTCTCTCTCTCTCTCTCTCTCTCTCTCTATATATATATATATATATATATATATATATATATATATATATATATATATATATATATATATATATATATATATGTACACGTATGTATGTATGTATATATATATATATATATATATATATATATATACCATATATATATATATATATATATATATATATATATATATACCGTATATATATATATATATATATATATATATATATATGTACAGTATATGGAGCCTTTGTGGTACAGTGGTAGAATATGCATCTCGCACGCTGGTGGATGCAGGTTTGCCTCCCGCCAGAGTTGTAAAAAGACATTGGTAAGCGTTCCCCGAGCCACTTACTGCTTTGGCGGACATAAGGGATGGTATGATTGAACCAGTGTTGCATACTAGTATGCTTGCACCCAGTCGGCTTAAGGCGGGCTGATTACACTTGGTTCATAGACTACACACACATCCAAAGCCATTGCAACATTACAATCACACTCGCAAGCACTTCTCACTTTACATACAGTCTCTACCAGACAGCCTAGGCCACTGGGTTGAGGTACATTGGTTGTATCGTCCCTACTTCGGTAGTGATGGGCCTGTCTTCCACTGGACACTCATCGGCTGATGATGATATTTATCTATCTGTCTATCCATCCATCTATCTATTTATCTATCTATATATAATTCATCATCATCATGATCATCATCATCAGCCATTTCATGTTCACTGCTGAACAAAGGCCTCCCCCAGCCTTCTCCACGAATATATATATATATATATATATAGATATATATATATATATATATATATATATATATATATATATATATATATATATATATATGTATGGAGCCTTTGTGGTACAGTGGTAAAGTGTGCGATTTCGCACACTGGAGAGCGAGAGTTTGCGCCCCGCCAGGGTAAATAAACTTTGGGAGCATTCTCCCGGCCATGTACTGCTTTGGCGGACACCTGGGGTGCTGTTGTTGAAACAGTGTCGCATACTATAAAGTATGCTTGCACCCAGTCGGCTTGCGCGGGCCAATTACACTTGGTTCACAGACTACACACACATCCAAAGCCACTCCAACACTACAATTACACCTTCAAGCACTTGTCACCCTACAATCTCTACCAGACAGCCTCAGCCACTTGGTAGAGATACATTGGCTGTATCGTCCCTACTTCTTTCGGGATAGGCCGTCCTACACTGGATACTACACTGGATACTTAAACGGCTCATATATATATATATATATATATATATATATATATATATATATATATATATATATATATATATATATATATATATATATATATATATATAGGGATGAGTGCAAGAAGGGCCAATGTCAAAGAGTACTCATATGGAGAGAAGGGCACCAGGGAGCTTGTAAAATAAAGGTCTTTCAGTGCTACAAAGGCCAATGTCCCCAGACTCTTAGGAAGAATGTTATAACACAAATAGAAGACAGGCCACGGAAACTTGCGCCTAAAAAGCTGAAGGACCTGATTGATCTTCCTCTGATTTCTGTTGGAAGTAGACATTTCTAAAGATTACAGGCAGCAGATGTGTAGATGGTGATTATTTAGATGATGACACCAGAGTGTAATTTCTCATTGTCTTAAATATTTTTCAATTCAGGAATAATTTTTATGAAAAAATATATAATTCTCAAAATTTTGTTTATAAACAATGGAAATATTACCTAAAACAAGGAAATCATACTTAGGCAAGTTTAACCTGCGGCGTCCCATCGACGTTCTTTAACGTCCACACATTTTGTCACTGCCAATCCCGTCGACGTACATAAACGCGAAAAAATTGCTAGGTTCCTAATTTGCACAATTTTCGATTTTCGCAAGTCATTTTTGGTATGAATACACGTGACACCTTCCTCAAGATGCCAGGCAGGGACAATGCCTTACCCAGCATGACCTCCTCCCCTCCCCTGCATGCCATTCTCTCAGCAATTCACCTGTTATCAGTGACCTGGCCAGTAAAGCCATGTCATGACACGGTACGAAATTCAGGGCCAGAGTGATTCCCCAATCAATGACAATGTCGAGGACAAACTTTACAGTTAGAAATGATGATTAGGTAATGTGGCAAAAAAAGGTCAGGTATTAGTGAGTGAAACAATGCTTATAATGCCTATATTACTGCTTGAAAATCAATATACTCTTGAACTACATATAAATTCGTACCAAGTAAATAAATAAATACCGTTTATGAGTGGTGTGAAATAGTTATCCTCCCATAGAACTCGTTTTCTTTGGTGGCAGCCTGATAGAAAACCCAGTAAGGTAAGAAGGTACTCCTACCTGTAATGAGTATTTTAAACCTCAGGTGAGCGATTTCTCTATGATTTTTCGATGTTTCTCACCAAAAGCGAAGGTTTGAGCCAAAAAAAAAAATTTCCTAAAATGGTTGGGATTGGGGGGAGTCAGTGGTGGAAAAGTGGTCGGGATGGGGCGGGTTAATATTCAGTTACAAAGATGTAACATTAATTTTATTTAAAAAATGTACTAATGATTACCGAATAAGACAAAAAATTTCATAGAATACTCTTTACATATATCTATTTTTCTTTCACAATGCAAAGCAGCTTTTAGTTACTGAAAAAAGGCGTTATGGGATTGCTACTTGGCTAAACAACAATGAAAAAATGACTTTTATGGCTGTTTTTCATAGCTGAATTAAAGTCTGGAAACTTTTAAATGCATTTTTCTCAAAACCTCATTTCTTGACAATGGTCCTTCTTGCACTCAGACCTACATTTATATATATATATATATATATATATATATATATATCTTTTCTCTTCCTTCTGCCTGTGGGTTACTCTGCACCGAGTGACAAGCCAAATGGTTTCCTGTACACCAGGAAACCATTTACTATGCTGGGTGGTAACCATATAACCAAATTTTGGCGCCTGGTGGTTTATTGGGTAATTATTGCGCTCCAATTGGATTGAGCCGGTGAAGGTTTATATCCAAGGGATGGTTGGGGTTTTTGCTCATGTAATGCGACTCAGGCATGAGAGAGGCTGGTCACTCTCATCTTAAATGTCAGGACCAACTGCCTAGCCCCGGTCTCCTACGCTTCTCATGGGGCAATGTAGGATTGGATGATGGATGGATGGACAAATATGTATATCTCCATATATCTATCTATCAATCCGCCTGTATACCATATCTATATCTATCAATCTATCTATCTATCCATCTATATAAACACATGAGATAATTTTCACTAGGAATAGATTCAAAGACCTCGGAGATACAAGCGATCAGAGCAATGAAGTGCTTCTGGAAAGCTTAGTATTCCGGTAGATGGCACCACCATTTCGACAAACACATTCACCGCACTGTTTAAAATGCATATTTTTTTCTTTGTTAAATATCTACGCTGTTGTGTGAAACTGTGAACCATAATAATGTCATATACCATAATATAAATAATACAAATAGAACATTTATATATAACGCAGAGTGAATTGTTTATATTTATCCTAAACGGAAATTAAAATATCATTGATGGCATGCGATGACAACCCGCCATATCAGTGGTCCTACATTATTTAATTTTTGTTACATTTAGTGCAAGTTAGGTTCTTAATACGTACTTTGTTCAGACTGTAAATTACCCCTAGTGGGTATCTTGACCCATTCAGTCTCTATGTGGGCAGAAATGTAATGTTGAGTAATTATTGGGACTCAACATTTTGCTCATTCCCGTCACGCATGCGCACCACAGGAGAGTTCCGTGTTGCCCTTCAGACCATGAAAAGCTAACACAGTACCTTCCTTCATCTAACCTAACCAGACCACAAGTTAGTCTAAATTGTATTATTTTAAGCATTAGTCCTCGTGCGTTTGTTCTGAGAACAAATCTCTCGTAAAAAAAAAAAAAAAAACTAAAACACGGGACTGTCTTGTGGTGCGAATACGTGAAGGGAGTGAGCAAAATGTTGAGTCCCAGAATTTACTGAACATTAAATTTCTGCCCACATAGAGATTAATTGAATCAAGATACTCACTAGGAGTAGTTTACGGTCTGAACAAACTATGTTTTAAGAACCTAACTTGCAATAATTGTGGCAGAAATCAAATAATATAGGACAACTGAAATGGCGGGTTGCCATCACATGCCATCAATGATGTTTTATTATTTCCGTTCATGATAAATATAAACAATTCACACTACTTTATATATGTGTTCCGTTTGTATTGGTTATATTACGGGATATGACATTAATATGATTCACTGTTTCATACAACAGTGTAGATTTTAAACAAAAAAATAAACATATGCCCCTTAAACAGCGCGGGGAATGTGTTTGTCGAAATGGTGCTGCCATCTGCCGGAATACTTGGTTTGAAAGCACTCACTCGGTGCACACTTCGAGATCTGGGAAACAGCCAGTCTTATTTCGGACGAGCTGATTGAGGGCACATTTACATCATGAAGGGAAAGTACTTGCTGAAAGAGACAAATTGCTTATTTGGGTACGGAGGCAGCACTGAAACACAGTTCATGAGACGGGGCTTGAGGAGCTTTTCCAAGATTTTTCGTTTGCCTGTTATAGAATACAGGAATGGCAGAGCACATCTTCAGAAGACATTTACATGTCATGCACACAGACTAGATGTTGACGCATCTGCAAAACAGTCTGAAGGAAAAGTGTGTGTGTGTGGGGGGGGGGAAGATGGAAACAGAAAATGATTGATTTTTTTTTTTTTTTTGTAGAACGCAGCCAGGGGAAAAGTAGACTTTCAGCTCAATAAAAAAGTTTCTTTTATGACTGATTTTTTCTCATTTCAGGCATGAACTTACAGTTGTGAGATTCAGTGGTAAGATAAAGACATGGTAGGAACGTGCATAATCAAGCTTTTCTGTCTGTCTGTCTGTCTATCTGTCCGTCTGAATGTAGATCAAAGGAAACAAGTTCCCTTTTTTCTCCCTCCTACTCCATATGTGTTCAGGAGTCATATCATGTCTCAGTACAAGAAGGGAGTTCTTGATTTTTCCCTAACTTCTGGCCTTTTAAATCGCCTTTGATGTACAGGGAACTCTAGTATTTTGTTTCCTTTTGTTCCCACCTTAGGAAATTGTTGAAATGTTAATGCAAGCTTCGACAAACTAAGGTTCTATGGTATTGGTTAACTGCCAAACAAACTGAAATTTACTGCATGTTGCCATTCCGTAAAACGGGCACTCCCTGAAAAGCTCACTGTACACTCAGAGAGTTCATGGAAAGCATAAGAAGTGTATCCTGAATTACTTCAAGACACATTAGGGAATAAAGTTGAGCAAAATTACGATAAGAGGTTGACCAATAATGCCTAACCATTAAGTGTTTGTTGGACTTGCTTCCAAGACGACCATGGGTATTAGCTGGGTGCTGCAGTAGCTACTTTATCATTATATATATATATATATATATATATATATATATATATATATATATATATATATATATATATATATACATACATACATACATACATATACGCCGGATTTATTAAAACAGGGGTGAATGAAAGGTTAAGAGAAATAAAATTCATAAACATATTTTTTACATATTTTTAACATATTCTTAACAGAGAGGGTTCATAACAAATAACAATGCCTAACAACTTATGAGTGTAACAGCGAACAGTTTTAAATGGTCAGACAGTAAAGCATATTCACCTACAGTCTGGCTTGGAATTCATGGCCTAGAAGTAGAAAATATTAAAATGAATAATAAACTACCAGAAAATTAGAAGAAAGCCTGTAACACTTGGACAGACGTCAAAATCTGCTTAAAAGTGTTGTCAGAAACAAGAAACGGATACAGAGACGTGTGATCGTTAGCCCCTTACACTTGGGTCTTATGTAGATGATAGTGAAGTTCCTACTGCATAGTATTAAAGATGGCAGTCCACAAGAAGAGAAGCAATGGATAATCCATGACGGAACATAGGAGAACTCAGTGGAGAAACTGATTTGGCAGTGTACAAGAACATTTTGTTGGAATGACAACAGAAAAGTGATCACTGTTGCTGACTATCCGGTTTCTTCCCCATAGAACCCTGACACTTCTAGTTTTCAAGGTTTGAAGTGATTGTGTTGCTTCTGAAGTGCGGATACATCAGTATACTAAGTTACGCTGTACTGCGGTACGGCACATTGTGCAGTATTTGAAGTATGCTGTGGCATGGTTGTGCAACTACAGCGTCCCCCTGTGCTATAATACGCACCACTACGTCTCGCTACATTATGCAACACTACACCACACTGCACCCTCCTGGCCTCCTCTCGTGTCATGTTCCTGATCACTGCACCGTGTTTAATCCCTCTTCATAGCTCTTCACACCACACTCAAACCGCCTCCAACCCTCTCTCTTCACCCTTTCATCACTTAGTCAATCAAATGCCATTATTACGCATTTACTTTTATCCCTATTTTTCTCTTGCTTGTATGTTTTTATCTGGTCCCCTTCCCCTCTGCTCTTCACAAGTAAACTAACGTTTCTTCCTGTTATTCTCATCCCCTCCTCCCCCTTCTGTTGCCGTCTCCCCTGCAAGCCTACAGTCCCTTTCCATATCCTTGCCTTGCTTTTGTTCTTGTCTCGTAAAATTCCTCATCTTTCAACTCAGTTTCATCCACACTTATTTTAACCCGCCTTGTTCCGTTTCCCTGCATCCATTGCTCTACCTATTCTACTATATAACTTGTTCTCTCCCTTCCTTTTTCAAGTTATTCCATGCTACATCTCTCTCTCTCTCTCTCTCTCTCTCTCTCTCTCAAATACATTTTCCATCCTGCTCTTGTTTTTCAGATTTTTTCCGTACTTCAAATTCTGCATATTATTTTTTCTTTCTCCTTAGCCGTTTTCCCTCCCATTTCTACTTCCCTTTTCACTCTATCTTTCCATCTCACTTCTCTTTCTCCATCCCATTGTTTTCTCTATCCAGTTCCACTTCCTTTCCATTTCACCTTCCCCCCCATTTCTCTCTCTCTCTCTCTCTCTCTCTCTCTCTCTCTCTCTCTCTCTCTCTCTCTCTCTCTCTCTCTCCTTTCTTTCCATTTCTCCCTCCCTCTTAATTTTCCTTTCCTGTCCCTTCACTTCCTCCCTCCCAGTTTTCCATCCTTGCTATTTCTCCCTCCTCCCATCCCGTCTCTCTGTCCCTCCCATTTCTCCTCCCTCCCCCCTCCCATTTACCCCTACTCCCCCTTTGCCTCCAGTTCGCCAGGCTGAGTCCAATTACCATTATCGGTGCATTTAATTGGTCGGCGCGGCGTGTCTGGCCCACTTGTAAAGCTCTCGCGGATTGGCTAATGTGAAGGGATCGTAATGAAACCAGCGGCAGGATTGGCTGGAACGGAGTATGGCCTTAGTGTTATTGATAGGGTTATTGCCGTTGTTAGTGGGGTTCCACTATAGGCGGGGACGACAAGAAGCTTGATGAGAATTTGCCTGTCTGGGTAGCACTGAAGCTGTTCTTCCAGGTGTAGGAGCTCAAGGTTAGGGTACTGTTGTAACCTCACCACTACAACCATCCCCCGTTCATCGTTATGGGATGCAAGGGTAAACTTAAAACGACTTTGTCGCACCGAAAGGGTTAATGAACAGTATGTCTAACCCCTTCAGTATGAGAAGCCTTCCCCTCACTGAATGCAATGATCTGTTAATTTCAATGCTAAAAGAAATGAACATCACCACAGCAAAGGGATTAAGAGCAGATGACCAGTCTACTCCAACTATTGACATTACAGTCAGGAAAACATCATTTCACTCTCTTTGAGGTCGCAACCATGCACATGCCAGGCCGCCACATCCACTGGGGCATTTTAATCACAATGTTAGGTTCGTCCACCTTAACCTGGAGGCGATTTTCCTCTAATTATGTCCCTTCCCCTAGATCAGTGACAGACTAAAAGAATACTGCGGTTCTATATACATTTTTTACATAGCACTTTTTATGGTTAGGCGTATGTTATGTTGTTAATCTCTTCTTACAGTTCAGCATTCAAGATGGCGAAATGAAAATATAAGGCCGAGTTAAATACAGAGAACACAAATCACCATCAGATGCAGCAGGCCTGCTCTATATGCATCTTATTTGGCTCTCAGTCCTGGCCTGTCAGCCACGTAGCCGGGTAAGTTTGCCGGACTTTTCACCATAGTTTACAAAAAAAAAAAAAAAAAAAAAAACTCCGGGACACTTCCAACAAACTTTTTTCCGTACTTGCCCGGGAAAATTTACCGGATCCCGCGTGGCACAAGTTGTCGCAGCTTCACACGGAGGTAGGGAAGCACAGAGAGAGAGAGAGAGAGAGAGAGTAGTAGTAGTAGTAGTAGTAGTAGTAGAGTAGTAGTAGTAGTAGTAAAGATGATGATAATAATAATAATAATAATAATAATAATAATAATGATAATATATCTATCTATTGCCAGACGCCATAATCCCGTAAGGGGTGGCCATTTGATTTTGAGTTATTTGTTTTACGGGGAGGGGCACCAACCCTCCACCAACCCACTTGCTGACACGTAGGGGGCACGCATGATTTGGTTATGTGGTTACCACCCAGCATTGTAAATGGTTTCTTGGCTTACAGGAAACCATTTGGCTTGTCATTCAGTGTAAAAGCCACCTGTAAAGGAAAAAAAAGCAACAAGAAGTGACAGGAAAGAGCGGAGAAATAGGAAGAGAGGAGGACAGACACAGAAAAAGAATGATAAAGGCTAAGGAAGAAGTAGGCAGCACTACATCAAGTGAGTGGATGATGGTCGCCACCACCTATAATAATAATAATAATAATAATAATAATAATAATAATAATAACAACATTTATTCCCATTAGAAGTGGTTATTCTCGTACATACAAGTATATATGATTTACAAATAGAGTATACGATTTACATACATCATTTACAAATGAAATAGAGTACATTCTTCTATAAGTGATATCTGTTTCATTGTCTGTAATGGCTAAATGGAAATACATACTGATAATACTGTAGTGCACAGGGGTTGTGTAGGGGTCAAAGATTTACATGTTAGTTACTAGGTAAGTCTTTAGCTTGTATCTGAATATGATGAGGCTGTTGGTTTCTTTAATATGTGATGGTAGTTGATTCCATATTGTTAGTCCTACTACATTTAGTGATCTGGCTCCCGTGTCTGTCTTTGTTCTCGGAATATATAGATTATTTTGTTGCCTTGTTGCTCTGTGGGCTACATTGTTCACAGCCGGTAGAGGCAGGAAATGTTCAGGATAAATGCTGTGCAGTTTCTTAAAGACAGTAGTTACTATGCTTAAGTTTATCATGTTATTGATGGATAACTATTGTCTTTGAGGATGCTGGTGACAGTCATATTCCCTGGCTCTACTGTCTACTACTTTAGTGGCAAAATTCAGTAAATTTGAAAATCTGTTCAGTTGTATTTTATCTGTTGTACCCCATATAATATTACAATAATATAGATGACTTAGTACTAGTGAGTTCACAATAATGTAAGTTTCATTGTCAAAGTATTGTTTGGTCACGTTGATGTACATCAATGTCCCCATTACTTTTTTACTTAATTCGTTTATGTGTGCTTCATTCGGTCCATAGATACACTCAGGTTCTTTAAAATACTGATGGGTTGTATTAAGCTATCATAAAACTGAATGGTGATATTTTTGGGCAATTCTGGAACACTCTGGCATGTTCCAATGAAGATACATTGTGTCTTGTAATTGTTTAGTAATAGACCAATTTTCATGGTTTGGTTTAGGTTTTCCTCAGTATTGTGAATGATGTCATAGAATTCATTTATTGTACCATTTTGGAGAAGCTGTGTCTCATCGACGTATTGAACTAGGATGCAGTTATTGATGTATTCGGACATGTCATTCACATAAATGTTGAACAATATGGGCCCAAGAATTGATCCCTGTGGCACTCCAAATGTTACTGGGAGCTTAGAGGAAACATTTTTTTTTTTTTTCTTATGGACTGACTGTGATCTCTCTGCAAAGTAATTTTCAAACCAGAAAGTATCGACATTAATTATTATAAGCCTTATTAATGGGATGCTGTGGCTAACAATGTCAAAAGCTTCAGACAGCTCGCATAGTGTTAGCAGGGATATGCATTTATTATTCATGTACTTATATATCCTTTCATTAATTACTGTCAGAGTTGTGTTTGTTGACAGTTCAGGCCAAAAATCGTGCTGATTGTGGGAGAGTAGGTTATTAGTTTCTGGGAATTGTGTGAGTAAGGTGCCGATGACTTTTTGTATAATTTTAGAGAAAATAGAAGAGAAATAGGATGGTAGTTGTAAATTTCTATCACTCTTTTTGTGCATGGGGTTCAATCAATCAATCAATCAATTAATCATTTCCTGTGGCACCCCACGGGATGCATAGGGCCTCGATGAACTCTCTCCACCAATATTTGTCTCTTGCCATCTCCTTCAGGCCCCACCAACACTCCTCTCCTGCTTCTCTTTTCATTGTCCTCAACCAGGTTTCCCTTGGCCTACCTCTACCTCTTCTTCCTCTAGCAGTCCACTCTGGCACATTCTGTATTAAACTGCCTTCTTTTCTGTATATGTGCCCCAGCCAGCATGGAATTCATTATTGCATTTTTCCAAGCAGTGGGGAGGGCGCCGGTAATAACTAATGTGTTTATTATTATGGTCAACTAGAATTCAATAACGAAGAGTGGGGCCTTAATAAATCTTACAGCAATATTATCAGAGCCAAATTTTATATTAAGAGAGAGAGAGAGAGGTAAACTGAGACAGACAGGTATACAGACTGAAAAAGACAGTGTCCCCAGTTACCCCACTTACTGTTGCTGATGGAGTAACAAACCCCTGGTCAGCTCAGTGATATAAGTAAGTGTAGTTTTTTCTAGGAACGACAAGAAAAAGCAAGTGTAAAATCTTCACTTTTCTCTTGCTCGTCTGTACAAAAGCAAATGTTGATTGAGAGAGAAAAAATATCGTAAATGTTTTTGTGGAAGTGTTGTTACCGGTGTGTGTACGATCACCTCCCTAATTTACCCTGTTCCTCAGCCATTCTTGTCACTCCTTATGTTTCTAACAGGAGAGGACATAACTCTGTTTCTGAAGAAGCTACAAAACTTAGCCGTACTGTTGCATATTTTTTATTTCTATGATGTTTTTGATGGGTTCATGTACTTTACTGAAGGAGATGGAAGTGGAGGAAATCTCTGGAAAATGCTGGGGTCCCGTGTTCACCTTTAACCCACTGCGTACCATCGACATATGGGTACGTCACAACTTTTTCACGTTGAGACCCGTTTAGGTACCAGAACGTTCTGCAATTGCGAGGTCCATTACTTGCACATTTTTCAAGTTTCGCGTGTGTTTTTTAGTGGGCATAGGCTATGTGGGAGACCTTCCCCTACCCGCTGCCAGGTGGTGACACTTCCTGACCCCCACGTGACTCCCCCTCCCCTACACGCCACTGTCTCAGCAACTCACCTGTTAGCAGTGACCTGGCCAGTAAAGACATGTTGCACCACGGTCTCTCCGACGACGTAATTCAAGGGAAAAGTGACTCCCCAATTGATGACGATGCGGAGGACAAAGATTACGTGGCGCCAGAGGAAGAAACGAGCAGAAGTGATGAGGAGGTAATGTCAACAAGGAAGATGCGGTATGTTGATGTGTTCTGTGAGTGAAACAATGCTTATATCACCTATATTGTTGTGTGAAAACCAATATATTCTTCTACTACATATAAATTAGTACCAAATGAACAAATAATTACCTATTTTTTTTTTTTTTTAGGTTCTTTATTTACCACTCAGTACAAGCCCCAACACTCTGTGGAACAGTGTCCCTGAAGGCCAAGCAGGGAGGGAAGCAGGGAGGGAAGCATGAAGAAAACAAAATCGGTATCTCTGGGCATAGAAGGTATAGAAGTAATTATCATTACAAACACAAAAATGAACAAAAACATGCAACGATACAAACATGGTTCAAACTTGGTACAGTAATTATTGTTACATGTTTTGAGATGAGTAAAATGGTACATACTGTAGATACACAAGTATGTACATACGTATGCAGAGAGAGGCACATATGCACACATACATATATGACATCTCTCATCTCATCTCATCTCATCAGCCGTTTGAGTGTCCACTGCAGGACCAGCCTATCCCGACCGAAGTCGGGACGATACAGCCAATGTATCTCTACAAAGTGGCTTAGGCTGTCTAGCAGAGATTGTATGTAGGGTGAGAAGTGCTAGTAAGTGTAATTGTTGTGTTGGAGTGGCTTTGGATGTGTGTGTAGTCTGTGAACCAAGTGTAATCGGCCCACGCAAGCCAACTAGGTGCAAGCATACTTTATACAGTAGTATGTGACACTGGTTCAACCACAGCACCCCTTATGTCCGCCAATGTAGTATGTGGCCTGAAGAACGCTCCCAAAATTTATTACCCTGGCGGGGCACGATTCCTCGTTCTTCAGTGTACGAAATCTCATACTTTACCACTGTACCACAGATACGGCATACATGTACATATATATCTATACCTATATGTATCTATTCATGCACATGTAGCCTTAACATACTGCATGTACAGGATAGGTACGCATGTATAAGGATATGGGTATGTGTACAGGCGTGCATACATATATATATGCAACATGCACATATATATGATTTATTCATATATACATAGACAGGGAGACATATACATATACACCCTAGGTAGGTACATACACATAGTCACATATACAGGTAGGTAGATAGAAAGAGAACGTTATGCATTATAAAATTATCTCTTGATTCAAAATCCCAGCACTAGGACAATACATGCACATGCACCTGGTGTGTGTGTGTGGACAACATACACACACACTCACACACACACAGGCTTGACTACTATACTGTATATATGCACATATACATATACACAGATACACATGTTTATACATATAGACATATAGACATACATATATCTATGTATTCTGAATGGTTTGCAATAGTTACCACTACCATAGAAAACATGACGGCAGCATCGTAGCTCCAGAGAAGATGGTACCCTACCAGTGTTTGAAGGGACACCTGTATAACTCATAATCTCAGATGTGAACTTTTTTTTTTTTTGTATTTTCCAATGTTTCTCATAAAAAGCGGTGGCTTGAGCCAAAAAAAAAAAAAAATCGAAAATCTGCCGGGATGGGGGGGGGGGGCATTGGTGAAAAATTGGCTGGGAGGCAGAGGGTTATGGATCCTTCACATATTATCAAGCAAAGTGCGTGTCTTTCATCCTCATGTACACTTTTCATTCCCCTTTTCTGGTCAGTGAGATTCATTACGAGCAGTAATTTAGTGCTGCAGTACAATCATGTGTACACTGGTGTGCACGCAGCGATATCACTAGCGTGTGTCCTGCGCAGCACTGACTTCTCAGGCGAAAGGTATTTATAAACTCTGTAAGCGTAAGTTGCACACACACACACACACACCAGGCAGGAGACAGGACGTGTGTGTTGGGCAATACCCAGTCCCTGTTTTCCCCCTTACCATTTTTTAAGTCAGCCCACACCCCACTGGCCGGGCTAATGTATCGACCGGCCTGCACTATAGGTGCAGGAAATCTTTAAACGAACGAACGAACGTAAGTTGCGTTTAAATTGCTTATAAATATGTGCGACTTCACTCATACGCCTACCAATTAAATATGAGTGAACGTTAAAGGCTATAAAACAGGATGGAGGAACAAAAGGATGTGTAATAAGTTAGCTAAATTATATTTAGACTTGCTTACCGTAAATGCTTGGATAGAGCTTTCAAAAATAGGAGCTGAACAAGAATAAAACCCCTCCAGCCCCAACTCTCAACCTGCTGAAGTACCGCACCTCCTACCTCCCCCCGCCCCCTCAAGAGCACTTGCAGGTTCCGACCACAAACGACCTCAGCTGCGGGGGGATCTAGGCAACACATACTAGTGCTGGACGATTTTCTCGTATTTCAGTGCCTGTATGTGTTTCTAAGCTCTGCACCACATCAGCCAGTTGGAAAATTAAGTTTCGTTTGGTAATAAAAAAAAAAAAAAAAAGGAAGATCTGATACACTGTCACCATGAAATAACTCATAGTAACTTATCTTTTCCGAAAATGCTAATATATATACATATATATATATATATATATATATATATATATATATATATATATATATATATATATATATATATATATATATATGACTCATGGTACCTTATCTTTTCCGAAAATGCTTATATATATCAATCAATCATTTACTGTGGCACCCCACGGGATGCATAGGGCCTCAATGAACTCCACCAATATTTGTCTCTTGCCATCTCCTTCAGGTCCCACCAACACTCCTCCCCTGCTTCTTTTTTCATTGTCCTCAACCAGGTTTCCCTCGGCCTACCTCTACCTCTTCTTCCTCTAGAGTCCACTCTGGCACATCCTGTCTTAAACTGCCTTCTTTTCTGTATATGTGCCCCAGCGATTTCCAGCGAGACAGTCTCACATATTCATTAACTGGTTTCACTCTCGTAATATCCCTTACTCTTGCATTTGCAACTCTGTCTTGCCACTTTACCCCAAGAATCCTTCTCAGTATTTTATTTTCAAATCCTAATACTTTCTGATCTGTTCCAATTGTACTGTACCATGACTCATGCCCGTAAATTTAATTTGGTCTAACCATGGACTTGTAAATTTTCACTTTAGTATGTACCGAAAGCATATTATTATTCCAAACAGATTTCAGCATTCCAACAGCTCGCCAAGCCTGTCTAATCCTCTCCTCAATTTCATTGTTTAATGATCCATTAGATGATACAATCGTTCCCAGATATTTAAAGTTTTCTACATTCTTCACCACATTATTCCCAATTACACAATCGATTTGGTTCTCCACGATCATATTAATAATTTCAGTCTTTCCACAATTTATTACCAATCCCACTTTTTCTCCTTCCTCCACCAGGGGGAGGCGGTGGCTCAATCGGTAGAGAGTTGGCCTGCAGTCCTGACGGACCCGGGTTCAAATCCCGCTGAGGCAGGGAACAGTTTAAGGATTTGAATTTCAGAAAAATCAGACTTTACTGATCTACCAGAAGGCCCGCCGACATGTCGTAAAAATACCCCCGCTAATACCAATACACCGGTCCTGTATGAGACAGCCCTAGCATGTATTCAGTATGGACGGTGGGTGTTAGCGCCGAAGTGGTGACATGTAGAGGTGTGCGGTACGTAGGAGGACTACTGGGCCTTGAAAGCAGGCTGTGAAGCCTATGCCCAGAGTCGGTCACATAAAAAAAAAAAAAAAGACAATCAAGCACCCCCTGCATCTCGTAAATACTTCCGCAAATCAGTACAATATCATCAGTATAGTCTAAATCCATCAGCTTCTTATTTTCTTTCCAGTTAATTCCTGCACCTGTTCTCCTTACAACCTTTTTCATAACATAATCCATAACCAAAACAAACAACAATGGCGAAAGAACTCCTCCTTGAATCACTCCTGACCTAACTTCAAATGGATCACTCAAAGAATCACCCACCATTACCATACAAAAAGTACCTTCATGCAGGCTTCTAATAATATTTACAAACTTTTCTGGTATACCATAGAATCTCATAATTTTCAACATAGTTCCACGTGAAACACTATCAAACGCCTTTTCAAAATCCACAAAACACATACTAAGTGGCATTTTCATCTCATTAGCTTGTTGCATTAGATACCTTACAATAAAAATCTGATCATTACAACCTCGACCCTTTCTAAATCCCGCTTGTTCTTCTCTTAAAATTTTATCAGTTACTGGCTCTATTCTGTTCAACAAGATTTTGGAAAAGACTTTTGTATATATATATATATATATATATATATATATATATATATATATATATATATATATATATATATACATACATACATATATATATATATATATATATATATATATATATATATATATATATATATATATATATAATCTCTCATCTCATCAGCCGTTTGAGTGTCCACTGCAGGACTGGCCTATCACGACCGAAGTGGGGACAATACAGCCAATATATCTCTACCACAGCACCCCTTATGTCCGCCAAGCAGTACGTGGCCAGAAGAACTCTCCCAAAGTTTATTACCCTGGCGGGGCGCAAACCCTCGTTCGTCAGTGTACGAAAACGCACACTTTACCACTGTACCACAGAGGCTCCATATATATATATAGCCCGACGCCCTAATCCCGCAAAGGGTGGCCACAGACAAAACGCCTCCAAGTCGCTCTGTCACCCACCATTTGACTACCCTCCCCCCAAATCACCCCCACCTCCCTCATATACCTCTCAACTCCATCCCTCCACCTCATCCTCGGTCTACCTCTCCCTCTCCCTCCCTCCACCTCACCTACATACACCCTCTTAGTCAGTCTTTCATTCTCCATTCTCTTCACATGTCCAAACCACCTCAGTGTATTTCTCCTAATCTTCTCAACCACATCCACATCCACCCCACAGCGTTCCTTCACTTCTTCATTCGTCAACCTGTCCCTCCCTGTCACTCCACATGCTCCTCTCAAGTAACTCATTTCCACTGCTCTCACTCTTGACTTGTTCCCCTCTTGCAAGGTCCATGCCTCGCTTCCATACGTCAGGGTAGGGATCACAATACTATCATGCAGTGACTTCTTAACTTCCATACTCACCTCCCTATTTCTCATCACTGCTTTCAGTGTACCAACAACCTTCCTTCCCTGCTGTACCCTTTCACGCACTTCATCCCCCAAAGTTTCATCCTTACTCATCACACTACCCAAGTACTTGAATGCACTCACATTCTCCATATCCTCACCATCCAACCTCACTGCACACTCTGTGACTTCATTCCTCTCAAACACCATAACTTTACTTTTGTTTACGTTAACTTTCAGATTCCTCCTCCTACACACTGTCCCAAATTCATTCACCAAACCTTGCAACTCCCATTCATCTTCACTCAACAGTACTGTATCATCAGCAAACAGCAACACCGGAAGCTTCCAAATCTCACCCTCATTCATTAGAGCCACCCCCACATCCACTGCCCTACCCTGCACCTCCTTTACAACCCCATCCATGTATATATTAAACAGCCATGGAGACATCACACAACCCTGTTTCAGTCCCACATTGAGATCAAAGAACTCACTCAGCTCACCATCCACTCGCACCGTAGCCCTAGCTCCCTCATACATACTCTTCACAGCACTCAACAATTTCCCCTCCACTCCATATATTCTTAATACCTTCCACATACCTGGCCTATCTATTCTGTCATAAGCTTTCTCCAAGTCCATGAAGGCAGCATACACTTTCCTTCCCCTCTCTAGATACTTCTCCATTAAACATCTTAGAACAAATATCTGATCTACACACCCTTTTCCCTTCCTAAATCCCCCTTGTTCTTCTCTAACTAGCTGCTCTGTCATATGCCTAACCCTATCAATGAGTATTCTACCATATATTTTACCAGTCACACTAAGTAGGCAAATACCCCTATGGTTACCACATACTTCTCTCTCCCCTTTTCCTTTGTATAAAGGAACAATTATACCTGATTTCCAGCCCTCTGGAACCCTTCCCTCTTCCCAAGCCAATCTACACAACTTCCATATCCACTCCACAACAATCTCACCCCCATACCTAAGCATTTCACCACACACTCCGTCAATTCCTGCGGCCTTTCCCAACTTAATCTTCTTCATCGCTTCCACTACTTCCGCCCTACTGATCTCTTCCTCCCTCCTCTCATCTCTTCTTCTCCCAGCCATTCCCCAACCACTTATACTCGCACTGCTCTCACTCTCTACATTCAACAAATCCTGAAAGTGCTCCTTCCATCTCCTCAGTTTTTCTCTCTTCTCCACCAACAATCTATTATTCCTATCTTTCACTCCCCTACTATTTCCCCTTTCACACTGCCTTACTTTCTTTACCTCCTTCCAGAACAATTTCTTACTCTCCCTCCATTTCACACTCAGATTCCTCCCAAACTCTTCATCCACTTTCTTCTTACCCTCCTTCACCAGTCTTAACCTCCCTTCTCCTGCTCACATATACCTGTCTCTTCTCTCTCTCATCTTCTCCCCTACCTCTACTCACTAACCATTCACTATATGCCTTCTTCTTTTGTTCCACAGCTCGTTTCACCTCATCATTCCACCATGCTGTCCCTTGCACACCCTTGCATCTCCTCACTCCACAAACCGCCTCACACGCTGCGCCTATCTCTTCCGTGAATATCTTACATACGTCTTCCACCCCTTCTATCTGTTCTAGCTCATACCTTCCTAATCTTTCTTCCACTTTGCTCTTATACTCTGTCATTTTCTCACTATCTTGCCATTTCTCCTCTCTTCTTACAGGAGTTGCTTCCTCCTGTCTTCCCCTTCGTCTCCTCAACCACTTTGTTTGCAGCTGTACCTTGGCCATCACTAAGTGATGGTCCGAGATTCCATTCCCCCACCCTCTCCACACTCTTGCATCCAACACTTGTTTTCTCATTCGCTCATCCACACACACGTAGTCTATCATTGCCTTTCGTTCAACAAGTTCACCATCCATCCTCCTCATTACTCTCCATGTATACCGGTGGATCATCTTATGCCGAAAGTAGGTGTTGGCTATTGCCAACCCCTTACAAGCACAGATGTCCACCAAAGCACTTCCATTCCCATCTACGTCAGCTGGCACACCCCACTGACCAACCACTCCATCCACTTGTACATTCCCAACTGTGCCATTCATGTCTCCAATCAACAGCACTCTCTTGCTCCTCTCAAACTTGTCCATACACGCTTCTACACTCGCCCAAAACTCATCGTTCATTCTTGCCACTCGATCCTCTGTCGGGGCATACACACATAGAGTCGCCCACGCTTGTATACCTACTTTCATCCTCACCCACACAATCCTTGCACCCACTGTTCCATACTCTCTAATATTCTCCTTGCACTTCTTGCTTATCATCAGACATACTCCCTCTCTTGCCCTCTCATTTTCACTGACTCCGGCACATATACCTAAACCATATTCCCATTCTCTCACCCTTTCACCTTACCATTTAGTTTCAGTCAATCCACATATATCCACTTTTCCATCCTCAAGCACCTGAACAATCTCTCTCTCTTTCACTTCATCACCGTATATATATATATATATATATATATATATATATATATATATATATATATATATATATATATGGAGCCTCTGTGGTACAGTGGTAGAGTGTGCCTTTCGCACTCTGGTGAGCTCGGGTTCGCCTCCCGCCAGAGTTGTAAAAACTTTGGGAAGCGTTCACCAAGCCACTCGCTACTTTGGCGGACACAAGGGGTGCTGTGCTTGAACCAGTGTCGCATACTAGTATGCTTGCACTCACTCGGCTTAAGGCTGGCCGATTACACGTGGTTCACAGACTACATACTGTACACCTCCAAAGCCACTACAACACTGCAATCATACTCACAACCACATCTCACCCTACATACAGTCTCTACCAGACAGCCTAAGCCACTGGGTAGAGATACATTGGCTGTATCGTCCCTGCTTCGGTAGGGATAGGCCGGTCCTGCAGTGGGCCTCAATGGCTGATGATGATTTTATATATATATATTTATATAATTATATATATATATATATATATTTATATATATAATTTATATATATAGGCCTATATATATAAAACAAACGTCCGGGTACAGTGGAGTCTCTTTTATCCGAAATTCTTTTAACCGTAATATGCCATTAACCGTAATTTTTACTAAACCGATTTCATTTCGTTTAACTGCAAAAATCTGAAATCTATCCTAAAATTCAAACATGGCGGGTTTGTTTCGCGCCACTAGCGTTAATTTATGGTTGCTCCGCTAGTCACTAGAGCAAGCGTTGGTTGCGCCAGCCCCCATCCACCACCTCGGAAGATTTGGATGATATGGGATATAATGTGGATGATGTGGAAATGAATGAATAAGGAAACAGAAAATATGAAAAAAAATTAGGTTTAAGACTTTATTTGTCCAAATTGCGTACTGTGAATTACCTAATTGTTTTGGTGAAGGTTTATTTAAGTTTATTTGAGTGAAGATTTATATAAGTTGACAGTTTCTATTACAGTTACAAAAGTGCAGTTACATACGTAGTTACTACAGTGTATTAAGTGTTTTGGTGATGGCTGAGTGGCTTTTGAGGTGCTAGTGGTGGTGGTGGGCTAGACGTCGCCAGAAATGGGTGATGGGTGAGTACAATGCTGTTCCTATGTATCCTACATATTATTACAATATCTTTTATCCGAAAAAAATCGATTAAACGAAACTTTGAAAGTCCCATGTTTTTCCGATAAAAGAGACTCCACTGTAATTTAGCAAATGAATATTTATATCACTGTGATCATTTTCGCTGCCCAGCACGCTTGCTTAATGATCACATCAGCATGAAAGAGGAACCATGAGTGTCAATAAGTATCTAAAAAAGCACACGCCCGTGTGAGTGTGTGTGTGTGTGTGTGTGTGTGTGTGTGTGTGTGTGTGTGAGAGAGAGAGAGAGAGAGAGAGAGAGAGAGAGAGAGAGAATGCATGTGGGTGAGAGAGGGGGGTTCAGATGGCCACCTCAGTTCTTAGCTAATAAAAAAATCGGTGACTACAGACACGTCTATCATTTTATTTATGTGAGGAAGAAGGAACCAAATGCCATACCTCTCTCCCCCCCTGTCTCTCTCTCTCAACTAACATGTTATTAAGTGAATGGCTACCTCTTTCATATCTGCATTTAGGTGTGACAGTGAGTGGCTGAATTATTTTGTTGTAGTCAGTGCTGTGGTTGGGCGCCAAGGTTGATAAATATCATTGTGAAAATTATATGTAAGAAATCTTCTCTATTTGCAAGATCATTATGTTACAGCAGAAACTAGAATCAGACGCATCCCTATATGGCCACCATTATAGTCTACAGTAAAAGTAACAGGGAAAAGAAAAGGAGGGATAACAACAGGAAGAACGAGTGTGTGTGTGTGTGTGTGTGTGTGTGTGTGTGTGTGTGTGTGTGAGATGGGTAGTTGACTGGGTGAGTGAAGAATGAGAGGGTTATAGAGTGATCATTGTAACAAAGTTACTCATTGCATTAGAGTTTAACACGCACAGAATGGTTCAGACATAATATCACTGACCTGCTGTGGTACCCTACTATGTGATAATACAGTACTAAGTATTTATATCTTTCAAAAATAAACTATGCGTTCTATATGCAAAAGCAAGGCCTTTGCCCTTTCCAGCCTTCTTTCTTCCAATACCAAAACCTTCCTCAACCCCTGTACCACTTCTACCCTCAGCCCGTCATTCCACTGTACTCCTCTCCCATGTAAATGTGACGTTTTGAGCTAATCGTTGATTTAATTTCATAATAGGAGAGCACTGGTAACACTATGTATTAAAGATGGAAGCTTGGCCGCTTGTATCTGAGTCTGGCACTTCCAGACACCTTATACGTTTGCCGCACCCCCAAGGGAGGCCAAATATAGTGTTTGTACTTAATTATGTCACTCACTACTTGACTGAGTTACGGGGCCCCTTACTGAAGGAGGTGGAAAGTAGTGTTTTACGTTGGAGAACAAAAATTTTGCACCGTGGTAGACCTCAATCTGGACTAGTTCTTATCTAGGGTGGGACCTTTGGGGACTCTCCATGGAGGGTAACCCCTAGGAGATCAAAGGCAGCATTGATGATAAATGTTTTTGGCTCAGAAAACAATTTTGCACAGTAGTAGACTTACAACCGGAATATATTTTAAACAAGATGGGAAGGGGGGGTGGGACCCGAGTGGTCTCCGCCAATGCAAGTATGCACGTCATTATTTTTTTTTTTCTCGGACAACGAAGTTCTCCACACTGGTAGACCTCAGGCTGGAATCAATGAGAGGCACGCCCACTAGGGGACCCCTCCGAGCTCAAGGCAACACTGTTTCGTACGGCACTAGTTTTATTTTATACCTAGGAAAACCAATCTTTGCACAGTGGAATATCTCCACTAAGACCAAGCTTTAGGGAGGGTGAAATTCCCCCACTTCTCATAGAGATTGCAGTCCCCAGAGATTGACACATTGGTATGCATTTTTTTTTTTTTTGGAGGGGGGGGAAGCAAAATTTTTCACATTGGTAGAACTTCCCCTAAAGTGGGCTGTAGCCAGGGTGGGATCCGTGGCCCTTCCTTCCTCCTTTGCCTAATTATTTCTTTTTCTTTAGAGTTTGGCAAGGGTGGCTCCAACTGTCACAAGTCTCCTCCGGCTTGCTTATGTGAGTTTTCTAAGATGATTTCAGAGCTTTAAAAGCGTAAAAAGATGGACACATCATTAACTCAGAGGCAATGCTTGCACACCACCAAGCAACAGGGAGTGCTACAGTAGCCATAACACTTCAAAGGAAATCAGTCTGATCTCTCTCTCTCTCTCTCTCTCTCTCTCTCTCTCACACACACACACACACACACACACACAGAGTCGTGCAAAAACTACTCACACTGCTACTTACATTCCATCCAGTGATGCCACTGCAGTAGCATACCCACTAAAAATATACATACATACATTCAAGTGTATGTTTTTGATAAAATCATTATATATATATATATATATATATATATATATATATATATATATATATATATATATATATATATATATATATATCTTTTCCTTCATTCTTTCCGCTTCCTTCTGCCTGTGGGTGACTCTACACTGAGTGACAAGCCAAATGGTTTCCTGTACACCAGAAAACCATTTACTACGCTGGGTGGTAACAATATAACCAAATTTTGGCGCCTGGTGGTTTAGTGGGTAATTATTACGCTCCAATCGGATTGAGCCGATGAGGGTTTATATCCAAGGGATGGTTGGGGTTAATTGCTCATGTAATGCCACTCAGGGATGAGTGAGGCTGGCCACTCTCATCTTAATTGTCGGACCAACTGCCTAGCCCCGGGCTTCTGCGCTTCTCATGGGGCAATGTAGGATTGGATGATGGATGGATGGATGGATAAACTGTACAATGCTTGATAAGAAAAGAAGAAAGAACAAACTAGTAAAAACAACAAAAAAAGGAACTACTATACAGTAGACCACTTCGTGAGCAAGTAATAAAAGTGAAGTGACAGTAAGTCACTTGTAAAGAAAAAGCGGGAGAAGAAAAATGGAGGAAGAATAAATAAAAACAAGAAGGAGTACTCAGAGAATGCAAAACCCGCACGCACCAACTGTGTTAGGGCCCAAATATTTTACTTTGCCATGTGACCTTGACCTTCAACTGATTATTCTATAGACTGAATTTCTTCATTTCTGCCAAATCCTTAACCCTTTCACCATCTTTGATTCAAATAAGATGAATCTCTCTGAGTCAATTTTGCTCAGTAATCTTGACCTTTGGCATTTTACTTTGACCTTGACCTTTGACTGAGTGTTCTCAAAATCAAATCTCTATATCTTTGTTTTAATCCAAACTTTTTTCCAATGTTTAATCTACTTTGGATGAACAATTAAGGTTGACCACTTCATGTGACCTTGACCTTTATCTTGTCAGAAACATTAGGTTAAACTCTTGGGTGATCCTCAGCTCATCCATCAAGTCTGATCCAAGTCAGATCGAAGTTGTTTTGGCTACTTTATTTGCATGCAGAGACATTGGTGGAATTTTACCTTGCCCTGTGACCATGACCTTTGACTGCTTGTTCTTAAAATTGAATCGTTTGGCTTTTGTCTGCCCCTTAACTCTTTCACCAAGCTTGGTTCAAATTAGATCAAAACTATTTAAGTTGACCTTGACTTTGGTCTTTGACCTTTCCCTATAAGTTTTCCTTATACCATACAGATTGTTCTCACGATCGAATCCATTCATTCTTACACTGTTCTCCTTCCTTCCACAGACTTCAATCTACATTTGATAAAACTTTAAGTTGACCTTGTTCTATGGCTTTAACCTTTGACCTATTGCTCTAAAAACAGTGGGTTTATTCTGTGGCTGAACCCCATCCCTTTCACAGTGTTTGGTTAAAGCAGAATAAAAATTGATTGAATATATTTTGTTTAAAAACGCTCACGGATCGAAATTTGACCTTGCCCTGTGATCTTAACCTTTGACTGATTGTTCTCAAAAAATTAAATAATTTCATTCTTACCTAACCCCCAGCTCTTCTTCCAATTTTGAGCCAAGATGAATATAAAAATTATAAGTAGATTTTGCTAGGTTAACCTTTGACCTGCCCCTGTGACCTTGACCTTTGGCTTATTGTTCCTCAAAGCGATGTGCTTACTCAGTCACTGCTTCTTAATCATTCCACCAAAGTTGGTTAAAATCTGAGACATTTTTTGGCACGAATGGTAAATCAAAATAAATTATTACTAATTTTGACAACAGTACCGAATTTGAAGGGTGTCACCAGAACAGGAAATCACCTGATCGTGTGGTCAC
The DNA here is from genome assembly GCF_032717465.1 of Coenobita brevimanus. Taxonomy (NCBI): domain Eukaryota; kingdom Metazoa; phylum Arthropoda; class Malacostraca; order Decapoda; family Coenobitidae; genus Coenobita; species Coenobita brevimanus. The sequence continues at coordinate 13,276,971 of NC_137064.1, read as the reverse complement.
ATGTTTCACGTCATTGCATCATGTCATATTAACTGCCATCCATACGACTTACATTCAGTTCATGTCCACTGAACTGTTTACTTCACCACAGGAGGCTATAGTTCATCTAGGAAGTCGACACGCTGTGTATGTTTACACTATGGAGAAGTCAGTATCAGTCAAAATACCTCGGGAGCAACACTGACTAAGCCTGACTTATCTTGACCAAGATTCAGTTTTGTACTGACTTTCGATGCTTGCGAAAACAGGTTTTAGCACTGAAGCCAATACACAGTACAAAAATTAGTCAAAATATTTTGACTCTTAATGTCACGTAAACCCAAGTATGATAAATCTGTTTGAATTATCTTCCTAACACCTCCTTCCCCTCACACATAAGTACACCACTCAGTACGTAAAACCCGTCTCTCCACGAATGCGAGTGTAATAGGAAGACTGCAGTAGGCTGGCTGGTAGGTAAAATGAAGTATTGAATCCTGCAGACGCCTGCTAAAGAAATAGTAACAACGAAGTATTCTGTTATAAGAGTATATGCCACTTGGTAATGTACTGCATAAAATAGTTGAAGTGTTGTCGGTAGTTGAAAAAGGACTTATAATTTGACGTTAGAAGTATGAAAATATGTTGAACTGTGTAGCCGTACGCTGCTAACTCAGAGTGGCACTGCCCAAAATGAAACAGTCATTTCTCACTCCTGGTAATGGAATGCAGAAATATTCTTATTGGTGATCTAGCTTCCGCCATCTTCTGCTTTGCCTCTCAGTTTTAGTATATTTCTAATGCTTTCCGCACAGTAAAACTAACGTAATAACTGTATACGTCTGTCACACGAAAAACAGTTTCGCAAAGAACATAGTTCATAATAATAATCCAAATTTAAAATAAAAATTATGCTACCAACAACTGATGGTTCGCGTCTACTAAGGTCGAACCGATATAATAGTAGAAGACGATGAAACTTGCTATTAATTCTCCAAGCGCTATTTATTTTATATATACCTGATTTTTTATTCAAGAAAGAAGGAACCAAACGTCAGGAGCCCACAAGATTGCTCCCTGCAAGAAAAAAAACAAGAGAACAAAGTCAAATTCAAGATTCGTTCATTTCGAGATGCCCGGACACAGTGCGTTTGAAAGACTGGAGATCAAAGGCAGTAGGAAACACAGACAGAGGGAAGCTGTTCCAGAGCTGACCTGTTGCATACATGAAAGACTAGGAGTAACGGTTAACTTTTGCATTAGAGAGCTGGACAGAAAAGGGATGGGAGTTTGTTGCTAGACGGGTGCTGCACGCCTGTAGTAGTGCTCGTAGGAGCAGTGACCACTAAAGTAGCGAGAGAAAAGAGGTAACGATGAAACAGTGAGGCAAAGAGACAGAGGTTGAAGAAAGCCAGTAACAAGAGGAGAGTTAATGAGACGAAAATCCTTTGACTCCTCCTTGATGAGAAGAGCTGTATAAGGGGAGCCTCCCCATACATAAGAGTTGTACTCTACACAGAGTTGAATTAAACCTGTGTATAAAGTCAACAACTGTGCAGGGTAAAAAAAAAAAAAGTATGGAGTCGGTTTAACACACCTAATCTCTTGGCGATATTGTACGACACATAATATAATCTTTCTATAGTAAATCCCGAGAGAATGAAGCACCAAGTACCTTTAACTTGCCGCATCCTGGCAAATTTTTCACCAATACCCCCCCCCCCCAATCCTGGCAGATTTTTGAACAGTCTTTTTGGCTAAAACCTCTGCTTTTTATGAGAAACATCGAAAATTCAGAGAGAAAATCCTAAGTTGAGTTTAGAAATACCATTACAGGTAACGGTACCTTCACCTTGATACCGTGTTCTCTCAGGCCAGGCCCCAGAGAAAACGTTTTCTTGCAAGTGGTAACTATTCCAAACCACGAATTGTATGTAAATGTTTATTTATTTGGTACGAATTTATATGTAGTACAAGAGTATCTTGCTTTTCACACAATAATATAGGCGATATAAGCATTGTTCACTCACCAAACACATCAACATATGGCACCTTCCTTTATGATGTTACCACCTCATCACTTCTACTTGTTTCTTCCTCTGGCTTGCTTCTTCCTTAGTCCTTCACCTCGGGAATCATTTTCTCCTTGAATTTCGTCATTGGAGAGACCGTGGTGCGACATGTCTCTTCTGGCCACATCACTGGTAACAGGTAAGTTGCTGAAAAAATGGTGTGCAGGAGGGGAGGGGGGTCAGGTGGGGCCAGGCATTATCCCCACCTGGCGCTGGGTAGAGGAAAGTCTCTCACAGATGCCTACCAAAAATAACCCGTGAAACTTGAAAAATATGCAAATGATGGACCTCGCAATTGCAAAATGTATGGATGCGTTGTCTGGTGTCAACGTGACAAAACGTGGCAACATATCCATACATCATCGGGACGCCTCGGGTTAAGGATGGAGCAGGATTGAGTTGTATATTGTCAAAAATTAGATGATGCTTCAGTAGATCATTTTGTCGGATTGAAAGATGTAAGAACTGAGTTTCCAATGCTTTAAAAACAACATTGCTTTTACCCCAACCAGGGATATGAACCAAGTCGGACATTGGGTGTGGCATAGCCTCATCCCCTCTTCACCGAAGTAACTGCTGAGTTGGAGACTGCAGGAAGCGAATGAAAAGGTGAAGGGTGGAGTCATCAGCGTATGAGTGGATAGGGTTAGATGTACAGCTTAGAAGTTCATTGTTGAACAGATGGAAGAGAATTGGTGATAGGACAGAGCCCTGAGGAACACCACTATTGATAGCTCTAGGAGAATAATGGTGGCCGTCTTCAACAGCAGCTATATATTGACCAGAAAGGAAGCTATTGATGAAGGCTCAGGTAGAAGACTAGAAACCGTAAGAGGGCAGTATGGAAATTAAATGTATATGCCAGACTGTCAAAATCCTTTGAGATGTCAAGCAGTGGCAAAGCTGTTGCCTTAGTCCTGAATTTACAATGACCAGAAGTCCACAAGGTAGGTGAGAAGATCACCAGTGGAGCGTCTCTGGCGGCTCCCTTACTGACGATCTGAAAAAAATGTTGTGATGATTTTTTTTGTTAAGTATGGACTCAAAAACCTTTCAAATACAGGATGTTAAAGTAATCTGGCGATAGTTAGGGGTCTGGGAATGGCGGAATGGCGACCTTTCTGTGGGACAGGCTGATTGAGAGCAAATTTCCAGCAAGATGGAAAGTTACAAGTTGGCAGACAAAAGCGAAGGAGTTTGCTTTGGAAGGATGTAAGCACAGAAGCACTGTTCTTGATGGCAACAGGAAGAATCCTATCAGACCTATATGCCTTGTTTGTATTGAGGCCAGTGATGGCACAAAATACATCTAGTAAAGAAACTTTAATATCAGCCAAGAGGAAGTCAGAGGGGGAAATGATGGAGGAACAGAACAGGAATCATCTAAGGTGGAAATGGAGGAGAAAGTTTGAGCAAAGAGTGGAAAAGAGAAGGGATGCATGATAAAGTAACGTTGTAAGAAAAGTTTTTGGGAAAGTGCCAGATGGAGTCTTGGAGAGTTCAGGGCATTTAGCACTAATGAAATTATTTTTAGCAGAGCAAAGAACAGACCTAGCACAATTCCGGGCAGAGACATAAAAGAGATGGGATTCAGGGGTGGGTTGGCTACGGTACCTTTTTTAGGAATTCTTCTTGTTGTGGACAGAATAAATATCAAGCGTGATTGAATCAATTTTCTTTTTGCATTAGTCACAAGATATGAGAAAGGAATGTATGCTTCTATGCCCAAGAGAATAACCGTAATGCACATGGCACACTCAGATGGCTCTCGGCCATGGAAGCCATTATCATTCCAGGAAAAATAAAAGAAGTACTTCCTGAGGGCCTCCCATTCAGCAGCTTCAAAGTGCCACAGCAGCTGCTTCTTCAGAGGATCTACTGGCCTTTCTGGAGTGATAGGACAGGTTAAGGTGATAAAGCTGTGACTGGAGAAGCCTAACAGGGAGAAAAAATTAACAGTGTAAGCAGAAGGATTAAATGTAAGGAGGAGGTCAAGTATGTTGGAACTCTCTCCAAGGCGGTTAAGATATGGGTAGGGTGCTTTACAAGCTGTTGTAAATCACGAAAGGACAGAAAAGATGTAGGCTTGTTCACCAGGAGGATCCATGAAGGGAAAGGAGAGCAAAAGGTGGTGATGAACACTGAAATCATCAAGAGTCAGAAAAAGTAGAAACTGATAGGATGTGTTCCATTCTCGAAGTAGGATAGTGAAATAATTTTTAAGTCAACAGAATTAGCGGATAAGTAAACAGCACACGTATAGTTCGTCAGAGAATGACATGATAGCCGAAGCCAGAGAGAAGAGAATTCTGAAGATTCAAGTTCAGGAACACAAGAGCAAACTATGTCCTTGCGTACATATACACAACAACACCTTTGGCTTTGAAATGAGTATAGGGAAAGTGGGAGGATACAGAGAAGAGTTTGCTATCAAACTTGTAATTGAATATATCGCAGTCGTAGCGAGCTGTAGTTGACAGTGAGCAGATTTGTAGGAGATAAGCTTAGTTTACTTGTAGTCAATGACAGGAGAAAGATAAAAATTAATACTGGGATTTGTAGTTTGTAATTTATATCTTCAAAGAGGATATCTCAAAATTTACACAAGTATGTCTCACAAGAGTGTATGGAGGTGAGTGCGTTTTATGCTTGCTAACGTCGCGAGCCTGCCCTTTTTTTCCCCACCATGCTTCTCTCTAGAGACTAGACACCCCTTCTCGCTATATCAGTTAACAATAATTCATGATTAGATTAATATTATATGTTACCCCATATTATATATGTTACCCCATATTCTATGTGGTAATGAAAGGGGCATTTATCTTCTTAGTGTAATAGGAAATGTATACGGTAGGATACTTATTGACAGAGTTAGGGAAAATAACAGAGGAATTTGTTAGAGAAGAACAGGGAGGCTTTAGGAAGGGAAGAGGTTGTATAGATCAGATATTCATTCTTAGATCTTTAATGGAAAAGTTTCTAGAGAAGGGAAAGAAGTTGTATGCGGCCTTCATGGATTTGGAGAAAGCATATGACAGGGTGGATAGACAAGGATTGTTGAAAGTATTAAGAATATATGGAGTAGATGGGAAATTGCTGAATGCTGGGAAGAGTATGTATGAAGGTGCTAAGGCTGCAGTGCGTGTGGATAATGAACTGAGTGAGTTTTTTCTGTTTGAAGGTTGGGTTGAAGTAGTGATGTGTCATGTCTCCATGGTTGTTCAGTCTGTACATGGATGGGGTTATAAAGGAGATACAAGGTAGGGCAGCGGATGTTGGATTGGCCCTGATGAGAGAGAGCAGTGTTTGGAAACTCCCTGTACTGTTCTTTGCAGATGATATTGTTTTGTTAAGTGAAGACGAAGGGGAGCTGCAAGGCTTGGTGAATTAGTGTGAGAGAGTAAGAAACGGAATCTAAAAGTGAATGTAGGAAAGAGTAAAGTTATTGTCTTCTAGAGAGGTGAAGCAAGTGAATGTACAGTGAGGTTGGATGATGAGGAAATGGAAAATGTGAGTACGTTTAAGTACTTGGATAGTGTGATGAGTAAGGACGGAAGTTTGGAGGGTAAAGTGCTTGAAAGGGTACAACAAGAATGAAAGGTTGCTGGTTCCTTGAAGGCAGTGTTAAGAAACAGGGAAGCGAGCATGGAAGTGAAAAAGTTACTACATGACAGTATTGTGATACCAACTCTAACGTATGGAAATGAAGCTGGACGTTGTTGGAGGGACACAATTCAAGAGTAAGAGCAGTGGAAATGATTTATTTGAGAGGAGCCTGTGGAGTCACATGGAGAGACAGATTGACAAATGAGGTTGTGAAGGAGCGTTGTGGTGTGGATGTGGATGTGATAGGAGGCATTAGGAGAAACACACTGAGGTGGTTTGGCCATGTGGAGACGATGGCGAGTGAGAGACTGACGAGGAGAGTGTACGTGAGTGAGGTGGAGGGGGAGAGAGGGAGGGGAAGGCCAAAGATGAGATGAAGGGTTGGAGTTGAGAGGTATATGAGAGAGGGGTGTGTGAACTGGAAGCAGGGCAGTGAAATGGCGGGGGACAGGGTGACGTGGAGGCGATTTGTTTGTGGCCATCCCGTATGGGATTAAGGCGCCTGGCAATAGATAGATAGATAGATGTTACCCCATAATTTTTTTCATATTTTTTATATATATAATTTACACTATTTACATATTATATACATTTCACTCAGGGGGTCTCACTTGAATGTTTACTCCTCCTCCAGTAAATACTGACCCCAAGTTTGCAGTCCTTGCTTGAATTCTGTGCATCGCCAACAGTAATGTGCCAAATACGATGGAGAATTGTAAAGACAGTTGGAGCTGGGCTATACCCATAATATGGGCTGAACATACTCATACTCAGTTCTTCCCACGGCTTCATTGTTTCACTGATTAACTGCACAGTTTCAAACTTAGGTGAGGTCAAGTTAATACTTGAACTCTTGTTTAAATCCATCTCAGGTAGTGGTTGGAAGGATTTGTGTGTGTGATCGAGGATGGCATCGTGATTGTTTGTAGCCAGAATGGACAAACATAGTTTAAGTACAGCACAGTAGTCAGGTGCTATGTATAATCCTGATGCTGAAGTATGAAATGGTGGTACTGTATATCTGGACAAATTATGAAAACTGATGTGTTATGAGTGAAGTTTATCTGGAGCAAAAGTGAAGTTGCAGTGCTGATGAATGTCATGATTTCTTATGACAGCCATTTCACGAGGGACTGTTCCAGCAGGCTTAAACGTGAAAATGTACGCAGGATAAAGGTGGACAGCATGTAAGGATGTACGACACTTTCGTTCAATCGTTGTTTCACTAGCGAAAGTGACAGTGTCCTGTCTCTTGGAGACCATGATGAGTTCGGTGTCTGTTGATGTTGATGATGACCAAGGTGTCATTATTCTTAGAAGGAAAGGGGTATATGTGATAGACTGTGAACAGATTATCTGTTATAAATGGACATGAACTATTACTGATGTGTGTGTTAGAGTTGCTTCTAAATATGGATAATATAACATGAGATTCCTGCTCCGGAATAAAGGTTTCAAACCATGTTTATGTATGCCTTGACGGATTATCTGACGTAGATCGTGAACTGGAAGTAGGTTAATGGTGATCTTGCCATTACCAGCATTTGCAATACCTTTCATCAGTGACTGATAACGAACTATAGGGTTATCTAACTGGAGTATTGTTATGTCAGTATGTTCCATGATTACTGAGATGTGTTGAAAGAGTGTCATGTTCCCTTCCATGGCATTTGTTTTGTCCACACTCTGGTGAGTTATTCTTTTTGCCTTTCTGGGATTTTTCACGATCGTCATCATTAATGTGTGACGACCATCAGCTAGCTTCTGTTGGTATGTTAATACCTAAGCTATCTTGCTAAATTTGTTGTTTATTTCATGAAGATCATCCTCTGTAGCCAATCTAGAAATGTTCCCTAGAATTGCACCACCAAGGTCGAACAAACAGCCCTTTACACGTGTACATGTGATGTTGTTCGTGTCCATAAATGCCTCGGTTCCACGAGATGGGATATCTTGGATCATGATGAGCATGCTTGATTTAGCTTGTTCCAACTTCCATTTCATTAACTTCACGATTTCAGTCACTTCCTTTGTCTTATGTGTCCTCAGTGGCTTGGCAGTGTTCTTCAGTAATACCGGTACTTCATATAAGAAGTCCAAAATATTTCAGTACTCATGATATCTTTCACGATTGCTGTCAAGGCAATTGGAGTAATGAGGCATCCTTGCCTTACTATATGTTGAGGTTCTAAGTGAGCAGATCCTCTTGCTATATAGAGGAGAATCCATGGTATAAGTCCCCTCATCGTTACCTACCGAAAAAATAAAACCTGTTAATTAGCTAATCCAGTCATGCTTTTGTCGATGATAATGGTGATGCGCATTACAACTGGCTCTTGGAGAACAGTAACTTCGCTCTTGTTTCACTTGTAGGAGTTTAAATCGATACCTATAGCTCATATGAATGCTGTTTTGTGGCATTTGTAGCAACAGTTGCACCTATTTTTTGTCTTTGTTATGCGATCTTTATTTTTGTATGTATTGATTTCCTCTAGTTTATTTTCACTGATAGTGTTCGGTGTTTCGGTTGTGTCCGAAGTTGCATAATTGCTGGCTAAATTCCTTTGTTTTTCTTCGCCACTCAACAGTGACCTAATTATTACCTTGTTTGCAGTCTTCCTAATTACTCTGTATGGGGCCTTCAAATTTCGGTGATAGTTTATTGTCTCTAGTGTGAATGATACCATAGACAATGTCATCTAAGTTGATAAGTGATTCTTTTGCCCCTTTATTGAATGACTCCGTCATTTCTTCCTTGGACATCGGTAATTGTTTCTTCACCCTTGTGATATATCCCGGCATTCACGGAAACGGAGTGTAGGATAATCGTCATAATTGTATACTGGTAAATTTTCACCTTCTAGAATTTCGTAAGGTAATTTCTTGTCTGTCCCGTAGATAATGAAATGTGGTGTGTCTCCTATAGATTTATCAATTGCTCCATTAATTGAAGCTTCCACTCTAGGAATCCAATCATCTCAGCTTGCATGATTTTCACTGAGAATGTGTCGTAGCACATCCAACGCTTTTTTGTTTTGTCTCGTCTCTCTACCCACCCATTGGATGCTGGGTGATAGGCTAAGACATTTACCTGTTTTATATTGCATTGTTTACATATTCTTGCAAGATTTTGGAATTAAATTCACCCCTATTATTACTTATTAATTCCTTTGGGGCTGTGAATCTACGTATGACGTTATCTGTGATTGCCCTTGCCACTGTTTCTGTTGTCTTATCCTTAACTGGGGCTAAAATCATATATATAGAGAAATGGTCTGTAGCATTGAGTAGATATTGATTAATATAGTATGATAAGGGTAACTTAAGTCAATTGCGACAACGTCCCGCGGTTGATTAGGTGTTGGATATTTCCCTATAGGTGCAGTTGTTAATGTGTAGCCTTTGTGTCTCGCACATGACTTGCATCGGTCTATATAATTGTGTATCTCTTTTCGTAACGATGGCCAGTAGTATAACAGCCTTGCTTGTCTAAGTGTCCTATCCTTGCCAGGATGTCCTGCATATGGACTATCGTGTATTATCCTTAATACTTGAGGTATCATTTCATTATGTACTACTAATTGATAATTATTTTTTCTACGGTTTGGTTGTCCTGGGTTGATCCTATATAAGGCATTACTGATTACTGTGATTTGTTCGAGTGGTATATGTAGCTTTGGTAATTGTATATCATTGCAACTTTCCAATTTGTATATAGCTTTAGACCATGTTGGATCAGTTCTCTTTGCTTTCGAGATTTCATCATGGTTTGAGATGTTTCCCTTGAGACCTAATGTCGCGACATGAATTGTCGGATTCCCAGATAGTGCATCAGCGACTAAATTTATTTTGCCTTGTATGTATTAAATAGGTACATTATAGTTTTCACCTGTACATCCATCTTGCTCTCCTCCCAGACAGGAGGTTTTCTTGCAACATGCCCACGAGCGGGTTATGGCCGGTGTTTGTTACTATATTTAAGCTCAGGGAAAAATAAGTAAAACGCATATTCACCCACTTAGGAGGCAGAATGATGTCAGTCTCGGTCACTGAGGGTCGTGGTGATAGATCAGGGTTGATTGACGTGTGAAAATGCTCTCAACAACACTAGCACAGCACAACGTCGACTTCTCACTTTGGTAGCTGTGGAGAGTAAATGAGGAACGATGAGTAGTGTTGAGTGAGTAACGATGAGTGAGCTGAGTGATGAGTGAGATAACTGGGTCAGTGCTACATGGTATTTGCTGCCATCGTCTGCCCTGTTCACCCCTGCATCAGCGTGGTGGTGTTGGAGACGGGGGGTAGGTTGGGGAGAAGTGTGGGGTCAGGTAGGGGTTGATGTGGTGGTGGACTGTGAGTCAGCGCTCTCCCTACAGCTCCGTTTGTGTTTACATGATCGTGGATTTGTATGTGATTTCTTGTGCAACATTAATTTGTAGTTTCTTGCTGTAAGGTGTTAACTAAGAGATACTGTTGGTTATCGTCTCGCCTGCTTGCTCTGTAGCAATCGTAGATATTTGTAGTTCATTGGTTCGCCAACTATTGATTGTTGTAGAAACTGGAAGGTTGGTTGTAACAATATATTGTCAAACCACTGCCAGTATAAAGTTGTGAGGCATCGTGTGGCTTGACTTGGAGTATTGTTTGTTTTCTAGCTTGATAATGTAGACTCAGCTGTAGACTCATAGACGTGTAGACTCGTAGACTCGTAGACGTGGTTCGTACGTTCGCGGTCACCAAAATAAAATATCAAACATGTAATTGAATATATCATAGCCATAGCCTAGCTGTAGTTGACAGTGAGTAGATTTGCGGGAGATAACCTGAATTTACTTGTAGTCGATGACAGGAGAAAGATAAAAATTAGTACTGGGGTTTGTAGTTTATAGTTTATTTCTTTAAAGGGGATATCTCAAAATTTACACCAAGTATGTCTCACAAGAGTGTATGGAGGTGAGTGCGTTTTATGCTTGCTACCGTGGCGAGCCTGCCCTTTTTTTCCCCACCATGCTTCTCTCTAGAGACTAGACACCCCTTTTCGCTAGTCTCCGTCTCCTTCTGCCTCCTAATTCCTTCTCTCTCGTATAGGAGAGTTTGTTTCACGTGTATTGCACGGTTGAGTGGAACTTTCTAAGTCCTTGGGGACTTTCCTATCAGGCGTCACGAGGTGCTGTCTGTGACATGTGCTCTGTGTGGCATTCCTGCTAAGAGAGAGTGCGAACGTCACTTCCTCCAACCCCTAGCCATGACTTTGACTTAACCTCTAGATTACATATATATATGCTACCAGCTATTATGTATTATATTATGATATTTTAGAGTCCTGACATTGCTATCAGTCGCCTCAGACAGCTAAGTCTCAGCGGGGAAGAGGAGGTGAGGTTTAGACAAGGAAGGGTAGTGTTCAGCAGAGAGAAAGAAGAAATGCCGCAAATGTTTGCAGAAATAAAGAAGTGACCGAGACAGTGGTTCTAGGCATCTTGCTTGGTCGTCATCGCGAGAGAGGCGGATGGAAGGGGCCTTGATGGTCCCCCTGCCCCCTGGGAACTCCGAGGCTTGGTTAATGGACGCCATTTTTTTTTTAATTTAAATAGGAAGTGTAGTGTGTAATGTGCATGTAGTTTGGTGTTGACAGTTAGAGGAATGTGTACTGGAGTGCATGCTGGCCGACTCTCAGTGTTACTGAAACACTGAAGAAATTCAGCAAAGAGGGATGGTCAGATGCTAGTCCCTAGGACTGATGAAATTTGATCTCCCGTTCTCTTTGTCATCAGCTTTCCATCCACCTTGGGAGTACCGCCCTGCCCGACTGATGCTACAGTCTCACTTGGGTTGGTGAGATGAGGGTTGCACATAATTATGATGTCGGCAACTCCATTCATTTGTATTCTCTGCCTATTCTCCAGCAATCTTATGCGTTTGTCGCACTTCGGCTTGCAAAGCCTCGTCAACCACTTGTCTCTTGGCCGTCTTCTCCGTTGGTTACCTCCACCTCTACTATATATTGCTAAACTGGGCCACTGATCACCGTTCATCCTTGGTACATGCCCAAACCATCTTCTTCGCACGGCTTTTCCTTTTTCCACAATTCCAGACATCAGTCCTGCTCCTTCTGTCACCTATTCATTTTTAATTCTCTTCTTTCATCTTAGTCCACAAATTCCCAGACACTTCTAAAAAAAAAATTTCTTTTATTAACTTAGAAACTTGTGCTCCAGTCCATACAGTGCCACTGATATGACTACAGCCGTCTACAGTTTTAAGTTACAGTGATATATGCTTATCTTTCAATATTTACACAACTTGGAATATTCGTTCTCGCACTGATCTTGTTTTTCCTCTCTCAGTCAAGTAAATTACTATAATTCTTGTTCTTGTTCTAATTAAACTATTATTTCTAGGTTTTCTCCGTCACCCTCTCCAAATACTCTTTTTAGTGTTACCAGATTAGAAACATAAATTCACGTAATGCAGAAACCAGTTAAGCATGCGTCTGCGATATAAATTTATCTCCTTTGTATTTCATTATAATTTCACATGTTCCAGGTAAATCTTATTTGTTTAATCTACTTTTGTGTCAGGTAATGATTGTTTTTGGTATTCAGATATTAGTACCGATACAGTACTGTAATAGGCTTAATAAATTTGGACTGAAGGTCGTACTGTAGGTGGATTAGGAGGCTTCGTAGGACTTGTTCCAAAGCTATTTTCATTACTACTTTCGCCTTGTGTGTGTGTGTGTGTGTGTGTGTGTGTGTGTGTGTGTGTGTGTGTGTGTGTGTGTGTGTGTGTGTGTGTGTGTGTTCCAGACATCTTAATTCTGTAAGGGGTGTCTTTTTGTGCGTGCTACTCATGTCCATCTTGTATCGACATAGCTTCCATCATAGGGTTCAGAAATCTCGAAAGAAGTGGATCTTGAATTTATTTTTCTTGTGTTCTTTTCTTCTTGGAGACAACAACTTTGCTGGCTTTTTGCCAAGGGTTTTTGATTCTGCTAAAAAATGAGTATTAAATAATAAAGGTAAAGTAGAATACGAATTTCTTTGATCATTCCGACCTATGTGTGATTATGAATATAATTTTTGTCTCCTCTTCCCTTGTCTCCTTTTCACGTCGATCCTGTTGGAGGGACACAAGAGTGAGAGCAATGAAGTGAGTTATATGAGAGTAGCATGTGGAGTTACATGGAGAGACAAACAAACAAACGAGGAATTCCGGGAGAACTATGGTGTTCATGTTGATGTGAATGAATGTGATGACACAAATACTATGAAATAGTCTTGCAGTGTGGAGGGGATGGAGAGTAAGAGACTGACTAGAAGAGTGTGTGTGAGTGAGGTGGAGAAGGAAAGGAAGGGGGGGACTAAGGATTAGATGGAGGGATGGAATGGAGAGATACTGTATGTGAGAGAGGGAAGTGTGGGTTGGAGGAAGCGCAGTCAAATGACAGAGAACAGGACGACTTGGAGAATTTGTTTGTGGCCATTCCTTGGGGCTTAAGGCGTCTGGCAACAAACAAATAGATAAATAGACAGTTTATTTCTTGAGAACATGGTATGAAACTAGTGACTATGGAAATAGAGATGAACTCTCTCTCTCTCTCTCTCTCTCTCTCTCTCTCTCTCTCTCTCTCTCTCTCTCTCTCTCTCTCTCTTATCTAGTTTTAATTTTCGTTGAAATTATACAATTGTTGTACAAAACATGCGGTAATAATAAATTCTGTCATACATTGTATCGAGCAAAAAATTATAGCACATCTACGATGATTACCGTGCATATGGTAACACTGGTATGGGTTTCAGCAGAATGAAAGATTTATGCATACACATTCATAAAAGTATTTCTTAAGATTATGCTCAACCAAAAATTTTTCATAATTATTCTCTATCTTCATAGTGAGCAGTTAAGAGCATCTTACTGATTCATCATTCCCAATCATCATTACATGCCACTGCACTTCGTAACTTATTTACAAAAAAAATTCACATGAAGCTTGGGCGTGGTAATATTACAGGAGCCTCTGAAGTGTTAAAAGTGGTTAAGCTTGCCTAATGATGCTTTTAATACGCCTCCAAATAACTGCAGGCAGTTTTCAGAGGTTCAGACCCCTCTGGGAAGACTACCGCCCATCCCAGACCTTTGAACGGTGCGGCTTCAGAGCATGACAATGCTTTAAATGTATTATTACATTTTACTTTGTACAGTCAGTATCAAAAGTCCTCTGGTCTCTCCTGCCTCCATGCACTTAATATGGTGAATCCGCAGCAACTGGCATTGACGACTTCACTTAGCATCAGCTGCTTCAGGTTAACCACGCTGATTTTCAAAGTCCGTGAAGAGAGAGTGAGGGGAAGTGACAGGACTTTTGTTGCCGGCAGTACGTAGCTGTTCATACCGATATTTGGAAAAATAATTTGGTAGTCCTGCACTGACAAGCTGACTCAACCTCAAATTGATCATCTGTTTATATTTCTAGAGGATGAATCAAGATTCACGAAGAATCACTGAGAGTGCAACACCCACGTCCAATGAGTACAATTGGGAGCAGGAACAAGATATGACATTGCCATGTGACAGTGGGCGTTTGACTGTTCTTAAAATCGATTTACTTCTTATTTGCCATACCCTTAACCTTTCAACCAAGTTTGGTCCAAATAGGATCCACATTTGTTGAGCTGACCTTTTCAGATGTCCTTGGCCTTTGATCTATTGTTCTGAATATTGTCTTTCGTCGTCCTTAGCTGACTCTTAACACTTCATCAAATTTGGTCTACAGTAAATCAGATCAAAACTATTTGAGTTATAGGGTCAAACCTTTGACCTTGACCTTTGTTCTCAAAATGAAATCACTTTATCCTAGCCTTACCTTTATCCCTACCATAGAGTTTATCTAAATCGGATCAGATTATTTAAACTGGGCATGGCATGTGATCATGACCTGTGATATGTTATTCTCTAAAACATTGGGTAACTTCTTGGAAAGCCCTCTACTCTTCCACTAAGTTAGGTTCAGTCTGAATTAGAACTTTTTTGAGATATTATTTTTCACACACTAACCGACAGACATACAGTAGTAGCCGTGGCTCAGGTTAGTGCTCCACTCTGACCGAAGGGTCGGAAGACCGAATCTACCCAAGGGTCACTGGTAGATGTCAGGAAGGGCATCCGGTCATAAAATGCTACACGCTCCAATCCAAAATCTTCTACCCAGGGGCAATGCCTTAGCCCTTCAGGGATACCTGGCGTAAAACCATTTTTTTTTTTTTACCGACAGACATACAGGCAGACAGATAAACACACACACACACACACACACACACACACACACACACACACACACACACACACACACACACACACACATACACATCGTTTGCTGGCTCAGTGGTTACGTTCTCGCTTGCCAACTGGTAGACAGGAGTTAGCGCCTCGCTCGGGTTGCGAAAAGTTTCACTGACGAAGCGAATGGTTGCTGTCCCCCTTGAGCAAGGGGATGGATGTGTGCATGTGTGAAGGTCACAGCCTTGCCCATGGGTCGGACAATATGAGCTTTCAGCTCTCTTCCGGAAGGGTAAAAGCTAACGATCACGCCTCCATCAAGTGATCCTGACTTACCCGGTGAATTACACACACACACACACACACACACACACACACACACACACACACACACACATTATTATATTTTACAGATTCCAGATAATTACTTTGCATTCACTGTACATAATCTTCTAAAAAAGGCCGGATAATTTGGTGTTGGATGGTTTCACCCCTAATTCATAAAATGCAGTTTAAACTTTCCCGTAACTTCTGCCAGCTGCAGTGTCAACAGTTCTCGTGTTAAATGTCTTCATTTATGGTGTAACTAGAGTTTTCTGTTCTTCTATGTGAAGCATCTATCTTACTGCAAATCTATTTCCCTATTTCTTTAACTAACAGCTGTGAAACGATCCATTGTTAACAGACTGTGTATTGCAGCTTCATCGACTTTTAAAACTTGTTGCAGGACGTGATTATCCAAAGCATTCCGAAGCGCGGATCCATTGAGTATAAACATGTGCAATGAATTTAAAAAACACATTTCAATGGCTGGTACCAAAAACACAAGTGGCACAATTGTGAGAAATATTGGGAGCATCCATTGCACTTCTACATTAAGGTTTGGGCTCTTATCAAATATTAAAGTCAAACTTTATTCCTTTGAACCTGAAGAGGGGAGAACGTTGCAGACCCTCCTTTTCTCAGTTTTTAATCCCATAGGGGTTATCTGCCTTAATGAATCTTGTGCAGTCGTAATGCATTGATATATTTCATCTAACAAACTTACAACTCTATCCAAGCTTTAACCCCTAGGCTGCTGAGAGCTCTAAGTCATGCCCTGGTGCTGCTATTTTCCGTTAACATTCGTTAAGAGCCTTCTGAGAGGTTATTAGCAATCTGTCGACCGATCCTTCTCAGATGCTTGCAGCAAGCAAGTGGTTAAATGTGCACAGACAAGAGCGCATTCCGTTGATGTACTTTCGTTGTAAAAATAAGACCTGTTAAAAGAGCAGATCTGCTACACTGTGATGGTGATTTGCTCTTGGAGACCTGCGACACTTCTCCGAATATACCGGTATAATATCATTTCACTTAACGACGATAGTAGTTGAAATGAGTTGTGACAGCAAACGGTATAGAATGCATGAAAAATGATTAACTACTGAACGAACTACGAAGTGAGAAATATGGCAAGTATAGAATCTGTTACAAAAGAAACGATTGCCAACATTCCCAGCGGATTGGAAGATGGTCACAACAAAGCAGCAGTACACTGCCTTTTTTCTGTGCAAATTGCCAAGACGATTAATGAGTGTACAAAACCATAGGAACTCAAAATTTGCATGTTTACTTGATTTGGCGGTTGACTATATAAGTTTCCTTTTTAAAAAACGAGAAGAATGTCTGGGGTTCAAGGAACAACTGGGCCAAGTTTAAAGCAAATTGCTGAAGAATAAAAGAATAGTGCCAAGTTGAAAACTATTTGGATGAAAGAAGCAAGACATGGAGGAAACACAGTTTCCTCCCCACATTTTGCTGTGCAGACCTAAACTAAGACTCACTCAGAACAGCAGAGATTTGACTAATGATGTTAGCCAGGAAAAGTTTTACTGAAGCTGGGAATTCAGTGAGGTTACTAGACTCTAGAAACGGGTTTGTTTGTCAATAACCAGAAACAGGTGTATTAAGAAAATAAAAAAACTTTGGTCTCAGTCATATACGTAGCTCCCTTTCCTGTTCGGTCTTCAGCCGTCACGTTCCAACTAGATCGTAGTTTTCCCTCCCGTTATTTGTATGAATACGTGCTGTTGACCGATTTCCCACCTAAAGCAGTCCATGTCTCCCCTGCTTTTATTATTTGGTCTTGCAGTGAGACTGACGTTGTCAGCATGTTCTTCTGGCTAAAGCGTTTTATTGAACTTCGAAATCATCATCATTATCATTATCATTATTATTATCATTATTATTATTATTATTATTATTATTATTATTATTATTATTCCAGGATCTTAGTTACTGGTGCATACACTGTACAACCTCCCACCACTCCATAACGAGAGAGAGAGAGAGAGAGAGAGAGAGAGAGAAATAGAGAGACAGAGAGAGAGAGAGAGACAGACAGAGAGACAGACAGACAGACAGATTTAATACTGCATGATAATGGAAGAGGAAGAGTAAAGGTCAAGGTATGGACAGACGTCATGAGGCACTTAGTCATTGTGTTCAACCCTGTAACCCCAGTCCCTGAGCCTGTGACGGGCTATTCACCCAATGACCTTGGATACAAGGTCACTGCATCATCCAGGTCACCATAATTACCTTCCCTCGGCCTTACCCCAGGTTCTCATTTTAATTACCAACCCACAAAGGCTGGATGTGCACCAGTTGTGTGACGCCAGCTGCCCGCACCAGGATTTCAACCCTTGAGCTGATGGATCCATAGCTTTGCAGACAGCGATGCTAACTACTCACCTACCGCGACATTGTAGTAACTATCCTTTGTTTAGCTTATTTTGGACTAAGAAATTTCTCTGTTGACTTCTGCCCTTAGTTCTTTCTCCTTTCATTCAATAATATCTACATAACCTTCTTCTCTACAAAATTTGGGAGATCATTTACAGGCATTTAATTTTATTTTTTGTGGTGGACGGGGGTGCCCATCATCAACCCTCTCAATGTAGAGATTTCATATGATCTCTACACTGTGTGACAAGCCAGATGGTTTCCTGTACCCAGAAAACCACTTACTACGCTGGGTGGTAACCTTATAACGGGGTTTCTGGCAGGGTAAAGTGTACTCCAGATTCCCCTATGCAAAATCACTTAATCATGGCAGTTGTTTCAGAGAGCTTCAGAGGGTCCAATACCTGCCAAGGGCCCCAACCAAATGGGCAGACTCTCATGGCCATGTGGAATGTGAGAGATGTGAATGAGAAGAGCAAGAGGGTGGAAGTGGTGAATGTGTTCAAGAATGAGAGATATGCTGTGATGGCACTATGTGAAACGAAGATGAAAGGGTGTGAAGTGGAGTGGGAGGGTGCGAAATGTGTAAGATCAGGAATGAATGGGCGAGGGAGATGCAAGGAAGGAGCTGCCTTGATGATGAATGAGGTGTGGCAGAGTGGAATGAGAGACTACAAATGTGTCAGCTCGAGGTGTATGTATGCCAAGTTCAAGTTTGAGAAAGTGAAAGTGGCAGTGATTGTAGCATATGCAGCGTGTGAGGACAGGAGTGTGAATGAGAAAGACAGGTTTTGAGATGAGCTGGATGAAGTAGTGGGAGAAATGCCCAGGAGTTATAAAGTGATCATAATGGGGGATATGAATGGAAATGTAGGCACTGGGCCTGGGGATGACATAATGGGTTGTAATGGAGTACCAGGAGAAAATGTTAATCGGAAGCAACTATACTGAAGAATATGTGTCAGGAGAGGAGGTTGTGCATGTGCAACTTATATTTCAAACACAAAGATGCACATAAATATACATGGTATAGAAGGAATGGGCATCGTGTAGAAAGAAGCTTGATTGATTACTTCCTCTTAGAGAGGTCGATGATGGGAATGGTTGCTGATAATAAGGGCATGGGTGGACGATGTGAAGGTCTGTCAGATCGTATGATTGTCAGTGGTGCAGCCAGAGGGGGACCACGGGGGCCCGGACCCCCCCCCCTCGAATTTTCTACATGCGCTCGAGAACAGACTGTGAATCTTAAATGTCGAATACTTGTTTAATCCACTGTGTAATATATACTCAGTATGTCACGTATTTGGAGAACTGAAAAAATATGCAATTCTGAGTAAAATGTCTTGTATACACATATACTTTTTAAAACTTACTTTGCTTTGGGTGCGAGACAGATATTCGAATTTATGCACAGGGAGCCATTGGCGCCTGGATGGGTGAGGAGAGGAGGCAGGAAAGAAAGCAAGAAATGTGTGCCACTCCGCGAATTTTTCAATTTTTTTATGTACCTTATGACACACTATCTTCAAAACGGGAAACTCCGCTACTAATAGGTTTATGTAATTAACTAGTTAGGAGTACCTATGGGCATGTAGGCCTACATGTGGCAGAATTGGCAAGAAAAATTAAGCATCGTGGCAACGTGTACCAGCCATCAGCCGATTGTCACTCATCACCCGCCTGCACCATCAGTCATCAATCAACTCTCATCAGATTGTGCTGCAACAGTGACCAGTCCATACAACTTGCTAATTACGCTACTTGCACGCTGTACTGTGACAAGAAGTGAAAAGACGTATTCCGTGGGTTTCCCTGGATCACTTTATTATGAAACGGAAGCAGCCATAGCATTCAGGTATATTGGACTTAATGAATTCAAGTTCTAAAAAGTCAATTTATGTTTAGCAAATGCATTACATTGTAGAGGATATTATTACTGCCAGTAATAATAACAAATAATAATGTCATGCCATGAGCTCTACATATGAGTAAGTGCATGCAGAAACTGGAAGCCAATGATTGCTTAAGATTTTCCTTGTGATATATGTCAGACTTTAGCTACCTGTGCCCTGTGTGGCAACTATCACTGAAGTAAACTAATCATCACTGAACTAAGTGAAGTATTTAACAGATAATGGATTTTCATAGACATTAACGATGAGTGTGTTGAGTTGGGACAGCGGGGGACACGAGGTGAGTTGGAACAGTGGGCACTGCGTGCCAAATGCCAAGACATTTCCATTTTATGGTGCCCATTCAATAGCCCTGCCCCAACTTTACAAATGTTGTTAGTACTAGTTTTCTATAGAACCACGAATAACGCATGAAAAATGTGTAAATATGAAAGGGTAGCATTTTGACCTTTTTAGAATTTCATTTTTGAGAATACACATATTTTGCCAATTTTCCTCTCCCACGGTCAGTTTTAGAGCTAAAGGTCTACTTTTTGTTGGGTGAAAACTTCAATTGTTATAGTTTTTTGTGATTTATCCAGAAAATGCATTGTTTTCAGCAGAGCAGTGCTGAGGGATTAATAGACAATTATTGTCCCAACTAGCTCACCACTTTTTTTATTTTTTTACCCAGGATGAGTTGGGGCAACAATTGCATTTGCGATTTTTCCAAGGAAAAACCTACTTTTCATGCATTATATACTACTATATTTTATAGTGTGCTGTATTTATGGTGGTTGTCGGTATTAACAAGTAGATATTTCTCAGTTTCAGGTTGCATGCATGCCCTAAAGAGAGAAAATACTGTGATGCCGATTATGGCAAAAAAGCATATATTGGTATAGTGTTAAAAGTAGGGAAAAAGAGTTGTAGAATGAAATTTTTGGAAAGGGGAGGGACTTCGAAATGCAACTGGCCAGTTTGTGATGATACATTGTATACCGATGATTTTCGGCAGTAGTTCATTGGTGGACCTGTCTTATTAGCAGAAACTGTATCTTTTACGATGCAAGAGGTGGACAAAGCCTTTCATGATTATAAAAAGCACATTTCTTAGTGAAAATTTTCAGCATAAATAGTTACAGACAACTTAGTAGAACTCTTAACTACGGAATATGGTTAGTCATTGTGGTCCCCCCTCCCCCCGAATTATATTTCTGGCTGCGCCCCTGATGATTGTGGTATGCAATATCAAGCTTCGAGGAGTGAGGTGGATCAGGAGAGAGAGGAGCAGTCAGGGAGAAAGACTGAAAGTTGAGAAGCTGAGGATCACAGAAATGGCAGATGAGTACAGGACCAAAGTAGAGGAGGAGTTAGAATCAGTGAATTGGAATGAAATGGATCTGGACAGCCTGTGAAATGCATATAGGGATTGCTTAGTTAGGAAAGCTAAAGCGGTGTGTGGTGTGGCAAGAGTAACAACAGAGAAGAAAGTTAAGGCATGGTGGGATGAGGAGCTTAAGAGAGCGGTGGAGGAAAAGAGGAAGTGGTTAAAGTGGTTACAGGACGGGGGTTCAGTTGAAATAAGAACTGAATATATTGAGAGCAAGAAGCACATAAAGAGACTAGGGAAGAGGAAAAAGGAGGTAAATGATGATCTAGGAAGAAAAATAAATGCTAATTACTCTGAAAATAGGAAGTTATTCTGGAAAGAGGTGTAGCAAAGTAGAAGTGAATGTGGAAAGAGATGTGATGGTGTGAACGATGTTGGTGGTAGATTATTAACCCATGGGGATGAAGTAAGGACAAGATGGAAAGAATTTTTGAGAGCCTGATGAATGGGGATAGAGAGAGCAGAGCAGCTGTAAACATGATTGGTTTGGGGTGTGTGCAGAGATGGAATGCAGTGCCAGGAGACGTGACACTCGCACAGGTGAAGAGTGCTGTAACGGGGCTGAAAAATGGGAAAGCAGCTGGGGTTGATGAGATGTATTCAGAGATGCTTAACCCGCGCCGTCCCGGCGACGTGAATTAACGTCCGCACATGATGTGCACTCATGTCCCGGCGACGTGAATTAACGCAGCAACATTGCAAGGTCCCTAATTTGCACAATTTTCAATTTTCACGAGTGATTTCGCGAGTGATTTTTGGCACGTATACATGGGACACCTTCCTCTATTCCTCTACAAGATGCCAAGCAGGGACAATGCCTTACACCGCATAACCCCTCCCCCCCCTGCACCCCATTGTCTCGACAATTCACCTGTTACCAGTGACCTGGCCAAAAAAGACATTCAGGGCCAGAGTGATTCCCCAATCGATGACAATGTGGAGGACAAAGTTTACATAGCATTAGAGGAAGAAACAGTCAGAAATGATGATCAGGTAATGTGGGGAAAAAAAAGGTCATGAATGGTGATGAGTTAGTGAGTGAAACAATGCTTATAATGCCTATATTACTGTTTGAAAACCAATATACTCTTGTACTACATATAAATTCGTACCAAGTAAATAAATAAATACTGTTTATGAGTGGATAAAATAGTTACCCTCCCATAGAACTCGTTTTCTTTGGTGCCAGCCTGTTAGAAAATCCAGTCAGGTAAGGAAGTACTTGTACCTAGATCGAGTATTTTAAACCTCAGGTGAGGGATTTCTCTATGAATTTTCGATGTTTCTCACCAAAAGCGGATGTTTGAGCCACAAAAAAAAAGGTCCAAAAATGTCCGGACTGGGGCGTACCACTGACCAGAAAATGTTGGGATGGGGCGGATTAAGTGTAATGGAAAGAGTGGAATGAAGTGCTTGTTGGAGATATGTAAGAAGGCAATAATGAGTGAAACTGGGCCAGCAGAGTGGAAAAAGGCTATGCTTGTACCCCTGTGCAAAAATAAAGGTGAGTGGAGTGAGTGCAAGAACTATCGTGGCATAAGTTTGTTGAGTATGGTAGGGAAGGTATATGGAAGAATTATTATAGAAAAAGTAAGAGAGATATCAGAAGTCCTAGTGAGTGATGAACAGGGTGGCTTTAGGAGTGGCAGAGGATGTGTGGATCAAATGTTTGCAGTGAGACAAATAACAGAGAAGGCTTGTGAGAAGGACCATGAGGTGTTTATGGCATTCATGGATCTGGAAAAATGATACGACAAGGTGGACAGGGAAGGAGTGTGGAAAGTTTTGCGCCTGTACAGAGTAGATGGTAAGGTGCTACGTGCTGTCAAGAGTTTTTATGATGGTAGTGAAGCATGTGTAAGGGTTAATGGGCATCTAAGTGAATGGTTCACGATCGGTGTGGGCGTGTGACAAGGTTGTGTGATGTCCCTGTGGTTGTTTATACAGCATATATGGATGAGGTAATGAAAGAAGTAAAAACACGAATAATGGAGAGAGAGATGGCGTTGGTAGTGAATGGTGATGGATGGAATATCTCAAATAATTTTGTTGTATGTTGATGATGCAGTACTGCTTCCAAGTACCGAACAAGTACTTGGTTGGCTAGTGCAGAGGTTTGCTGATATCTGTGAGCATCGTGCCTTAAGAGTAAATGTAGAAAAGAGTAAAGTAATGGTTATTGAGCGAGAAGGTGACTCCCAGTGTAATGTAAGGGTGAAAGGAAAGAGACTGGAATTGGTGAGAGAGTTCAAATACCTGAGTACTGAAATATCTACCCAGCAGAGTGAACCCGACACCACCACCCCAGGAGGAGGGAATAGAGAGGTAACCCCCACCTCACTAGGAGACAATAGGGAGGTATTTCCGCATTCCGCATGGAAGGGACATACATCCCCTGTGGCCCGACGCCCCTCATCCATGCAGCCAGACCACCAGGCAGTATTCAGTTTGGATACATTACATTCCGACACAGTAGGCACTTGCCAGAACCAGGGTGGAACTTGCAGTAGCCAAGTCCCAAGTAGTCCCTCAGACGTGGCGTCCATCAGACCTGTCTCTAAAAGAGGAAGGGGCTCCACTGGAGTTCTAGTTCCTACTACTGTACACCCCAGGGGAGCAGCGGCACAGCAGCATCCATCGGATCTACTGTGGGAGGAGTGACCACCAGTTCTCCTCCTTCTGCCACCCACCTCCAGGAGCCAGTGTGTCAGAACATCCCCCAGATGACCTTCACTAGTGCTCCCCAGGAGGGTGACGGACCCAGTGGTAGTATCCACCAGATCTACCACAGGTGGGGCAGACCACTGGTCGTCCCCCAGCTGCGCCATTCCTCGACGGCAGGAGGGCAGTGTCTACTGGGCCTGCGGCACCCTCCAAGAGACCCCATGGGCCTCCCCCTCCGGTCATCCCTGGGACAAGCGGTCTCCAGAAGGAGTGTTCTCCAGAACTCCTTTGACTGGTACCCTGGGCGGGAGCCTAGGCAGTATCCACCGGATCTGCCTGGCCGAAGGGGCGTTCACTGGACCTCCTTCCCACGCCCCGGCACGGAGTTGTGGCAGGGAAGTCAGGCCCACCAAGCAGGGGAACAGACCACCTGTCGTTCTCCCTCTGTGACTCCGGAGGGGAGGGCCACGCCTCTTACTTAACCCACCCATCCTATGGCAGAGTGAGGCGCCCCCTTTGCCTCCCCTCCTGTATTGAGAGTGGTGACTGCTCCCCCACAGGTACCCTGCCATAGACCAGCCAGGGTGAGACCACCCCGAGGCCAGGTATCCTGTCGCTGTGACACACCCTCGTCGCCTGCAGCCCCTGACGGACTCCTCAAGAGTGAGAGACCACAGACCACCCCTGACGGCCCCCTACTCCAGGCGAGATCACAGTCCCAGGCGCCAGCGAGCCGCCCCCGACATCGACAGCAGCAGCTGGACTCCCCCCAGTGCAGGCGGCTGCAGTCACCCCCTGACAGCCACCTCCTACAGTTGAGACTGCAGCCCCCGGGAGGCGATGAAAGTTCTGTGGCCAACCTCCGGCCCGGACCAGGCCAGGTCCGCCCCCAGGACACCCACCATGCCAAAGGGCAGAGACCGTGCTGAGCGCCTCTTGGCCCTGTTCAGCCCTAGTCCTAAGGGCCACCACTCTCCCAGGGCCCCCACCAGGAATGGGCTGCCCATCACTCCGCCCTTCAGCTCCTCCCATACTCCAGGCAACGCCGACAGTGACTTCTACCAGGAGCACACCCCTGACGGCCCTCCGCCTACTCCCAATTGTCACCTACGGCTGCCAGTATACCGGCCCCAGGTGCGCCCCTAGCACCACTCACCATCCAGCTGTTCCTGTGCGTTGTAGTGCTCTCAACTGTGTGTGTACCTCCCCCTTACCTGTGCTCCTCTTTCCCCCTATTGTGTTAGTGTACACCCATGTGAAACGTGTCGCTCCCCCTCCCCCCGTTTCCCTATGTGACACCCTGGCCTCACTGTGTGCTAAACCGTGATCCAGGGGAAGAAACTACTTGACCCCCCCCCCCACTCCTGACATACACTGAGTGCTATCATTGGTACAGTGGAATCAGTCCCGGCCATCACATGTTTGTTTCCTTCCCGTGCAATACACGACCGACCAAACCCCATATCCCTCATTTAGTGGATAAGTGTTATGTCCTTACCTCGTACGTGATTGTGCTATTGTATACCACATTCATGGTCATATCCCGTCCATGTCATGTGAGTGTACTATGAGTGATATACCATTGCGTTCGTGTCACGTGAGTGCATTATGAAGTAATGTAATCTCCCGTCTATATCATGTGAGTATGTTATGAGTGATATACCATTGTGTTCATGTCACGCAAGTGTACTATAAAGTAACGTATAGCCCGCTCATGTCATGCGAGTATATTATGAGTGATACAATGTTGCGTCCATGTCACGAGTGTGTTGTGAAGTAAGGTAATATTTCATTCTTGTCACGCGTATGTGTTCATACCGAGATAGAGTGTGCTAAAGGTACTATTGTGCCCCTACCCCTATGTGTGTTCAAATGAGATATATGTAGTGTACTGTAAGTGCCATATGTGTATTGTATCACGGTGTATAATTAGTGTGTGATTTATATTACTCTGTACTGTTTAGTACACTAGTATTGTGTAGGATTTTTCATGTACTCTTGTGTATATTGCTGTACTTCACTCCTTGGTTAATACATATGCACACTTGGTCAGTTTGTGTTTGAGCCCTACCTCTTTGTCTGCATACTCTAGCCTGGTCAAGCATAAAGAACCCAAGGCCTGCGCAGTATCTGGACCTGAGGAGTCGGGCACAGAATACGCTGCATAACAGGTACAGTGATAGAAAAGAGAGGAAAATGTGCAAAAGAAGTTGAAAGTAGAGTGACACAAGGAAGAAAACTAGCTGGTGCAATAAAGGCCTTGATAAGAAACAGAGGCTTTAGTGTTCTAGTGGCACGAGGCTTACATGAAGGAGTTTTAGAACCAACTTTAACATATGGATGTGACACTCTGGTGTGGCATGAAAATGAAAAGTCAAGAGTAAGAGCAGTGGAGATGGGACTGCTGAGGAATGTGTGTGGAGTACAGAGGGTGGATGGGATACAAAATAATATGATTCATGAGAGATGTGGAGTGAGGAAGTTGGTGGATACCAGAATCGAAGAGAGTATACTGAGATGATATGGTCATGTGAAGAGAACGGATAACAATAGTGGTGAAAAAGATATAACTGAGCAAATTTGAAGGAGGGAGGAGGCTAGGTAGGCCAAGGAGAAGGTGAAAAGATATGGTGGATGAGTGTGTGAGGAAGGGAGGTTTGGAAGTCGGTGAGACTAAGGAACTGACAAGAGACCGAGCTGGCTGGATGAATGTTGTGAGGAGAAGTGCATGATCAGGGATTTGGCACCCCTTTTTAATGTGGCAGCATCTGGATTGACTCAATCTGTTACATTTATGTGAAACTACAGAACATGGTGAATGTTTTTGGTGTATCCGATAGAGCCAGCATTCCGGGGGCTTGAATGATGAGTGCGTGGGCGCGTGGCCCGTTGGATTGGGCATATTTGGGCTCTCTGGATGTTGCTGTTCCTCACTCTGCCTGAGGGTATGAAAGATGATGATGATGATTTTGCTGCCTCTTGGCAGTTCCATCTAGCTTAGAGATCTTCATAGTGAAGCTTCCAGAAATAATATGTAACAAGAAGAAGCATACATCGAGTCAAGTAGCCATACCTATGATCCGTTCAGGAGCCAAAAATTTTTGATGATATCCCATGAAGCTCACATCTGATCAACTGTTCCCATGGTCAAATTACCTCAGTCTTAACCCGAGGCGTCCCGTCGATGTATGGGCATGTCAGAACGTTTTGTCACAGCTAGTCCCATCGACGTAGCAGTATGTCACGCAATTGCAAGGTTGATAATTTGCACAATTTTCAATTTTTGCACATGATTTTTTGTACATATACACGGGACACCTTCCTCTACTAGATGCCAGGCAGGGACAATGCCTTACCCCGCATGACCTCCCTCCCCCGGATGCCATTATCTCGGCAATTCACCTGTTATCAGTGACCTGGCCAATAAAGACATTCAGGGCCAGAGTGATTCCCCAATCAATGACAATGTGGAGGACAAAGTTTATGTAGCATTAGAGGAAGAAACAGTCAGAAATGATGATCAGGTAATGTCACCAAGAAAGGTCAGGTATGTTGATGTGTTAGTGAGTGAAACAATGCTCATATTGTCTATATTACTGTGTGAAAACCAATATACTCTTGTACTACATATAAATTCGTGCCAAATTAATAAATAAATACCGTTTATGAGTGGTGTGGAATAGTTACCCTCCCATAGAACTCGTTTTCTTTGGAATCAGCCTGATAGAAAACCCAGTAAAGTAAGGAGTACTGCTAGCTGTATCGAGTATTTTAAACCTCAGGTGAGTGATTTCTCTATGAATTTTCGATATTTCTCACCAAAAGCGGAGGTTTCAGCCAAAAATTTTTTTTTCCAAAATTGGTCGGGATTGGGGGGAGTCAGTGGTGGAAAATCGGTCGGGACGTGACGAGTTAAGTGACCCACAACCTTCTACTAATTTTGATTAAAATCAGATTTAAATTGTTTCTGTTGAATTTGCTGTGTGTTGTTGGCCTTCTCCCTATTGTCCTTACAGAGCAATCGATAAATAACTGCCTTCACAGATCAGTCAATAAATCAATGGCTGTAACTCAGCTTTTCCACTCAGATGGAATCAGAACTGAGTTAAATGGCCGACGGTTTGATTGTGTCCTGTAACCCCAGCCTTCAGCCGAATGACCTCAAAATATAACCTTGACTTTCTGTCCAATATGATTTCAAAATCATATCAGTTCATTATTGCCTGACCTTTAAGCCTTCCACTAAGTCTCTAGAGTGGATACTTTTTAATTTGTTCTCATCTTTCATCTTACCTTGATACTTGGGTTTTTGTTCTCGAAAACAAATCATATAATAATGATCAGAACTTTAAGTCATATGTCCACGCGCAAAGATATCCCCCCTCCCCACACGTTTTTCTCCTTCCTACCATCCTTCCAACACTTTCTTAGTATCACAAATCCTCTTCCATCCGTATTCTCCTCTCAAATCGCCTTCCTTTCCATCCCACACACACCCTATCTCGCCTCAAGTACCTTCTCGCACCAATATTAGTCCTCCCTAAGGCCTCATATTCCCTTTTCCACTCCAACTTCTCACCAATATTTTCCTCCTTCCCTACTCTCTCTCTCTCTCTCTCTCTCTCTCTCTCTCTCTCTCCACACACACACACACACACACACACACACACACACACACACACACACACACACACATATATATATATATATATATATATATATATATATATATATATATATATATATATATATATATATATATATATATATATATATATATATCATCAGCCATTACAAGTTCACTGCTGAACAAAGGCCTCCCCCAACCTTCTCCACGAATTTCTTGACTGAGCCAATCTTTCCCACGTGTTCCCTGCAAATTTCTCTATCTCATCTCTCCACCTCCTGTCTGGCCTTTTTCTGTTACGCTTACCATCTCTTGGTGTCCAGTCAGTCAACCTCTTGCTCCATCGATTATCCCTTGTTCTTGTTACATGGCCAGCCCACCTCCATTTCTGTTCTTTTATAACTTCTATTATATCTTTGACTTTAGTCTGCTGTCTCACCTAATTTGATCTTTTCGTGTCTCTTAAAGATATTCCCAACAATGACCTTTCCATTGCTCTCTGAGAACGAATTAATTTATTTTCCATCGATTTTGTCAGTTTCCAGGTCTCACAACCATACGTCATAGCTGGAATTATACATTCGTTATATACTTTTCGTTTCATACAAACTGGCAAGCTATTTTTCATAATGTCTGTATGTTTACCGAAAGCTTTCCATCCAATTGTAATGCGTCTTTTTATTTCGCTATCATTATCTTTCGTTAATTTTAGTATTTGTCCCAGGTAATTGTACCCCTCAACTTCTTCAAGAATTTCTCCACTTATTCTTATGACGCTCTTTGGTGTTTGAGGATTAAACATTACTTTAGTTTTACTCCGGTTCATCTTTAGCCCTACTTTGAGACTTTCTCTGTTCAGGTCATTTAACATTTCTTGCAATGTCTCTGCTTTTTCTCAGATTAGGACAATGTCATCTGCAAATCTTAAATGGTTTAGCTTTTCTCCATCTATGTTTACTCCTTTGTTTTCCCAGTCTAGCTTTCTGAAAATACTTTCTAGGCATGCTGTAAATAACTTTGGTGAAACTGTATCTCCCTGACTCACGCCCTTCTCAGTCTTAATTTTCTCTGAGTCCTTATGTAATTTAACTGTAGCAGTGCCCTCTTTATATATTTTTTCGAGCAGTTTTACAATGTTCTCATTCACTCCTTGTTCTCGCAATGAATTTATAATTGCCATGTGTTCCACTGACTCGAAAGCCTTTTCGTAATCAACAAAACCTAAGCACAGTGGTTTATTATATTCTGTATTTTTCTCAATTAGGTGATTCATTGTGTGCAGATGATCATTAGTCGAGTACCCGCTTCGGAATTCTGCCTGTTCACGAGGTTGGTTTTCCTCCAAATTTGTAGCTATTCTGTTTGTAAGGACTTTCGTGAAAAGTTTGTAAATGACTGATAGCAAGCTAATGGGTCTATAGTTACTAAGGTCTTTTGAGTCGCCTTTTTTATAAAGTAGAATAACAATTGCATTACACCATGTTTATAATGTTTTCCTTCTTCCATTGACTCAGCTCTCCTTTCTTCGTCATTGGTCTTTCTATCTTTTCCTTCCAAAAGTTTTTTCTTCATCTGCATCATCATTCCTATATCATTTTCCCTCTCCTTTCGTCTCTCCTAGTTTCCAGACCATTCATTCTTCTCCATCGTATCCCTTCACCCTATCCCTCCAGTACTCTTCCTTTTCTTTTTTTTCTTCTCTTCCTCCTCCTCCTCCTTTCTTCAGAATCTTCCCTCCCATTCAATTCTTGACCGTGCTTCTTGAGCATATTTCCTCTATTTTATCTTCCTGCTTCTTTTTTGTCTCTTCCTTCGTTATGTTCCTCTCATATCTAACGTTTTCCTGTCCCCCCTCCATCATCTTTCTCCTTTCTCGTCTTCTCTGTATTTCACTCACCAGTATCCTCTCCATCCGTCTTCTCCTTTTCTGTCACTGCCTCTTCTTTTCCTCCTCTTCCTCCAGTTTCGTCATCTCGCATCTCTTTCCTCCACTATTTCTTCTTCTTCTTCTTCTTAATCGTCGTGGTCGCCGTTGTGGTCTTAGTCTTAACTGTCATCTCTTTTACTGCTTTTTAATATTTTATTTTTCATTCCTCTTCCTTCATTCCGACCGTCTCACTTCCTCCTTCTCTTTCACCTCTTACGCCGTCTTGCATCCATCTTCCTCTTCTCATCTTTTTCGCCCTGTCCTTTTTTTTTTTCTTCTCATCTCTTGTTGGTCCTGGTCTCATAAAAGCAGTACTTGTGCCTTCCTGTGTGTGTGTGTGTGTGTGTGTGTGTGTGTGTGTGTGTGTGGATCAGATATGCAGATGAGGTGTTGCCAGGAGCTCATTCCCTCACGATTGGCTCACTGGCTACACACACGTCCGCACAGATAGCTGGACACACCCCAGCTTGGATAGGAAAGCTGACAAATAGAAGTATCAACCTCGGTTCTATGGCACACACACACACACACACACACACACACACACACACATATATATATATATATATATATATATATATATATATATATATATATCGCATTGGAGCCCAGTGTCCCGAGTATTGGACAGAACTGGGATTTTTCAAGTCTTTATAAAGTAGGGAACCCCCAGGTAGGGACTAATGAGCTTCGCGAGTAATGAGCCAGTAGGCGGAGGGCGGTAAGCTCAGTACCCTCCCGGTGCGATGCCTCGCCCAGCACCCCTGGGATCCAATGGGTTAAATAGATAGATAGATAGATAGACAGATATAGATATAGATATAAATCACCCTCATCTTAAATGTCAGGACCAATTTGCCTAGCCCCGGTCTCCTTTGCTCCTCATGGGGTGGCATAGGATTGGATGATGATATATATATATATATATATATATATATATATATATATATATATATATATATATATATATATATATATATATATATATATATATATATATATATATATATATTGCCAGACGCCTCAATCCCGTTTGGGGTGGCCACAAACAAAACGCCTCCAAGTCGCCCTGTCCCCCGCCATTTCACTGCCCTACTCCCAACTCACACACCCCTCTCTCATATACCTCTCCACCCCATCCCTCCATCTCATCCTCGGCCTCCCCCTCCCTCTTCCCCTCTCCACCTCACTCACATACACTCTCTTCGTCAGTCTTTCACCTTCCATCCTCTCCACATGGCCAAATCACCTCAGTGTGTTCCTCATAACGCTTCCTATCACATCCACATCCACACCACAACGCTCCTTTATATCCTCATTCGTCAGCCTGTCTCTCCATGTGACTCCACAGGCTTCTCTTAAATAACTCATTTCCACTGCTCTCACTCTTGACTTGTGTCCTTCCAACAACGTCCAAGCTTCACTTCCATACGTTAGAGTTGGTATAACAATACTGTCATGTAGTAACTTTTTCACTTCCATGCTCACTTCCCTGTTTCTTATCACTGCTTTCAAAGAACCAGCAACCTTTCTTCCCTGCTGTACTCTTTCAAGCACTTCACCCTCCAAACCTCCATCATTACTCATCACACTACCCAAGTACTTAAACGTACTCACATTTTCCAATTCCTCACCATCCAACCTCGCTGTACATTCACTGACTTCACCTCTCTCAAAGACCATCACTTTACTCTTCCCTACATTCACCTTTATATTCCGTTTCTTACACACTCTCCCAAACTCATCCACCAAGCCTTGCAGCTCCCCTTCGTCTTCACTCAACAACACAGTATCATCTGCAAACAACAGTACAGGGAGTTTCCAAACACTATCCTCTCTCACCAGGGCCACTCCAACATCCACTAACCTACTTTGTACCTCTTTTCTTACCCCATCCATGTACATATTGAACAACCATGGAGACTTGACACATCCCTGTTTCAACCCAACTTTCAAAGAGAAAAATTCACTTAGTTCACCAACCATACTCACTGTAGCCTCCGCACCATCATACATACTCTTCACAGCATTCAATAACTTCCCATCTACTCCATATATTCTTAATACTTTCCAAATGCTTGTCTATCCACCCTGTCATATGCTTTCTCCAAATCCATGAAAGCCGCATACAACTTCTTTCCCTTCTCTAGAAACTTTTCCACTAAAGATCTAAGA
Organism: Coenobita brevimanus; assembly: GCF_032717465.1. Classification (NCBI taxonomy): domain Eukaryota; kingdom Metazoa; phylum Arthropoda; class Malacostraca; order Decapoda; family Coenobitidae; genus Coenobita; species Coenobita brevimanus. Next base: position 13,244,630 of record NC_137064.1, on the reverse strand, counting down.
GTGAATATCTGATCTACACAACCTCTTCCTTTCCTAAAGCCTCCCTGTTCTTCTCCAACTAATTTCTCTGTTCTTTTTTTAACTCTGTCAATAAGTATCCTACCATATGCTTTTCTATTATACTAAGAAGACAAATGCCCCTATGATTACCACACACTTCTTTTTCCCCTCTTCCTTTGCACAAGGGAATAATTATACCTGACTTCCAATCCTCCGGGACTCTAACTTCCTCCCAGGCCAATCTGCACATCTTCCACATCCATTCTACTACTATCTCTCTCCCATGCTTCAGCATTTCACCACACACTCCATCAATTCCTGGGGCTTTCCCCGATTTAACTTTCTTCATTGCTTCCACAACTTCTATCCTACTGATTTCTTCCTCTCTTCTCACCTCCCTCCTTCTCCCATCCATTCCCCAGCCACTTATACTCGCATTACTTCCATCCTCTATATTCAACAATTCCTTAAAGTGTTCTCTCCATCTGCTCACTTTTTCTCTCTTCTCCACTAGTAATCTACCATTTTTATCTTTCACTCACCTGCTAACTTCACTTCCACCCTGTCTTTCTCTTTTCACCTCTTTCCAGAACATTTTCTTACAGTCCCTCCACTTTACACTCAAATTCCTTCCAAATTCCTCATCCACTCTCTTCTTACTCTCTCTTACCAATCTTTTCACCTCTCCCTTTCTTTCTACATGTAACTCTCTCTTCCGCCTCTCAACTTCTTCCACGCCCCTATTTCTCATCCATTCATTGTATGCTTTCTTCTTTTGTGCCACAGCCTGTCTCACCTCTTCAGTCCACCACACTGTTCCTTGCACCCCCCTCCGTCTTCTCTTCATCCCACACACCACATCACTTGCTGCACATATTTCTTCTGTGAATATCCTACACACACCTTCCACGTCTCCCATCTGCTCCAATTCATATTTGCCCAATCGTGGCCAATCGTTTCTCCACTTCTCTCTTATACTCTGCCTTTTTCTCATCCTCTTGTAACCTTTCCACTCTCCTTGCAACTACTCCTTCCTCTCGTCTTTCCCTTCCTCTATTCCTCCATCTTACTTGAATCCTAATTCTGGCCACCACCAAGTAGTGATCAGAAAGTCCACTCACCCAGCCTCTGTAAGCTCTTGCATCCATTACACATCTTCGCATCCTTTCATCCACACACACATAATTAATCATTGCCTTCCTTTCATTCAGTTCACCACCCGCCCTTCTCATTACTCGCCATGTATACCTGTGGATCATTTTATGCCTGAAGAGGGTATTGGCTATCACCAACCCCCTCCCAGCACAAATGTCCACTAACGCACTGCCATTTTCATCTATCTCAGCAGGCACACCCCACTCACCAACTATTCCATCCACCTTCACATTCCCGACTTTACCACTCATATCACCGATCAAAAACACTCTCTCATCCCTTCCAAACTTTTCCATGCACACTTCCACATTTGTCCAGAACTCTTCTCTCACTCTTCTAGCACGATCTTGCGTTGGCGCATACACACACACAATCGCCCACATTTGTATTCCAACTTTCAACCTTACCCACACAATCCTTGCCCCAACTGATCCATACTGTCTTATGCTCTTCTTCCATCTTTTACTCACAACCATACATACTCCTTCCTTTGTCCTCTCATTCTCACCTACTCCTGCACATATACCCCATCCATACTCCCATTGTCTCACACTTTCTCCTCTCCATTTTGTTTCAATTATTCCACATACATCCACTTTCGCACCCTCAAGCACCTGAACAATCTCTCTCTCTTTCACCTCATCATTCGTTCCTCTTACATTCCATTATATATATATATATATATATATATATATATATATATATATATATATATATATATATATATATATATATATATATATATATATATATATATATATATATATATATATATATAGTAAGCTCGCCCCGAACGTGTTCTCGCTGAATGTGCTCGCTATTATACGTGGTAAGTGCTGTAATATGTATAAGACAACGTAAGATTAAAGAATCATTACGAAAACTATAAATTTACGCAAGAGAGGCCTATGAAAGGCCAAACCCTCGAACATCAGCACAGCCTGCACGGTTTATTTTAATCACGTGATCATGTGATTCACTGTACTACTTTTCCACAGTACTGTATTTGTAAGTTAAATATTTACATTCCTGTTCTGGTAAGTTTATGTGCAAGTTAAAGTGCTAGTAAATAACGTTAAAGCAAGAAATAAAGTCTTATAACCAGTTTACCTGATTGGCATCAGAATATTGCCTTTTTTATATGTTCATTAAAGATTTGCTGTACTGCTTTTCCACAGTACTGTATTTGTAAGTTAAATATTTACTGTTCTGGTATGTACTTGTAAGTTAGTCTTGTAACCAGTTAACATGATTTATATGATTACCCATGATCGGCGGGTTCCGAGACAATTCAATGTCAGACAATTCACCGTCAGAACATGGACGATACCTGTCAGGACAATTCACACCCTGGACAATTCCCTGTCATTCTGTAAATATACTTATTATTAATTAATCAATACTTTAATAACTGTTTTTCATGGGGATCCATCAAAGTCTATGGTCAATAGCGTAGGCTTTGGATATTATTTATTAGTTGCACCTTTAGTCAATAATTAACTTGTCTCTTCCTTCTTGTAGTTGCCTTTGAATTATATTCTAGCATCATTCATAGCTGTCTTCATTAATGATGTGAATTGTCTTGTTATTGCTGTGACAGCAAATTGATTTGATGGTGAATTGTCCCGAAACCGATTGGTGTTGGAATGTTGCCTTGTGTTTATGTATTTGTATGTTGAAGTTTTTCTGTGCAGTACTGTATTTGTAAATTATAACATTAAATAAACCTTCTAACCACTTAAAGTGCTTCATATTGATTACCAATGACAGATAACAGCAAAACACCACATTTTGGGGGCCAAGGGAGCAAAATAAAGCGTAGTTAAAACTTACACAGTTTTGCACTGAACGTGCCATGGTTGGAACAAAACCCACGCGTTTGGAGTGAGCTTACTATGTATATATACAACAATCTCTCCAAGACCCAACAAAATAGAGCCAGAGGCATGTCCGGAACTTGGGTTTGTTCAGGACTTGCGAAAATGCTTCCTGGACAGGTATTTATGGACCCTAACCCAGCCTAACTCTGAAAGCCACCAAAATAACTCCCTAGCGGGCATGCACAGCATCTATTTAACCCTTTGACACAAACGTCCTGTGTTCACTTAAAACAGACGTTGGGTGTGACAGACCAATTTTTGGAAAAATCAGAAACCACATTTGTAATCAAAATTTAATAAATTCAAAAATACAGAAAGAAAATAGCCCTCTCTACTTTATTTTCATCACCCAAATACTATAATCAAAAGAAAACTTAACACTTCTGAGGTGACTATAAAAAAACACGAAAAATGGGAAAAATTATTACATATTCAAAGATTACCAAACGATAAGTTTGTTAAATGAAAGCTAAGGATTTGTCCTTATTCTCTCACTCTCCCAGCTCCCTGGACCATCAGCTGGGGCAGGCACAACCATCTGGCACAACAGCTCATTGTAATGGAGATTGGCAAAAGTTTTTTTTATTTTTTAAGAGTCAAAATATAATGTACATGCAATAATAATTTATTTTATTGTTATGTACCCCTGTAAATGTACACTACATGATTTTTATTTCTCCCTAAGGCTATACCCTTGATTTCCAACCCATTGTTTTTTTTAATTACTAACTACTTTCAAATGCATTATTAATTAGTTTTTTTCAGAGACATAAATGTACATCCAAGGAATGAATAATATTTTTTTAATGATATATATATATACAGTATATCTATCTATCTATCTATATTTATATATATACAGTATATCTATATCTATCTATCTATCTATATATATATATATCTATATCTATATCTATCTATCTATATATATACATATACAGTATATCTATATCTATCTATCTATCTATCTATCTATATACATATACAATATCTCTCTCTCTCTCTCTCTCTCTCTCTCTCTCTTATATATATATATATATATATATATATATACGTCGGGTCTGTGAGACCCAAAATAGGCCTATTGAAAAAACATGTAGAGAGAGCGGACCGACATGACCTTCCCCTGCTGTACAAGAGCAACACGAGGGAGGAAAGTATTGGAGCGGGCAGCCGGCCACCACTCATACCCACGGAGTGATCACGTGATCAACACAGGGGTGGGTGTCTCAGACCCGACGTTTGCATTCCAGGGTTAAGACCCTACTCACACAAATATGGGACAGAAAGCATGAAATAATTGAAAAAGAGCCAGAGAATGAGGAATTTGAAGTGAGTATGGAAAATATTAAGCAGTGTACAGGGTACTTACAACACGTCTGTGGCCATCATGAAGATTAACCTGGCTCCTCTAAGGCTCTGACAGTGGTGAAAATGCTCTTGAAGCATGTACAGTAGTCCAGTGTTGTGCTGCACTTAATCCTTTTCACTGTGAATTATAATTATTTAGCACTGCACATTCTGTTCTTACTTGCACCACACCAATTGCAACATGCCAGTTTGCACTCTGCATTTAATCCTTTGCATTCTGATTTCTAATTTCTTAACACTGCACAACACTGTAAATTCCCATGTTGTCTAGTGGCGAGCTGTTGCAGTTTATTCATTGTTTATTCACAAAAACAAGTACGTGGGGCAGCCATTGCAACGAACGTCTAGTCACGATGATAGGCTGGAATTGGGGAGGGGAGGATGCAGAAAGGCACTCTACTACGTGCAAAAACACAGCTGTTCAGCGCCGTGTGCCAAATTCAAAGTACGATTGAAAAGAATTTGGAATTTCTTTTGCTTTTTAACATTTTTTGGCCTTTGATTTCCGAAGGCCTAAGCATAAAATGTCTGGTACTTGGAGGTGTCCGTGACTTGGGCGTCTGGGTCGTACAGGGATTACTGTATATACAGTATATATATATATATATATATATATATATATATATATATATATATATATATATATATATATATATATTAGGGTGCCCAAAAATGACACAAAAAACTTATCAAGTCCTTTATTCTCCAGAAGGCTACTTCTGTTCCATGTCACTTAAGTAGCTTTCGTGCAAAAAATAAAAAAAATTGGCTCATATTCAGAAGTCACTAACTGGAGGAAAAATATGTGATCCTCATAATATTGAGATTGATCACAAATGTCTAATCGTCTAATGAATGCATGGATTGTAACGGCATATAACTATCCTGAAACTACGACAAATATCGAACAAAACATCAAAATAAAGCTTGGGTAGTAATTGTTAGACATACTTATTGTAACATGTGTCTACCACTGCTGCGTGCTGTAGCCTTCTATTGGAAACTCTGGCACAGCCAGAAAAGCACCATGTCTACATCGCAATGCGTGCTGGGTGGCTCATTGATGACTCAGTGATCATTCAGTCACTTAGTGGATGATTATTTCCCCACACAATAGGACATACATTGGTGTGCTCTGGATGACTAGCTTGTCGTGACATCGAACAGTGAATTATTCTGATCTGGCAAGTAAAATTTATATCATTATTATGACTACCAATAATGTTACTTATCACAAAGTTACTTTGATATATTAGTTTTTTAAGCTCCACATACTAGGCACTTATTGATGAATATTTCATTCATTAATGATGGAATATTTCCAATATGAAACATAATCTTTAATAATCACTGTTTTTTATGCAACGAAGAAAGAACCAAAGGCTAGGAGACTGCAAAACATTTCCTTCCAAGAAAAAAACAAAAACAATACAAAAGAGAGCCAAATTCAAGATTCATTCATTTCGAGACGCCTGGACACACTGCGTTTGAAACTCTGGAAATCATAGGAAGCAGGAAATACAGACAGAGAGAAACAGTTCCAGAGTTGACCTATTGCATTATTGAAGGACTGTGAGTAACGGTTAACTCTTGCATTAGAGAGTTGGACAGAAAAGGGGTGAGAGTTTGTTGCTAGACGGGTGCTATGCACCCATCTTAGAGGTGGAGGAATGCAAGCGACAGTTCAGAGGAGCAGTGACCATGATCGTAGCGATAGAAAAGAGATAAAGAGGCAGCAGGGCAGCAAAGAGACAGAGGTTGAAGGGAGCCATTAAGAGGAGGAGAGCTAATGAGACAAAAAGCCTTTAACTCCACCCTATTGAAAAAAGCTGTATGTGGGGAGACTCCCCACACAAGAGAGTTGTACTCTACACAGGGGCGAATAAAACCCATGTATAAAAGTCAACAACTGTGCAGGGGTAAAGAAAGAACGGAGTCGGCTTAGCACACACAATCTCTTGGAAGCAGATTTACAAGAGATGTAATATGATCTTTCCAAGTTAAGTCCCGAGTAAATGAAACCCCAAGCATGTTCATGGATGATGCAGGATTAAGCTGAATATCATTAAACATTAGTGGGTATACCTGTGGAAGATTTTGACGGGTTGATCGGTGCAAAAACTGTCTTTGATGCATTAAAAACAAAAAGATTATTTTTACCCCAGTCAGAGATACGAGCCAAGTCAGACATTAGGTGTGCCATAGCCTCATCCCTTGTTTGTTGAAGTAACTGCTGAGATGGACGTTGCGGGAACCGAAAGGTGAGGTGAAGGGTGGAGTCATCAGCGTATGAGTGGATAGGGTTAGATGTACAGCTTAGAAGGTCATTGATGAATAAAAGGAAGAGAGTTGGTGATAGGACAGAGCCCTGAGGAACACCAATGTTGATAGATCTAGGAGAAGAACGATGGCCGTCTACAACAGAGGCTAAAGAATGACCAGAAAGGAAGCTAGCAATGAAGGCACAGACGAAGGATAGAAACCGTAAGAGGGCAGTTTGGAAATTAAAGATTTATGCCAGACTCGATCGAAAGCCTTTGAGATGTCAAGTGCAATGGCAAAGCTTTAGCCTAAGTCCCGGAAGGAGGATGACCAGGAGCCTGAAAGGTAGGAGAGAAGGTCGCCAGTGGAGCGTCCCTGACGGAACCTGTACTGACAATCAGAAAGAAGGTTGTGATAGGAAAGATGCCTTAAAATTTTTTAATTGAGAATTGACTCAAAAACTTCTGAAATACAGGACATTAAAGCAATTGGACGATAGTTAGAGGGTTGAGAGTGGTCACCCTTCTTTGGGACTGGCTGAATGAGAGCAACATCCAGAAAGAAGGAAAGATACAAGTTGACAGACAAAAGCGATAGAGTTTGCCTAGGCAGGGTGTAAGCACAGAAGCACAGTTCTTGAGAATATCAGGAGGGACTCCATCAGGCCCATATGCCTTGTTAGTATTGAGGCCAGTGATGGCAGAAAATACATCAGCTGAAGAAATTTTAATGTCAGCCATGAGGAAGTCAGAGGCGGGAAGTGATGGAGGAACAGCACAGGAATCGTCTAAGGTGGAATTGGAGGAGAAAGTCTGTGCGAAGAGATCTGCTTTATCAGGAGAAGAAATAGCTACAGAACCATTAGAGTAGAAAGGAGGAGGGAAGGATGATGAGGTAAAGTTGTGAGAAAGGTTTTTGGCAAGGTGCCAGAAGGAGTGGGAAGAATTCAAGTTGGAGAGTTGAGAGCATTTAGTGCGGATGATATTATTTTTAGCTGAGCGAAGAACAGACTTAGCACGATTCGGGCAGAAACGTAAAGATGACGTGATTCAAGGGTGGGTTGGCTCCGGTACCTTTTGTAGGCCCTCTCCTTGTTGCGGACACCATTAGAACTAGCGTGATTGAACCAAGGCTTTCTTGCGTTAGTCAAAGGATATGAGAAAAGAATGTATCTTCCATGCCCGAGAGAATAACCTCCGTAATGTACAAGGGACACTCAGATGGCTCCCGGCCATGGAAGCAATAATCATTCCAGGGAAAATCAAAGAAGTACTGCACCTCCCAATCCTCAGCTCCAAATTGCTACAGTCGACATTTCTTTGGAGGGTCCACAGGGTGTACCGGAGCGATAGGACAGGTAAAGGAAATAAGGTTGTTATCAGACGAGCTTAACAGAGAGAAAAGATTCACAGTGTAAGCAGAAGGATTAGTTGTAAGGAAGAGGTCAAGTATGCTGGATCCCACTCCAAGGCAGTCTGGGATATGGGTTGGGTGCTGTACAAGCTGCTCTAGGTTATTAAGGATAGAAAAGATGTAGGCTTGTTCACCAGGTGGATCAGTGAAAGGAGAGGAGAGTCAAAGGTGGTGGTGAACATTGAAATCTCCTAGAATGGAGATTTCAGAGATAGGAGAAATGGATAGTATGTTTTCCATCGTAGAAGTATGATAGTTGACGAATTTTTGATAGTCAGTAGAATTAGGGGATAAGTAAACAGCACAGATATATTTTGTCAGAGAATGACAGGAAAACTGAAGCCAGAGTGTGGAGAATTCAGAAGAATCGAGTTCAGGAACACGAAAGCAAGATAAGTCGTTGCATATATATACACAACAGCCACCTTTGGCTTTGATATATATATATATATATATATATATATATATATATATATATATATATATATATATATATATATATATATATATATATATATATACATATATATATATAAATAAATAAATATATATATATATATATATATATATATATATATTGCTCGTACCATCTGTTGGTAATGACTACAGAAGAAAATTGAAGAAACATTTTGGTATAAATGAAAGAGTAGCTACTGTCGTGATAACATTTAATCGTAGATACAACTTAAACGTAGTTCAGAGAAATTCACCAGGAAGTAGTTATAGTGATCAAGATGTTAAGTTCTACAAAGTATGGTCAGGTATTGACAAAAGAAAGGCGGCCCACAGTACTGTAATCACGGGTGACATCAATGCTAAATTAGGAGAAGAGGTAACAGGAAAGACTTTAAGTGGGAATCATGGTATAGACACAAGAAATGAAATAGTTCAAGGTCTTATAATATTTGTGGAAATTAGGTGGCTAAAAATCACGAATACCTTCTTTGAGAAGAGGACATATAGGATATGGATTTGGAATTTTGCAGATGTAAAAAAAAACTGGGATTGATTTCATACCTACAAACCGATGTGATATCTTGAAAAATGTGAGTCATCAAATAAAGTTAGTGCTAGTAGTGATCACAGGATCATTAACTCTTGTTACCAACTGACACAGGCTGCATCCAACCACGAGTGAGTACCTGGGACACAATCATGGGCAGCCAAGGCCACACATTGAGACCCTCCCCCTCCCCCGCGGCACCGGACTATTCCTGGATACCCGATACTTCATTGACAGTTTATCCTTACACCCTTTTTATGCTTCGATAATCGTTATTTCCTTCTTTTTTTTTTCACTGTAATCCTGAATAACTGTACTTGCTTATGGTGTTGAAAAAAAGATCAGCCGAACATCAGTTATGCCACATTTTTATTTTTACTTCAGTATTTTTCAGTTTTCCCCATAGAATATAATTTTTTTGGTAAATGTTGCTAAGAGAATGTCATAGGGAATTTATTTGACTACATTTTCGTATAAAAAGAATTACTATAGGTCAATTAGGGCCGATTTCATGGTGCACAAAAGGAAATTATCTTACGCTCGAGCAAGGCTCATAGTACACTGAGTGGGGCAATGGGGCAAAGCTGGGTGTGGAGTGGGTTGAGCGCGGCAGAGGGATACACAGGAACGCAAGTAGTGCTTTTGTTCTCGACCAGGTATGGAGTCATGACGTTTTCGTTTGGCCCTTGAAAGTCTCAAGAAAAATGATTCTATTCTTATTACAAAAGCAGACAGAAGTAACTCTGTGGTCATTTTAGACAGACTTGATTATGTGGAAAAGATGAACCACCTGTTGAGTATGCCACCACTTACGGAAAACTTGTGTCATCCCCTCTCAAGAGGTTATCCACAGACTTTAATGAGAAAGTCAAAAGCCCTTTAAAGGATGTGCCAAACATTGATGCAGGTAAGGTCATTCAAATTAATCCAAAATTACCTTACATTTATGGATTACCAAAGACCCATAAACCAGATACCCCTCCGTCTTATCATCTCACAGTGTGGCTCATTCACTTACAAACCTTCAAAATTTCTAGCAAACAAATTAGCACCATTGGTTGGCACATTCTCTAAATCCCATGTCCAAAACTCTACTGATTTTATTAATTAGATTAAGTCTCTCAGTTTCTCCAGTGGCAGGTTGGTTAGTTTTGATGTAGATTTGCTTTTAATAAAGGCCCTATTGAAGATGTAATTAGTTTCTTGGAAGAAAAATGACCTAATTGTAACATTGATCTCGGTATGCCACATGATGTCTTTCTCCAGTTTACTAGGCTGTGTGTGCAGTGTAATGCATTTTCTTTTGGTGATCAGTTTTTAATGCAAAAGTTTGGTATGGGTATGGGCTTGCCCCTCTCTCCCATTCTTAGTAACCTGTACATGGAATATTTTGAATCCAACCTTCTTACCACCATATCTCCTCAAAATTTAATTTGGTATAGGTATGTTGATGATGTGTTTTCATTTTGGCCAGACATATACGCTAACTTTGACGATTTTCTTACAAAATTAAATGCATTGGTTCCCTCAATTAATTTTAAAGCTGAAAATGGGAAAATAATGGTTCTCTTCCATTTTTAGATGTATTTGTGCACAGGGATGAACTTGGGACACTTAGCTTTTCTGTATACAGGAAACCAACCCAGTGCAATCTGTATATACATTATTATTCATATCACCACAGTTCCAATAAAATGTCAGTTATTTCTTCTGTGTTCCTTAGAACACTCAGAATTAGTAGTCCCCAACATATGGATACGGAAAACGCTAAGATAAGGAAAATATTTTTAGGTCTTAAGTATCCCAATTGGTTTATAAGGCAAGTGTATTTTAAAGTCAGAAAAGTCTTTTTTGTACCTAGACCAACATCACAAAGTCAACAAAATAAGCCATACATCACAGTTCCGTATGTGTCAAATCTTAGCTTGGTGAAGTCTGTGAGTCATGATTTGGATGTAAACATTGCATTTGGACATACTTCCACCTTAAGCTCAGTGTTAGTAAAGAATAAACCCATTAGTAAAGAAACTGCAGGGGTATACAAAATTCCATGTAAAGACTGTAATTTGGTTTATATTGGTGACTCTGAAAATGATTTGGTCACTCGCATTAAGGAACACAAGTATGCTTGTAAGAGAGGCAACATAAATAACGCAGTGTACGTTCACTCTTCAGAAAACGACCATAGAATCGACTGGAATTCTAGCCAAATACTGTACAAATGTAGTACCTATAAGAAACGTAGGATAATGGAAGCTGTATGTATAGAGAAATATAATAATTTTAACCGTAGTGAGGGAATGTATAAATTAGATCCAGTGATGAAAGGATTAGTGGCAAGGTCCTTGCCGCCCCTTGTAAGCCCTCACTCAGGTCGTGGACAGAATAGAGGGAGAGTCTGGGAGGTCACATCAGGTGTGGTTGGGAAAATGTGTCCTCACCCTGCATATAAGCAGCTTCTCAGCATTTGTATGTACCACTCTTGGTCTGTAGATCCACTGAAGAGGGCGACAGCTGTCGCCGAAACTGTTTGGAATACATCTTTTTTCGTCTGCCATTGTGAGTCAGGTGCGGGTAAGGGGATGGGTCTGTTATGATGCGGCAGGGGTAAACCAGCTCTGCTGTCGGGCCCTGCTGCAGATATCACGGATTGCATTGCGCAGTTGACCCTTGTGCGGTGTCGTGCGGTGAGGATCTGTCCGTTCTCCCCTTTGCGGCTAAGATGCGAATGAATGTGTTTGAATGGATGAGTAAATGGGGAGTGTGTCGTCCTGTCTCGGCTACCTCCCTTTCCTTGGGGGAAGCAGCCTAGGTATATACATAGATAGATAGATTGTGAGTATTTTGTATCCTATCTCTAGCTTCTTCCATTTCACCCTAACCCATATTCTATGTATTTATTTCGGTGGTGATTTTTATTGACTGACAAACAGCATAACTGTGATAAACTCGTCTTGTCTTCCTAATCCTTACTGATGTTCTTGTTGGATATTCACTGCTCGCGCTGCTATTTTTGCCTTCTACTCACCGGCAGAGAATGACTAGTTTATTCTAATAATCACAGTTATTTACCCATCGTTATGACGTGAAACTCCCACAAACTACGTTTGCATGCTCAACTACTTTGCTACCGAACGTGAAAAAAGTATGCAAACAACCAAAAATCCTGTGTATGTTTGGGGTAACTTTGTCATTGGAGTACAACTGTAACGTCACGTCCTCTTTTGTTGCGTTCAACAGTCACACTAATATTTACCTACTATGAAACGCATTCATTAATTTATTCGTGTGTGTTTTTTTTTTGGGGGAGGGGGGGCAAAGCCTAATAGGATAACGATACTCGACATCTTTTAAACGACCATGAGTACAGTGCACATATGTTTGGGTTTCAAAAAAAAAAAAAAAAAAAAAAGTTCAAAGACTGAGTGGATGGGTCGGTAGACAGAACTTAAAATTTGGATATATAGTCCAACATAGACATCCATAGCTTTGCACAGATAGGGTAACAAATGAAACTCATAGATATAAGATTGACGACGGAGAAATGGGATGATACGGGAAGGGTGAAGGGGATCTGGAAATCCACTGTGATATGTATACCAGTATAAACTTAAACCCTTGACTGCATTCTAGGTTGTGCTGCCTACCTTCACCTTTATCATTGTCTCTCTATTTGCCTCCCCTTCTCCTACTTCTCCCATTCCTTCTTGTCATTTTTTTTTTTTTTACTTCTCTTCTTTCCACTTCAGGAGACTCTACACTGAGTGACTAGCCCAATGACTTCCTGTAACCCAGGAAACCATTTACAACGCTGGGTGATAATCATGTAACCAGACAACTTGATGATGTGGAGCCTATTATGATGCCGCTGTTAGCTGGGTGTGGAGACGCATATGCAGCGGAAACCAATCCTCCACAGTTACCTCCGCGCGTTGCTGTGGTGAGACGCTGCCCACCGCAAGGGAAAATCTGTTCATTGCACGGGAAGGCCCTGCAGGGGCGGCTTCTTATCTGTGGTTGATGGCTCTGCCCTGCCAGACCGTGGTTGATCAACAACAACAACGATGACTTTTTCTTAAGCCTGCTGTTTCTGGACTATTTTAAGCAGCATAAGAACTTCCAGACGGGTGGTGTAAGATATAAATCGTCCACTTCAGTTAAAGATATCTTTCCTAAGTTGAATAAAATATCCTGGGAGTACGGTTGGGAAGTAGGGGTAGTCAAGGAATCAGAGAAAGCGATTTGCCGTTTGAAAGGACGTGAGATAAGGCTGAGACAGGGAACAGTCTGTTTATATAAACTTCATTAAGGCAGCCTTTGTCAACTTTCCACCAAGACGCACCGTCATCTCATATAAACATTTCCGCTAATATCATCATTCGATAGGAGACAGTGGCATATAGTCTGTTGGGCCTTAAGCAACGGTTTATCACGTCTAAGCCCGGAGTTGGTCACATAAAAAAAAAAAAAAGTTTACAGCAAATCGTCCCCTTGGTGAAAGTGCTAATTCTTGATACGCGGCATGAGGAAAACATCCACAATGGCAGACGGCAATTATACAGTACATACTCAGAGAAGAGAAAGGTTCAGCCAGATATTAGAAGGTTCATATACAAGACGCGAGCACACGTGCATGCCTCTGTGTGTGTGTGTGTGTGTGTGTGTGTGTGTGTGTGTGTGTGTGTGTGTGTGTGTGTTCTTACGTAATTGTTTTTACCTAATTGTATCTTTACAGAAATTAGTCAGGCTCGTACTGTCCCGTGTCTTAAACCATTTTTATCGTACATACCCTTAAATTTATGAATTGTTTTGGCACACACTGTTTCATTCGGTAGTGCATTCCACTGATCAATTGCTCTATTTGGGAAACTAATTTTCCTTACGTCTTTATCGCCTCTCTTTTCATGCAGTTTTTTGCAGTGTCCTCTTGCTGATGCATCCCCATTGGTTATGTAGTCATATATGTCCATTTTCTCCTTCCCTGATATGCATTTATATAGTATAATCATGTCTTCTCTTTTCCTTCTCTCCTGTAGTGTAGGCAGATTCGGTTTTTCTAGTCTTTCTTCCTAGCTAAGATCCCTTATGCTTGACACCCATCTTGTAGCGGCCCTTTGAACTTTTTCAATCTCATCTATGTGTTTTTTGAGATGAGGACTCCAGACTACTGACGCATACTCCAGGGTTCGTCTGATGAATGATGTTATTATCTTCCTTGTCTTCATTTATGTATGTGAATGCTATTCTCATATTTGCAAGCAGTGTATACATGTTCCGTACCTTCTCACTGATGTGGTCAGCCGGAGATAGCCTTTTATTGATAATCACACCTAGGTCCTTCTCTTTTTCTGATGTGTATAGGGTTTTACTTCCTAGCTTATAATCCCAATCAGGACTTTTTCCATTTTTACCAAACTTGATTACATAACACTTGTCCACATTGAATTCCATTTGCCATGTATTGCTCCATTCATGAAGTTTATTTAATTCTTGTAGCTCTTTACAAGAGTCTGTGTTAGTAATTCTCTTTTGTATTTTTGCATCATCAGCAAACACATTTAGATAGCTTTCATTTCCAATGTTACTGTCTATATACACTAAAAACATAATTGGTGGCAGCACTGAGCCCTGTAGAACTCCGCTAGTCACTTCCCTCCATGATGAGTAATTTCCCTTTAGTACTGTTCTCATTTCTCGTTTTTTGAGAAAATCTTGCATCCAGCAATACAGTTTGCCTCGGATTCCTCCTTGATGGTAGAGTTTCCATAAAAATCTTTTGGTGTGGTACTCTGTCAAATGCTTTCTTGAAATCTAAATAGATACTGTCCACCCATCCTTCTCTTTTCTGTAACGTTTCTGTTACTCTATCATAGTAGCTCAACAAATTAGTAACACATGACTTTCCCTTTCTGAAACCAAACTGTCTTTCTGTTATCATACTGTGTTCTTCTAGATAAGTTACCCAAACTTTTCTTATCAGCTTTTCTAATACCTTGCTTACAACACTGGTTAGTGATACTGGTCGGTAGTTAAGTGGATTTTGCCTATTCTCTTTCTTGAATAAGGGAACAATGTTTGCTTTCTTCCAAATATTAGGTAGTTTACCTTGTCCCAAGGATTCCTTGAAAATTAAAGATAATGGTTTACTTAACTCCTTTACACATTCATGTGGCACCCAACATGAAATTTCATTAGGACCAATTGATTTTCCTTTGTCTAATTTACTTAACTCCTCCTGTATTTCTTTTTCTGATATTTGTATATCTGGTAGTATGTGTGGGCATGCATGTTCCATGTAATCCGTCTCAAAATTATTTTCTTCTGTAAAAATTGATTGGAAATTCTTTTTTAGTGCTTCACAAATATCCTTCTCTTGTGTGTAGGTGATCTCCTCATCTGCAATGGATTGTATTGTATCTTTTACTGTGGTTTTGTTTCAGATGTAGCTTTAAAATAGCTTCGGTTGATCACTACTTTTATTTACGATGTCCTCCTGAAACTGTTTTTGGGCTTCCCTTCTTTTTCTTGTATAATCGTTTTTTGCCTGTTTATAGTTGTTATATGCCCTTTCACTGCTCTGTTTTCTGTATCTGTTCCACATTAAATCTCTTTTTTTCTTTCGACTTTTTACATGCTGTGTTAAATCACTTCTTTATTTTCTTTTAAGCTTCTTTGTGCTGTGGGATGTACTTCTGGACTCCTATTTCATAAAGCTCACAGAATTTTCTATATATATAACATTTAAATCTTGTTCTCTAAGCTCTTTTTCCTTATTTGTATCTAAGAAGTATTTCTTTAGGTCATTATAGTGGCCCTTTTTGTAGTTAAGGCTCTTTTTGTAACTTTCATTACTATTAACTATGACATATGTAATCCTGAAGTTGTAATTTAATACTGTGTGGTCACTTTTGAGGAATGTAGGGTGATACATTGTATTGTCAATATCATTTTCTTGCCTAGTAAATATAAGATCTAGTACTGATGGTATGTTAAGTCCTCTTTTTCTGGTGCTTTCTTTTACATGTTGTGTTAGGAAAAACTCCTGCACAAAGTCCAGGAGCATTTGGTCCCAACAGCTTTCCTGGCTTTTTATGTCTAGAGTATTCCAATTTATATTTGTATTGATCTCCAGTTAGTATAATTCTTTCAGATATTTTCTCCATTCTATGTAGTAATGCTCTTAAACTTAGTATTATTTTCTCTGCCAGGTCTTCATATTCTCCTTTTTCCCAAATGTTTGATCTGGGTGGCATGTATAAATTTGCCACAATGACTTTCCCTTCAGACATACTAATCTCTGCTGCAGTCAGTTCTACCTGTGAGGGTACATCTAGTTCTATTTCCTTGACTTGGAGATTTTTCTTTGATAATATAATTCCTCTTCCTTTTCTTTAAGTTCCTGTCTCTTCTCCATATATTGTAGTCCTCTAGGTTTAGTGTATCGTTTGATATCCTTGGTGTTAATTTTGTTTCAGTTAGGCATTAATTTAATTTGATTAATTTATTACGCTAGAAGGCGACAAACCTAGTACAGTGCCATGTGGCCATACGTGAGGTGAGTACAGTGGAACTCGTGCCACGCAGGACACGCTGTCGGACTATAACAAATTAACATCCACCAAAGTGTGGATGACGCATAAGAATAACATCCAGGTTATCATCTTCCAACAAATATTTATAAGTGTCCTCTAATGTGAGTCCATGTGGTATTAAATCAGAGACAAGTGGACATTGCAGGCAATAATGGTCAAGGGTGTTGGCATTGGGTGAATCACAGCTTACAGGAGGAGAAATGAGGTGCGTTGCCCACCCCAGCCACTGCCACACAGGTCAGTAGCCCAGTCTGAGGCGGTCACACACCACGTTATGTCGATGAACCATAAGACCACTGCGACGATCCCTATGGGGACGAGAAACTGGTCATAATGTTGAATGAACGCACTGTGTGCCCTCTCAGCATTTCTATGGTGGAGAATAAGGGAGCAGGCTGCTCTGCATACTAGCTGCTTGTAGCAAATGGGGGAGGCATTAGTAGCATCCACAGCAGGCAAATCCAGTCCACAGGCAGTCCTTGCAAGGAGGTCAGCAGTGTTGTTGGCTGTGAGACCAATATGAGAGGGAATCCACAGAAAGTGCACCACCAGCAAACGAGTGCAGGCAGTGGCCAATTGACATGAGTATCTGTATAACGAGGTGTTGATATGCAGGCCTAGGAGAGGAGAGAGCATGGAGGGCCGGCTGTGAGTCAAAGATGATCAAACCGTTGTTGTTTGTCCATATTAATAAAGTAACTGCATCCATGTAGTTCGCAATATGTAGAGCTCGACGAGGTTGGCAGTCGACAGCCCAACCAGCCTCCTTGAGGTGGGTCCAGACTTGGGGAAAATACAGCACACCCAGCACTGCCATCCACCTGCGGGGAGCCATCAGTGTAGATATGGTGGGCCGAAGGGAGGGAAGATGACAGCCTGGCGATGGTCTCCAAAGCTAGCTGTTTCTGAAGCTGAGCCAGGTCAGTCTTGGAGGCCGGAATGTATGAAATAGCAGGCATAGGGGTCTGCCAAGGTGGAATGCCATAGTCCACCTCCTCAGCAAGCACCAGTACATTGATGTTTAGCCGTCGGACGTTTGAACAAACAGTATTAACTAGTGTGCGGCCACCACTGCGAAGCAGAGGCCTTGGTGCAGTGGGATCAAGAGAAGTCCGAATGATGTGAGAGTAGTGGGGAGAAAGATGAGGAGAATGCAGGCATTTAACGCTGAAGTATGTAACCATGGAGTATATTCTCTCAATAAGTGGTGGAAGGTTGAGTTCAAGTTGCATGTTGACAATTCTGGTTGAGCCAGGGCAGCCCAGGATGATTCTCATTACTGTGTTTTGGAACTTCTCAAGAGGTTGTAAGGCTGTTCTGGAAAGTTGACAAAGAGCACGAGAGAGATAACAACTGATCGAATGAACACTATGAATATGGTTCGTGCTACAGGAAAAGACACCCAGGCAGCATAATTAGTGAGCCACTTGAGAGGTTTTAGGTGCCGCTGTAGCTGGGTTAGCAGATCCTGAACAACCGGATGCACGTGTTGTCTTGCAGAAATGGAGGGAGAAATTCGTACAGGCACCCCCAGATAAAGGTACTCTGTGCACAGAGGGATAACACAATCCCCGACAGAGAATACAGGCAGTATTCTTGCTGGACGGGAAGTGAAGATTCAACTCTTTTCTGGAGAGATAATGAGGCCGCATTGGGAAGCTAACTAGTGAAACAAGTGAAGGAAACGTTGCAGAGCTGCTGGGGAATTTGAGTGAATGCAGATGTCATCAGTGTAGCAATTAATTGTGGTTCCAGGGATGTCAGGAAGGAGGGTGAGTAGACGATGTATGAGGATATTAAACAAAAAAAGACTAAGGACACCACCTTGTGGAGTACCAAGCTCGAAATCCGTAGCTATGCTGTATGCGCCCTTAAAAAGAACACAAGAGGACCTATTAGACAGGTAACCACGTATCCATCGCAGGAGGTTTCCCTTAACTCCAATATCCACTAGCTGCTCGAGGATGATGTCTCTGTTGGTGACATCAAATGCACTCTTTAAATCAATGAAGGCCACTACTCTGGTGGGGGATAGGAGGGTATATAGCCACACAGTCAGGGCGAGAGCTTGTCCTGCAGCCTAAACAAGAGTCTTGTGAGGAGGATGTGTTCCAGTACTTTACTGAAGCAGGAGGTGAGGGAAACAGGTCGGAATTTATTAGTGCCAGGTTTAGGAATAGGCACAATTGTACTGTAGGTCCAGGCCTGTGGCACGTATCCCAGACGGATGCAAAGGTTGAACAGCTGGAGAAGGGTATTACCATGAACTTGCAGGAGGACACAGAGAACAGAAGAAGTGATGCCATCATCACCTGGAGCCATTACCCTACCCCTGGCGAGGGCCTATCGCAATTCATCGTCAGTCATAGCCACACCATCCTCTTCGTCTGTTCTCAGTAAAACGGCAGTGAGACGAAGTGCACGAAAGTTTTTCTGGGTGGAGAGCACATCCTGTATGTGTGTGGGAAGTGTGCAAGTCTGTGACTGTGCAGACCAGACATCTACAAGATCCTGTGCGTACTGTGCTGGACTGTGGTGGAGGACAGTAAGGGGGCTTCTTGACAACCTTGTTGATAAGGCGCCACATGGAACCAACAGTCATATGATGGTTGATGCTATCAGCAAGTTTATGCCACGAATCGGTATAAACGCAGTGTTGGAGAGCAACTATATCATCCCTCGACAACTGATACTGATGGAGACTCTCAGGTCGTCTTTGAAAGGCAAAACCATCTTCCACCGCCTTCCTCTCTGCCTGAGTGATGCGATTATCCAGTGTCCAGGTGTGGAATCATGATGTCGCATAAGGTGTGGCCTGCTGACATAATGGGTGTAGAAGTTATGCGTGGAGCTGACAAGTGATGAATACAACTTTTCGGGACAATGAAGGTCGAATGTGGGAAGAAGGTTGGTCATATGGGAGATGTGTGTAGAACAGTGCTTGGGTGGGATTGCAATGCGAGTGCGTCTGTGTACAGGAGGTGCAGCAGGGAGGGAATAATGAAGGCTGAGAGCAATGTGATCAGAGAAGAGCCCAGTGATAGAAGAACACTTGATCTGGGACGCCACGAGGCCGGAGGTAAGGATGTGATCTAGTGTGCCTCCTTGAGAGTGTGTGGCCCCACCGGTATCCCAGTGGGTGAGCTGATTATGACAAATATACTAAAGAAGTTTAGTCCCATTATGGTTAACGGTGGTAGAATGGTCCCCCTAAGCAGGGTGTAGGGTACTATAATCCCCCATGTATATCATGCCATGGATGGTGGGAGCTGGGAGAGCAGCTATATTCAACCTGCCTGGCACAGAGTACACGTTGCACAACCGAACTGTGCCACTTCCAATGGTGACCTCAAGAAGCTGAAAGATTGTCTTGTCGTCTACAGAGCTTTGGAGGAAACGGTGCTGGATGGTGGAGTGGACGTACATGACAAGTCCATTCCTAACTCGATGGACGTAAGAAACATAACCACTGAGAGTGGGTGCCTCTACCTCGAGTAGCACACGACCAACAAAGGATTCATGAATGAAAATTATATCCGGGTGGTGACTGTATACGTATACTTTGAGTGCAGTAAGTTTAGACCGGTTAGTAACACCACAGGCGTTCCAAGAGATGACATGCAGTTGTGCCATGTTACCAAACTTTGCCATAACGTTTGCAAGGGACAGATGAGGAAGTGGTGGTGGCACGAGAGGTGCTACGCGGCGTGCCACGAGGGGAAGACTCCCTGGGGGGAGCATTCAGTCGTCCAATGGGAGTGACAATGGAGTTCATCTTCTCCGTAAGGGTGGTGACAGTCGTAATGATGACGTGATTCAACCAGTGAATTTAATGTTGTCTCAAATGTGGCTTGCTTTCTAACCAAGCCATCAATGCAGGCTTCTATTGCATCAAGACGTGCCGTAAGTGAGCTAATTCGAGTCCTGAGAGTGGCAACAGCATCGCGAAGTTTTTAGTGACTGCAGCTGAGTCCAAACCGACAGTGGAGGCAGGGGGAGTGGCAGCACGGCGTGGTGGTGGTGGTGACGCTAGTGGAGCCCCACCCTTGACAACAGGGGCAGGGTTAGCCCAGCGTCTAGTGCAGCCTTGCCAAACATTAACCCCTTCTTGATGACATCAGGGACATTTCCAGTGCAAGGTATCTGGAGGTGGCGGGTTGGGTTGCATTGAGGCTGTATCAGAAGCAGGTGGAGGGGGTCGGTGAGGACACGTCCGAGAGTCGTGTTGGCCAGAACACCATGCACACTGTTCTGGTGCAGAGCAATACCAGGAGATGTGATCAATGCCCCAGCATCGAAAACACCATGGTTGCTCGTCCTTCATCTTGCGAAACTCACAAGATGGGATGCAGGGAAGGAAGCTGAAGGTGACAATTGGTGGTGGCTGGTGACGAAGGCTCCAGGTGACTACCAGCCGGTCGATAGGAGTGCCATTTTGGTGGAAACGTCAGGCTGAGTAGATACCTGGCAGCTCCTTGGCCAAGTTGGGATCAATGCAAGCAGGATAATGTGTAAGGAGGTAAGCAGGAAACTTGCAGGGCCTCTCGGGTGAGTCTTGAATTTCCAATGAAAGGGATAGGAACTCTCCTTTAGTCACGCTATCTACGATGTCCCTGCGACATCTGGAGATGTAGACAAAACGGGAAATGATGGCAGACATCTTGAATTCTGCTTGGGTGTAGTCAAGGTGAAAAGCACGGTTGACCTCAGACAACCATCGAAATTTGATGTCCACAGTTGGGTTGTCTTTGAATAAAAGCTTGATGTAGTCAGCCCTGGGCACGAACGCCGGAGGCATAGAAGCAGGAAGCAATGGCGAAACTTGAGGGGATTGACCAAGCTGCAGTAGGCAAGGAGTGTTGGATCCAAGGGCGGTTGCCCTCTGCAGAGATCAGAAGTCTCCTGCCGCTTGGAGGATTTGGTAGGAGGGGATGAAGGCTCACTGTTGCTGTCCAAGGTTTTATGCACAGGGCACTTCGCAGAGGAAGATGCCTGGCCGACGAAGTGAGGTGCGGCAGGTACAGATAGTGCTGGTTCCGTAGCTACTTCCCCAGCTAGTGAGATGCTGCTACTACTTTGTGGTAGCTGTGGCCAGTCACTCTGAGTCATTTCATCCTCGTCACTCAGCGCCAGGTCAGCTTCAAGGTCCTCGAGGGTGGCAGGGCCCGAGAACTCCATGCTGCACACCTAGGCAGGTAGCAGGGTGAGCGGGGCATCAGCTTCACCAGGGGATGTGGAGTGACTTGTCCATGACGTCACACAGGTAATACTGTGCATGCACAGATACAAGAAAATCCGACCAGGGAGACCCCGTCTGCCATACTGAATTTTCCTTCCAAACTACAGGCTACATCCAAACACCAGAAAAACACAATCAAAGGTGAAGTAATTGCTAGATCTTCATGTAGCTCCCTGCAATGACAGAAGGGTGTTGCAAGGCAAGGACCAGCGGAAAAAACAGGAATATGAGCCGCACACAGCAATGATTTTTTTATGCCCGGCCCTCAGGTGGTGAAATCCTTCAGTTAGGCAAACAATATGTGGTTCCCTTTCTTTGATATAATCATTCATCTCTAGTAATTTAGATACCTTTCCATCTACATTAGAGTACATCAACTTAATCATCTTGTTTACATACTTGTCATGACTTGGGTCTACTACCTTTCTCCTTTTTATTCCCTCCTGTTTATGTACCACTTTCGAACGTGCAATCCAATAACCTTGTAAAAAAATGTGTTCTTCGCTTCCTGTGATCTTCCCTTATTCTTTGTTCTTGCCTCCTCCCTCTTCTCCTTTAGTAATCCAAGTTCCTCTTGAGTTAGGCATCTTATTATCCATACATTTTTGAAGTCCTCTTTTTCCATAAATTTATTTGCATTTTTCAGTATTTCCTCCACAGTGTTTACACTCTGGAAGGTTACTTTCAGGGGCCTTGATTTATTTCTCTCATATTTCCCTAGCCTTTTGTTTTCCTCTATGTCTTTACTACAGATTTCCTCTGACACTTCCTTCAATATGTTCATTCCATTTGTCATCTCCTTTTTGTCTCTCGAAATCTTGTTTTTTTTATTTCTTCCTCCACAATATCAGTGATTACTGTACTATAGATCTGTTGATGTTTGCTGAATCTTGGACCAATTATGGATTGTTTTGGATTATGTTCTTCACTTCCTTTTTAATGCTCTTTTCTTCAGCTCTTGTTTCTAAGTCTTTCTTTACTTTCACCATTTCAGCATATGTGGTTTCCACATTATTTTTGTAGCTTTGCATGGCTTCATTTATCTGGGTTATCTTCTCCTCAGTATCTCTGCTCTGATCCACCAGAGTGCTTGCCTGCCTTATTGTCTCTGTATCATTTCTGAACTCTTCCGTAATACTCTCATGGTTGACAACTGTGCCTACCATTTCACTAATCTTCCTTCTAAGTGTACCCACCTCAACTGATAATTCATCTGTTGTTGTGTCTTTCTTATTAATCTCCTTTACTAAATTTTCATTTTCTTCCTTCTGCTTGTGCTGTTTTTTAATTTCATCTATTTCACTCTGAAATGCCTTCTCTAATCTGTATACTCGTTCCACCAGCTAATTATGCGTCTCCATTTCCACCAGTTCCTGGTAGGAATCATCATCCTGCTTTCTACCTTTGTCCTTTTTCTTAACTCCTTCCTAAGTTGATTTGTGTGTGTGTGTGTGTGTGTGTGTGTGTGTGTGTGTGTGTGTGTGTGTGTGTGTGTGTGTGTGTGTGTCCCTCCTAGTAGATGGGCTGGCCACTAATGTCAAAACTGAAGTCGAGGTGGACATTTAAAAAATTTCATGAAGAAGTCTAGAATGGGATACTATGGGTTAGGTGAGTTTAAGTTAGTCAGGTTAGGCTAGGTTAGATCAAGGTACATTAGGTTAGGTTAGGCAAAGTAAAACTGTTAGTCACCATTAGTAACGTTTAAAGATTTGAATTTCCTAAAAAGCAGACTTTCCTGCTCTACCAGATAACCCGCCGACATGTAAAAATACTCCCGCTGATACCAATACATCAATCCTTTATGAGACAGCCCTAGCATGTATTCAATATGAATGGTGGGTGTTAGCGCCGAAATGGTGACATGTGGAGGTGTAGGAGGACTACTGGGCCTTGGGATAGGTCACTGCCCCTAAGAAACAGGCCATGAAGTCTTTGCCCAGAGTCGGACATGTAAGAAAAAAAAAAAAGTTAATTTAGGTAGGCTAAAGTATTGGGATTAGTTCATATTAGGTTATATTTTGAAGAGTTAGGTTAACTTAAATTGCTAGGATTCATATATATTATGGTAGGTTACGTGCTGCCAGAATTAGCATAAATTATATTAGGTTAGCTTAGGTTAGAAACTTCTGGTTAGCATAGCCTAGGTTAGATTTAGACTGTTAGCATTATGTTAGGTTAGGTTACTTTAGACTCTGAGCTGGTGTAGGCTAAGTTTAAGTTAGTTTGTGCTAGATTGTGAGGGTGAGTATGAGTTACATTATACTGTTATTGTCAGCACAGGTTAAGTAAGGCGTGATAAAGTTAGGTTGGTAATATCATTAAAGGCTATGTGAGGTTAGGTTACTGCTAGGTCAGGGTTAGGTTGTTATACTGCCAAGTTAGATTATAATCTGGTAAAGTTATGGATATATAAAGTGAATCATTTTTCAGAAATCACCTTGGCGCGTCATAATGAAATGTTTTACACAGGAGGAAATATGATAATTGTTCATGATCTCACCCGTCGCCGAATCTGTTTGGAATAAAATGTTTTTGTTCTGTAGGGGATGGTCTTATATATGACTTCCTGACTTCCTGATCAGTAATCACTTCACAAAGACCATGTCTATCATACTCATGTTCTGTTATTACTAGATGATTTTACTCAGCTTAAGGCAGAGTTTATGAAACAAGTGTGATGAACCACAACCTACCTCAACCCGTTTTCTACAGGACGTCTCCCCTACACTGTCAAATCATCTATTGCCTTTCCAGAAGAAAATTAAAATCGCGTCTTCGTAGTGAAGGGACTAATTAGTTAACACGGCCAGTAAAGTGCCGAGAGTAGAACCGGGACTCTCAGATGAAGGCCATGCAGCATTCCACTTTACCATGACCTAGTAAAACTTGTCGCATCTTGTGACGTATTTGTAATCAAGGTACATTCCCAGGACATTTTAGCAGTATATTAGTTGATAAATCATGCATTATAGGAGTTTTTCTTCATCAAAACAAGGTACTATTCAAGCAATTAGCGAAAAGGCAATCATCAAATCACGTTTGGATGAAATATGCATATTTTTATTTCGATATGTCAACGTTTAATCAAACCCTGTGACCTTGACATTTGTCCCACTGTCCTCATAAACAGCAGGATTACTCAATGGTCAACTATTCTCCCTTCTATAACGCTTGATCGGAATTGGATAACAACTGTTCACACACACACACACACACACACACACACACACACACACACACACACACACACACAAATAAACAGAGACAGACAGACAGGCAGACAGACACAACTATCTAAACATAACACCCACCCTTTCGTCGGGAACGTGTGTGTAATACATAATCAGTACTGTATATATATATATATATATATATATATATATATATATATATATATATATATATATATATATATATATATGACCAATTCTGACCAAAAAAGGAGAAAAAATGATTCTCGCAAATTCTCCCATGTCGGATTTCAGGCGATATCACTTCGTAAAGTCGAGCGCGATCGACAAAAGAATATATATATATATATATATATATATATATATATATATATATATATATATATATATATGGAGCTTCTGTGGTATAGTGGTAAAGTGTGTGTTTTCGTACACAGAAGAACGAGGGTTTGCGCCCCGCCAGGGTAATAACCTTTGGGAGCGTTCTTCCAACCACATACTGCTTTAACTTACATAAAGGGTGCTGTGGCTGAACCAGTGTCGCGTACTATAAAGTGTGCTTGCACCCAGTCGGCTTGCGCGGGCTGGTTACATTTAGTTCACAAACCACACACACATCCAAAGCCACTCCAACACTACAATTACACTTACAAGCACTTCTCACCCTACATAAAATCTCCACCAGACAGCCTAAGCCACTTGGTACAGATACATAGGCTGTATCGTCCCAGCTTCAGTCGGGATAGGCCGTTCCTGCAGTGGATACTCAAAACGGCTGATGATGATATATATATATATATATATATATATATATATCAATTGGTAGAGAGGTGGCCTGCTGTCCTAACGGACCCGGGTTCAAATCCCGCTGGGGCAGGGAACAGTTTAAGGATTTGAATTTCATAAAAATCAGACTTTAGTGATCTACCAGAAGACCCGCCGACATGTCGTGAAAATACCCCCGCTAATACCAATACACCAGTCCTGTATGAGACAGCCCTAGCATGTATTCAGTATGGACGGTGGGTGTTAGCGCCGGAGTGGTGACATGTAGAGGTGTGCGGTACGTAGGATGACTACTGGGCCTTCAAAGCAGGCTGTGAACCCTATGCCCGGAGTCGGATACATATAATATAAATATATATATATATATATATATATATATATATATATATATATACAGTATATATATATATATATATATATATATATATATATATATTGTCACGGGGTTTTTATAATATCACGGTAATTTTGAAATAAATGGTTAAATGTTATTTAAATTGATAATAATATTCAATAATATTGAAGAGCAGAGACAATGATTGTCTTGCTACATCAAGCAACGATTACTTTACGCTGACTTGCTAAGATTCTCAAGAACGAGAATTTATAAACTTTCTCAACAGTACACAGCAGAGACTAATTACTCACAATTGCTGAATTACTGTACTGTTAGCCTCTGGAGAAAGTTACATCACCCCTGACAATAAATAACTAATACTAATAATAATAACATCAGGTTCTTGCTGATGCATTAACTCCTGGCACAACGGATTTTAAGTTAATACAACAAGACTGGTCTAAGTACCAGTTATGAATAGTAAATGTTTATGCAAGCTAGGAGCTGTATGGAAAATAAGCTTAATTATGGAGAAATGAAACAAGATTTACTCTACATTAAGCTCAAGAAATAGAACTGTTAAATTTATTAATTACAAAAATAAATTTAACATTACATTTCAAATCAAATCAATGAGACGCACTCACTCACTCACACAGAAGCTAAATACTTACGCCTAGGGAAAAACACCTTAACTAAGCTCTTAAAACTACAAAATACACAAAGGAAATACCAGTCGATGAATACTATGTATCACCCGAGGAGTGGGTGGGAGTACCGGGATTAACTGTACTAATGGAGCTTGGGGTGCTAGCTGACCTCTCCACTTCTGAGCACAGACCCTTTCTCCGTCACAGCAAACACAAGACTGAATTCAAATACATTGAATGGGCAGGACGCAAGGCGTGGCTAACGGTTGAGGGAAGCAGAGGCAAACGATAAAGAAATAATTGTATCGCTCAGTAGCGCACTTAGTGACGTGCATTAAATCGGTCACTTTTTGAAAACGGTGACGAATTATTTGAAAAGTATACCCCGGAATGGAGAGAGAAACGGTTAACTGAGCGATACACAGTGAGTTTTCCACTAATAGTTCGTGGC
Organism: Coenobita brevimanus; assembly: GCF_032717465.1. Taxonomy (NCBI): domain Eukaryota; kingdom Metazoa; phylum Arthropoda; class Malacostraca; order Decapoda; family Coenobitidae; genus Coenobita; species Coenobita brevimanus. The sequence continues at coordinate 13,217,300 of NC_137064.1, read as the reverse complement.
TTCTCACAAAAGGAAATGTCGCGAATTGATTCGTGACATTACGCCCCATGAAAATTAAATCTTTCTTCCTTCAGAAGAAAGATTTCAATATACATATATATAAATCCTAACTCAGTCACACAAGATTCACACTGTGGTGTGTGTGCTATCCTGCTACAGGAGAAAGTCGCAGTCGTCAGTGAGCGAAAAAACCTCGTATTTACGTTAATAGAAGCAAGCTTGAGGGAAAAACTCCGTGACGACGGTGAAAATCCTGTACTCAGGTCAAACTGAGCGAAAATTCGCTACATTTACACTGACAACTAATTGTTGTGTAGCGTGGTGTATGTAATACACGGTGTAGGTGTGACAGTTGTAGTGTAACTGTACCTACGTGTAAAATGACACAGTAAATAATATGGCGACGACGAAGGCAGAGGAGAAGAGGCGGCAGCGTGCGGCAGACGATCAGCTGGTCCGCACAGCAAAACTGCTACACCCATTGCTGAACCTGCAAAACCAATTGAGGTGGAGCATCAAAAGTGTCAATGAGACAAAATTCTTATTAAGTTACAATTACTCTCTCTGCCTAGCAGTCAGTACATGCTATGAAAAGTACGCTCAAGGTCGCCATTAATTTTAGCACACGATTATGGTCGGCAAGTTGAGAATCCTTGTGCAAACTCGGGTCTTCCATAGCCTCGAACCGCACACGGGTCCTCAACCTGTGCCTTAACCTACAATACTTATATTAATATCGGAGAGCTGAGAATCCTTGCAAACTTGGGTCTTCCATAGCCTCAAGTCACCTCTGCGGAATTCTCACTTCCCCCTTAACCTACAATACAATACTTATATTAGTACCGGGAAGCTGAGAATCCTTGTGCAAACTTGGGTCTTCCATAGCCTCAAGTCGCCTCTGCGGAGTTCTCTCTCCCCCTTAACCTACAATACTTCTATTAGTACCGGGAAGCTGAGAATCCTTATGCAAACTTGGGTCTTCCATAGCCTCAAGTCGCCACTGCGGAGTTCTCTCTCGAACTTCCCCCTTAACCTACAGTACTTCTATTAGTACCGGGAAGCTGAGAATCCTTATGCAAACTTGGGTCTTCCATAGCCTCAAGTCGCCACTGCGGAGTTCTCTCTCGAACTTCCCCCTTAACCTACAGTACTTCTATTAGTACTGGGAAGCTGAGAATCCTTGTGCAAACTTGGGTCTTCCATAGCCTCAAGTCGCCTCTGCGGAGTTCTCTCTCGAACTTCCCCCTTAACCTACAGTACTTCTATTAGTACTGGGAAGCTGAGAATCCTTATGCAAACTTGGGTCTTCCATAGCCTCAAGTCGCCTCTCAACTTCCCCCTTAACTTACGGTACATATATTAGTACCGGGAAGCTGAGAATCCTTATGCAAACTTGGGTCTTCCATAGCCTCAAGTCGCCTCTCAACTTCCCCCTTAACTTAAGGTACATAATATGCATGTACAGGCCCTGGACATACTGTGTCCTGTGGGGCCAATGGGTGAGACATCAGGTCTGCACCCACTTCACCACTACCCTGTCTCTCAACTGACTCAGAGATTACAGGTGTGGTTATAAATGGCACAGGAAGGGCATGTCCCTGAGTAGTGGCGATACTTTGGCACACACTGCAGGAACGGACAAAACTATCTATGTCCCGTCCCATCCCTGGCCAGAAAAAGTCAGCTCGGATACGGCCCTGGGTCTTCCTTTTGCCCATGTGACCTCCTGAGACTGAACAATGACCCCATTGTAACACTGCTAGGCGGTACTTGGCGGGAACGACAAACTGCAGTCGAACCTCGCCCTCGGGTGTTCGTGACTCACGGTAGAGCCGTCCTTGTTTACGAAGGAACTTGGCTCGACCTCCCCGTGAATACTTAATCACTCGACCCTTTTGTTTATTCCGCACGGCAGCAAGTGTCGGGTCAGAATGTTGTTCTTGTACAACAAGTTGACTGCACATCAGATCTTGCGGCGATTCAATGATCACTGGGGTGACACAATCTGGAGCCTCAGTCATGGCTCGTGTTACCGCAGCAGCCGAAGTCTGAGTGGCGCCATCATCGGAGCAACTATCCTTGGCTCCATTAATATTGCCTACTATACAGTCAAATAGAGGCTCTGGCATGACAACTGCAAGTGTCATACCAGTATAAAATGGAGATGCCACCTGGATACATGCCTCAGGGAACAATCTCACTGATCCATCAATAAGCTTTGCATGGATCTGTCGACCTGTATACTGCTCAGGCCGAACTAAACTCTGCTTAACAGAGCAACCTGAGGAACCATTGTCTCTCAGGACCTTCACAGGAATGCCTCCCACAAACCCTGGCTGAACAAGGAAAGTACTGTCACCTGTGGGAGGGCCTGTGGAGGAAGCAGCTAGCCACTCATGAGGCTGCTGAATTGATGTGGCAAACATTGTGCCTTGTGAATTATAAGATGGAACATTGGCCATCTGTGGAGGGGGGTTCACTGTCACTGTGGGACTTGTGAACTGTGGGGAAGTACCCACACTGGTAGGGACGTGACCACCAGGCTGCTGCTGAGGAATGAAGGCTGCATTCGCTTCCTGCCTCTTTTGAGCTGGTGGTGGAAAAGTTTGTCCCGACGGTCGGTTGCGTGGCTGATACTGCTGCTGGTTAGGGTACTTGTTGTACCTCTTCCACTCAGGTTTCTGAGTGTTTTGCCCCTGGTCCTTCCACTGCGGTTTGCTTGGACCTTGACCATTACTCTGAGAACGGCCTTGGTGCTGGGATTCAGTCTGAGACGGCTTCCCAAACTTGGCAGTATCTTTTCTGCTCCAGGTGTTTTGCTTACGAGCTTGATACCCGTATGCAGTAAAGAATGCGTCAGCCTTCTCTGCCATTTGGCTGGCATCTTTCACCTGGCAGATCTTAAGCTGTGCTATGAGCTCAGCAGGCCACGACCTCTCTAGCTGTGTACGCAGCATAAGGTCAATTATCCCCTCACGCGTGGAAGGAGTTTCATCTTTCTCCATCCACTCATTTAAGTAAGCTGTGAGACGATCAAGGAACTGAACAGCTGTCTCCTTGTCTTGGAGACGAGCTCGCATGAACTGAACTTTGGCGTCGTCTACTGTGAGACCATACGCCTTAATGAGTGCAGCTTTCATCATCTCATATGTGAGATTGTCTCCACGAATTCTGTGGAGAATATCGAGGGCGGGGCCCTCAAATAAACTAAGGAATTGGATCCGCTTAGCTGCCTCATCCAGTTGATATAAGTCTGCCATGTCCTCAAAACGAGCTATGTACGGCTCGATTCGCTCGCTTTCCTTGTATGAAGGAAGCTTGATGCGTGGGGTCGCCAGGACATGTGCAGGGGGAACGCTCGTGGAGCTTTGACCAACTGCACCAGACGTGTCTGAAGCCAAGGAATCTCGCTTGAGCTTCATCATTTCAAGTTCATGTTTTTCTCGTGCCTCACGTTCGGCACGTTCATGTTCTCGTTCTCGCTCGCGTTGTTCACGCTCGTATTCGCGCTGTTCTCGCTCTTTTTCTAACTCGAGCTCGCGTTGTTTCTGCTCGTGTTCGCGCTGTTCTCGCTCGTATTCGCGCTGTTCTCGCTCGTATTCGCGCTGAATCTTACGCTCTTCACGGGCATCATTCTCGCGCTGCTGCTCCTGATTATGCCGTGAGAGTATATACTCTTTAATTTCGGTTGGGTCCGAAAGACCCATTTCTTTGGCTTCCTGTAAAAATACAGTAGTAGCCATTTCGCTAATTTATTAAGCAAACCGAAATTGAGTACTGACTGCTTAGCGACGAATACTAATAAACAAAAGTAAAGAGTACAGACACAAGCTAGTGGTGACCAGTCTTATCCAGTTAACTGGCAAAGAATAAATAAAAAATGTAAATGACTGGGAAGACTCAATAATAAACACAATGGGTACGACGACTTCCCAGGAGCGAATAAAATCGTCTGGCGTTACCAAGAATAAACTAGAGTTAAGTATTCTATTGATTAATAAAGCAAAATTCACTTGCTAAATTAAGGGTAAACACCAGTAAGCTTGTGCCTATAAACTTTAATGATAAATACCTAAATATGAATGAGTGAGCACTATCTCGTGAATAGCTTTAGAGCTAGGAGTTAATATCCTGGAATGAGGTCGCCAATTGTCACGGGGTTTTTATAATATCACGGTAATTTTGAAATAAATGGTTAAATGTTATTTAAATTGATAATAATATTCAATAATATTGAAGAGCAGAGACAATGATTGTCTTGCTACATCAAGCAACGATTACTTTACGCTGACTTGCTAAGATTCTCAAGAACGAGAATTTATAAACTTTCTCAACAGTACACAGCAGAGACTAATTACTCACAATTGCTGAATTACTGTACTGTTAGCCTCTGGAGAAAGTTACATCACCCCTGACAATAAATAACTAATACTAATAATAATAACATCAGGTTCTTGCTGATGCATTAACTCCTGGCACAACGGATTTTAAGTTAATACAACAAGACTGGTCTAAGTACCAGTTATGAATAGTAAATGTTTATGCAAGCTAGGAGCTGTATGGAAAATAAGCTTAATTATGGAGAAATGAAACAAGATTTACTCTACATTAAGCTCAAGAAATAGAACTGTTAAATTTATTAATTACAAAAATAAATTTAACATTACATTTCAAATCAAATCAATGAGACGCACTCACTCACTCACACAGAAGCTAAATACTTACGCCTAGGGAAAAACACCTTAACTAAGCTCTTAAAACTACAAAATACACAAAGGAAATACCAGTCGATGAATACTATGTATCACCCGAGGAGTGGGTGGGAGTACCGGGATTAACTGTACTAATGGAGCTTGGGGTGCTAGCTGACCTCTCCACTTCTGAGCACAGACCCTTTCTCCGTCACAGCAAACACAAGACTGAATTCAAATACATTGAATGGGCAGGACGCAAGGCGTGGCTAACGGTTGAGGGAAGCAGAGGCAAACGATAAAGAAATAATTGTATCGCTCAGTAGCGCACTTAGTGACGTGCATTAAATCGGTCACTTTTTGAAAACGGTGACGAATTATTTGAAAAGTATACCCCGGAATGGAGAGAGAAACGGTTAACTGAGCGATACACAGTGAGTTTTCCACTAATAGTTCGTGGCTTCTCACAAAAAGGAAATGTCGCGAATTGATTCGTGACATATATGTATATATATATATATATATATATAGATAGATAGATATACAGTATATATATATATATATATATATATATATATATATATATATATATATATATATATGTATATATATATATATATCTATATATATATATATATATATATATAATTTTTCTGTCTGTCTGTCTATCTATCTATCTCTATCTATGTATCTATCTGTCTATCTATCTGTCTATATATATATATAGATATATATATATATATATATATATATATATATATATATATATATATATATATATATATATATTTATATTTATATTTATGTGTGTGTGTGTGTGTGAGTGTGTGATATTGCCCGGCATATAATGCGCACCCGAGAGTTAGCAAGGGATATATAGAAAAAAAAAATGATCTAATTGATTTACTGATTATTCATATTCAACCTCCACCAATATAGCTGAGAGGGAAAATAATATGCATTAAATTTTTTAAAGTGGAAATGCACGTATATATATATATATATATATATATATATATATATATATATATATATATATATATATATATATATCGTTCACCGCCACCTTGCATTCGCTATCAGGCAATCAGCTGAATTTTGTTTACAATTTACTGATGGGCTTGTCATGATGCAGTCACTCCATGCGTCTTAAGTGTGCACATCTAACCCATAGAATGCTAGTTTACTAATTATTTATGGTGTATTTATTATTATGCACACTGAAATCTGCATTATTGAAATTTTAACTAAAATTTAATTAGGCCATAGAGTGAATTGTTTCTCACAGTTGGTCGCCTTGGGTTTGATATTTCGTCCTCATTTTCACCATTTTGGCGAACAAGGTTTTGTGCACCAGTCACTTCCACCCATAAGCCTAGTCCAAGCCATGACATTCGTGGTACAATGCGATGCGCTGAATGATTTTTAAAGATTTTTTTTTTCCAAGAAGTGCTTATTTAATAGCAGGAAATGGGGTATACACACACACACACACACACACACACACACACACACACACACACAAATATATATATATATATATATATAATATATATATATATATATAATATATATATATATATATATATATATATATATATATATATATATATATATATATATATATATATATATATACTCGAAGGGCTACCCGGTTTTGCCGGGCCTTAAAGGCGAACACTAATCCAATTTGTTCTAGTTCAGTCTTACTTTCTTCTTCAGAAAGACCATGTACATCTTATGCTTTTGAAGCAGGATCATAAGAGGTACAGGAACTTTTTTTTTTCAGCTTTCTCAGACTAACGCACAGTATTTGTGCGCACTTGTTTACTATTACCGGTGACCTCAAATGACCTCTGACCAGTGACCTCAAATGACCTCGGAGGACAACCTCACATAGCCAATGTTCGAACTGGAGGTCATGTGGGTCTCCATACCAAAAATTGGGCCGTTGGGTCCAGTCATTTGAGCGTGTATTACCAGTGACCTCAAATTACTTCCGACTGCTGACCTCAAATGACCTCGGAGGTCAACCTCATAGCCTATGTCCGAACTGGAAGTCATGTGAGTCTCCATGCCAAAAACTGGGGTGCAGGGGTACCCGGCGTTGCCCGGGCCAAAAAGGCGGACACTCTACTAGTGACCTCAAATTACCCAGGTCTGAATTTTGATCCACCTAAAACCATCCTTGTGTCATCCTGATTTAGAATATGTATAGGTCTTGGGGTCTCTGGTCATTGGTTTGGGAGTGAATGAAAGACAAGCAGCTTTTTTATACAGTATATATAGATATTCTGCGCGCGCGCGCGTGCGCGCGCGTGCGTGCGCGTGCGTGCGTATGTGTGTGTGTGTGTGTGTGTGTGTGTGTGTGTGTGTGTGTGTGTGTGTGTGTGTGTGTAACCAAGTCATACATAATACGCCGGCAGGGAAAGTATAAAGACGGGAAGATGGATAAAGCTTTGTACATGGTGAGGTTATTCAATTACCCCCGTGGTAACGGTGTTTGGCATTTCTATGCAGTACGGAGATGTACGCGTTCTAACCCTTTATGATTCATAGTATCGCAAATAAATGTCCAGTATTGATGTGCACGTGAGCAGAATTAATTGTGAGTTCCATTTACAGCTTTCTTACTTCCAATAACAGCAAGTAAGCAATGGAATCTTAAAATCAAAAGTTTCTTTTTGCCTACTAACGGATTTATATTTTGACTGCGGTTCCTTTCCTTAAAATTTAAGGTATAGGATCATTGCTGAACACAACCACGTCAACTGCCATTCATTCATATGCGAAAATTTCTATCAACATACATATAGCTCTGGCACACACACACACACACACACACACACACACACACACACACACACACACTACAATAGTCACCAAATTATATCCACTGCACTGTATGCAGACAGTGAAACATACAGTCAGTGGTGGAAACAGCTAGGAAAACAGTCACATCAGCTTACAGCTAGTACAACATTCAGTCCCTATAACATAAAGTTAGTGTTAGTACATCACACAGTAAATGTAACCGTGTAACAAACAGTTATTGCACCATACAGTTATTGCAATGTATAGTAGGTTCAACATACCTTAGATATAACATACAGAAGGCTCAACATATCCTAGGTTTAACAGTACCTTAAGTATAACATAAAACAGGTTCAACATGCCCTAGATATACCATACTGCTGGTTCAACATACCCTTGGTTCAACACAGTAGGTTCAACATATCCTTGATATAACATACAGCTCGCTGAACATACCCTAGTTTAACACAGAAGGTTCAATATACCCTGCATATAGCATACAGTAGGTACAACGTACAAAAAGTGCAATAAAGTAATTGGATTATACATTCAGTGCGGCATACGTAGATGCAACATACAGCCATTGCAACATACAGTCAGTGGAGGAGGCAGTCAGCGAGTCGTCTCTTCCCGAGATGAAGTATTCAGAGGAAGTTTGGGTAAGTCAGTCACAGTTACTGCGCGGAGGGTCTCGCACACTCACACCTTCCTACATTTTCTACGCCGGGATATTGCAAATGTTCTTACAGTTTTCTATATCAGTCTTGCCTTGTTGTAAGGACTCGCACAGTTCCTATGCAGGAGTCTTTCTTTACTGGAAAAAAGACTGTAAGAGGTAAGGAAATGAATATTGTTCCTAAGCAGGAGTCTTTCTTTTTGCTGGAAAAGAGTCTGTAAGAGGTAAGGAAATGAATATTGAAAAAAAAAAAAAAAAAAGTTGCTGCAGGAACTAACGCCCGTAGTCTTGAAACTGAGGGACGGGGTTACCCTTCCCGCACCCCACTCAAGGTGGAAGCTCACACCTTCAAAGTAAGTGGTAGTCTTGAAAGCGGGAGAGCGCACCCCTTCGTGTGGCTAGGCGCGGCTGAGTTGGTAACACTGATTATTTTTAAAATTCAAAATCTTAAAATAAAAACAATACATATGTCAGTTTCTAAGATTCACACACAATATAATCTATTAATGATTGCAAGTCTTACCTCTTCACTTATTAAAGACTGGTATTTGTTCTTAAATACTCTGTATAGGAGAATGCATACAGGATTTGGAGATCCTGTTCCGCAGGAAAAATTCGGTGTCAGACATAGCTTCAAAGGAATTCATGCGGTCAGTAATAACCCTACGATTAAGCCTTGGCTGGTCATACCGATTTTGACTATATTTTCGCCTCAAATGCTTGTTTTTGCCATTCTTCTCACCCAGAACCCCGAAATCCCACCCCCCAAGACACGGGGTTGTGGGGTTAATTTGAAAGCCAATCATGAACACCGAAAATAAAAGCCAAATTCGTTCAAATCACACCAAAATACACCACAAAAATATATTGCCGCGCTAAAACAAAACAGTGCGGACTTGTAAAAGCTCACCGAACGCAAACATGAGACATCGTAATTCAAACTAACTGGCTGTGCACCAGTCGTCTGTTTAGGCAGTACTCGGCCATTCTTTACTGTAGGAATTATTTCACGTACCAATCAAACTAATTATAAAAGTATGATGCACCATATCCGATAAACAGCTTGGTAGAAATATTGAGAAATAAACTGGAAGTGGATACAGTATCTCATCTTTGTTTTCGTCTCGTCGTAAATTAACCATCTCCGGAGAAGTAGTGAAGTCTTTTAAAATTATAAAAATATTAAACGCTTATTTTTTCCTTACACGATGTTTTTATCATTAAATTAAAATTCCCATCACACACACCATAGGGTCCTACAAATTCTACATAGTTTTCTTTGCACAAGGCTGCTATAATACGACGAAGGGGCATGCGAAGGGGTGCTACGAGACCCCCCACGGATTCCAGTACTACGCTGGGGTAATCCTCTCCCGTTCATCGGGGAACGCTATCCCTTTCGTGCTTTAAGACTACCAAAAGATGCGGATAGGGCGGGGTGAACGCCTTCCCACACTTTAAGAATACGACCGTTAGAGTGATCCACTCTTATGTATGGAGTAAACTTTGGACTTTGTTGGAATGACATAGGTCAAGAGTGAGAGAAGTGTAAATTAATTATCTGATAAGAATATATAGATTAATGTGGAGAGACAGACAGACAGACAAATGGGGAAGTGAATGATCGTTGTTATTTTGATGTGGATGTATGGAAAGTGTAAGGAGTATTATCACGAGATGGTTTGTTCATATGGAGAGCATGGAATACAAGAAATTAACTATGATAGTAAATGTGACTTTTGGGAGACAGTGGGAGAGGGAGACCGAAGATGGCGCCGACGGATAAGCTGGAAGGAATATAAATGAGAGTGGTGTGAGTTGGAGGGAGGGAAGCCTTATGGTGGAGGACAGGGGGGCTTGGAGGTGCTTTGACTGTGACCAACTGGCCACCCTTCCCGTGATTAATACTGTACATCTGACCATACTCTAAGTAGAGACCAGATAATTAATCACTCGTACGAAGGAGTTTATTTTATTGCAAAATGCTCAATTTTCAAACGAATATTTTAGTATTGCAAAGTTTCACATATTTGCACAGGAATCCTTTCTTCTTACAAACACTCAGCGTTGTCTGGAGGAATCATTCGTTACTGCAAAGACTCAATGTTTTATGCACGATTCATTCTTTACTGCAGAGACACCCACAGCTTTTACGTAGTGGCGCAGTGCACTCTGGGTGGAGCTAAGCAATTACAGCGTCCATTCGCTGACCTCGCTGCGGTTGAACCCTGGCCCGAGTTTGGTGAGGTTTTATTTACCATAAGGGTGTGTTGGTTCTCTTACACGGTGTATGTACTGTACGGTACGGTTACTGGAGGATGGCTCCACTGAAATAATTGCTTATAAGCAGTTGACGGGACATCTTGACCAGGCAGACTGGGGTTGAACAACAACAATAACAACAACTCTGCTGCTCCTTACGAGCCCAGTGAAGATCCCTTTTGCATTATTCACATCGCATATTGTGAAAACATTTCTCGTAATTTTCTTTTCACTTCCATTTTAGTGAAATATATTAGTATCTACGTTTATTTCTTATTCAGTCTTTCTGTTTGAAGAGTAGAGTAGTCACTAGAGGCTTTCTTTTGAATGTATCAGCATATCTGTTCATTTACATTAATCACAAGACAGACATCTATTGCTTCTGCTCCTAACGACATCTCATTGGTATGGATCACGGCACTCCCCGACCTCTACTGTAGAATAAAGGTAAATTATGTCGTACAGTAATTATTCATCTGAGCCTGGAATAACAAAGGAAACATCAACAACAAACAACAATGCACTGTTCCACCCATTAGTAAAGCAATACACTATGACAATGCAATGACGTAATAATGCATACAGTATATGAGGTCATAATATTATGAAACTGTCTGTGGCTGCAACCTCTTGGGAGCCACCATATATATATATATATATATATATATATATATATATATATATATATATATATATGAGAGAGAGAGAGAGAGAGAGAGTTATCCTATCTCTGTATGTACCTAAATAATAAAGTCAAGCTATGTATGTGTGAGTCTATCTGTGCATTTGTTTGTTTCTTTCAGGAGAATGGAAATAGATATCTACTTAATGCTTTTTGCATTAGGTCACTGAAAGTCCAGGAAGTGTCAAAAAATAATGGCGATCCCGCGCGACGCGACAGCGCGAAATTCTTGGAGATCGCGACACGTAAAAATAAGCGAAAATCATTTTTTGGCTTTTAGTCAACTGGTAATTGTGGGTTTAATGGTATGAAAACAAAGATAATGGTATCTGTAAACATTTTGTTATGGAGAGGTCATTAGTTAGGCCTGCATGTTTTTGAGGGCAAGCACTAGTATATAATGCATAAAAAGTCCTAGATCACATCACAGGGACTGAACATGTATCCATTAGGTAACAGAAGTAGGGCACTAATTTTGCAACCTAATTAGTGATAAGGCCTTGAAATTACTAGTTTCTCGAATATGGTCGGGGAACTACACACGTTTGGCCCATCACCCTTTGTTTATTTTTTGGACTTTAAAAATTACTCTTTTATTTATTCAGGTTCTTTATTTACCATTCAGCACAAGCCCCAACAATCTGGGGAACACTGTCGCTGAAGGCCAAGCAGGGAAGGGTGCGTGAGAGCAAAGGGTTACAATGAGACGTATATGCCATAAAAGATAGAAGCAATTATCATTACAAGCACGATAATGAACAAAGAGGTACAATGACCATACATGGTACAATTTTATTGCAGCAGTTATCAGTACAAGTTTAGGTAGGAGCAAAGGGATATAATGACACACACATATGTACATACACATGCAGAGAGAGGCACATGTGCACACATACATTAACATATATATCTAAACATATATGTAAACATTCACACACATGTAGTCATAGACATACTGTATGTATGAGATAGGTACCCATGTATAATGATACAGGTATGTGTACACGAGCATACAATGCATATGATTTTAGATTTTTTTTTTTTTCTGGCTCAAACCTCCGCTTTATATGAGAAACAATGGAAAATACAAAAAAAAAAAAAAAATGCTCACCTGAGCTTAGAAGTGCACTGTACAGGTGACCCTCCCCACACCTGGTACTGTTTTCTCTGGAGCCACGCTGCTGCTCTCACGTTTTCTACTGCAGGGGCAACTATTCCAAACTACTCAGAATAGGTAGATATTTGTTCATTTGGTACAAATTTACATGCAGTACAAGGATACATTGGTTTTTACACACTACTATAGGCGACATAAACGTTGTTTCACTCACCGAATATAAAAAAATCACCAATACCTTGCACCAGTGACTCACTGTGACTGTTCTTTAAACTTACATTCTATTTTTCAACTTACATAATACTTTCCCACAACATTATACCAGTTTACACCTTATACAACGGTTATCAAATATTTTTACAGGCCTTACTAATATAGTAAGTGTCATATAATGCAAGCACACACAGTATCAGAAATCTACTAAGGTGTGGTAATCCCAGAAACAGGGCTCCACGCACAATCCTATATTGTATTCAACACACTCGTATCGTGTGTCTTTTCTCTGAGTGGTTGGTCTTGCTTTTGAGTGACTGCATAAGTGACAGCAGCACTGGGGTCTAGGGCGCTTTGGTTGAGGAGGGATGATGCTTAGGAAGTGGCAACTGGTGAGGCACTGGAGAGTCTGGCCAGCAGTGGTGAGGCAGGGGCGGTGGTGTGGCCTTTCCTCTTCATTTTTGGAGATTAGTTCATGGGACAGCTCCCTCACAAACCCCTCGAAGGTCTCTGAGGCACCCATAGTCAAGGCATGGATGTAGTGGGCTTTGAGGACAGTAAGGTCCAGCAGGTGAGAAAAAAAAAAAAAAGCTTTTTGTACCACTTTATTGTGGTCCTGGCACAATCCACAGGGGAAATCATCAAGTCAGACTGATCAACCTGCATCAAGTCGACATTTTAGTCAATTACTGACTCTGGTTTCCAGACATGGAGCCTCCTTTCATTGCGGTAATCCACAGAGTTGGTCCGGCACATCATGGGGTGATGTACAGTAGACAGTAGAAAAACTTCCCTGTTGTGTTTCCATACGGTGACTGTCTATCTATCTATTGCCAGACGCCTTAGTTCCATATACGGGGTGGCCACAAACAAATCCCCTCCACGTCACCCTGTCCCCTGCCATTTCCCTGCCCTGCTCCCAATTCACACCCCTCTCTCTCATATACCCCTCCAGTCCTTCCCTCCATCTTTGAAAAAAAAACAACACCTCATTAGCTTTGAAAAAAAAAAAAAAAAAAAACCATTCTTGTCGAGTTTCCTTCCAACCTTGACCATATGCCGACGTTTTTTCTTCACTGTGCCACAGACTCCGGTGTCGTGAAGGTGGAGGTACCGAGCGAGAAGGAGGCTAGTGTACCAGTTGTCAAGGTACAAGACGTGACCACGATGAAGGTGCTCCTCTATCATGGTTTTCACCATGGCCCCTGAGAGTCCAATACTCCAATCTTCTGTTATGTCTGTCTGTTCTCTGGTGTACAAGACTATGTCATGCATATAACCAGTCTTACATTCACACATAATGAAGATCTTAAACCCAAAACAGTGTCTGTGCTGGGTATGTACTGCCAAAAAGAAATATTGCCTCTCCACAACACGAGACTCTCGTCTATGACCAGGTCTTTGTAAGGACAGAAGGATGAGCAGAACTTTTCTTCCCACTGATGATCAAAAACCATCCTTACTCTATCAGTGTTATTAGCATTAGCAGGGTCGTCAGCATGATAAAAGTGGAGGTGGCTCAGAATTTGCTGAAATCTATTCCAACCCATTACCTTCCCAAAGAAAGGGGTGTTTATCACAGGGGCCTTGACCAATATGCCGGACTTTGTATTTTCCTCACAATACCCATCAAGAGAACCAGGGCAAAAAAGATGAACATCTCACCTGTAGTGCCTGGGTAGTCATATTGCTGGGAGTGTCTGCTGGTGTACCCTCAAGCTTGCTTGGTCGGAGTTGACTGCTAGCGAACGTGTTGGTTTGGTCTACTTACCGCTCCACAAACTCCTCACATAAGTATTGATGGAAGAAATCCACCCTGGTGGAGCCTGTGTGGAGGCCAGGTGCAGTACAGCCAGACCACCACTCCTCTGTGAACCGGTGAATGATGGGAGTGAAATCACTCCCGTCTTCCTAGTCCCATGACACCACCATCTCCAGCCTCATCCCCATTGTCGTCTTCATTGGGATGGGGAGGAGAGGATGTTGGGGGAGGTTGGGGAGGTGGAGAATGACACCCTTCCCCACTCACACTCCTCTTCCCTCTCCCTTTTCCCTTCCCCTTTCCCTTCCTTTTCCTTCTTTTCCCCACATCATGGGGCTGTAGGGAGGAATCATCGGAAGTTTGCGGGGTGAAAGAGGTGCTGGGGAGTGGCTGCTCCCCATCTGCTTGTACCCCAGGTGCACCACGTGCTTGCCCAGAAACTGGCTCCCCACCACCACTGCCACTTTCCCTTTCACTTGCGCCAGCCCCACCACTCGTGCCTTCCCCAGAAAAAGCGATTGCTTCATACCTTATCTTCCTTTTCACTGCCGCTTCAGCTCCCTGCAGTGAAATCCTCTCTTCCCCAACCATGAGGGAACACCCCGACCTACTGCTCTGTCCTTGTCTTCGTCCTCGTCAGACTCTTCATTCACGGGCAGGAGAGAGGTGCATGCACGTGGTTGTGGTCCATGCAGTCCTTCCCTAGCCCTGCGGTATGTTACATACCGCACCTTCCTTGGCGACAGTATCTCCTCATCACTGCTGCTCGTTTCTTCCTCTGCCGCCATGTAAAACTTGTCCTCCACATCGTCATCAACTGGAGAATCGCTATCGCCTGTGAAAGCATCAAGGGTGGCTTGAATTTCGTCATCGGGGAGACTGTAGTGTGCCATGTCTTGATTGGGTCACTGCTAACAGGTGAGTGATTAAGACAATGGCGTGTGGGGGTCACGCGGGGCCAGGGAGTGTTCCCGCCTGGTGACGGGTAGAGGAAGGTCTCCCGCGTATGCCTACCAAAGATAACCCGCGAAACTAGAAATATGTGCAAATGACAGACCTCACAATTGCAAAATGTACTGGTACGTCACCAGGTCTCAGCATGAAAAAAACTGTGACATACCCATACACTGATGGGATGCCACGGGTTAATAGATACATAGGTAGATAAACAGAAACGAGACGTATAATAAAGTTATATCTTAATTCATAACCCAGCACCTGATGTGTACGTGCATGGACAACACACACACACACACACACACACACACACACAGGCTTGCATATGTATACTATATATATATATATATATATATATTGCCAGATGCTTTAACCCCCGTTTGGGGTGGCCACAAACAAATCGCCTCCACGTTCACTTCCCTGTTTCTTATCACTGCTTTCAAGGAACCAGCAACGTTTCTTCCCTGCTGTACCCTTTCAAGCACTTCACCCTCCAAACCTCCATCCTTACTCATCACACAACGCAAATACTTAAACGTAATCACATTTTCCAATTCCCCACCATCCAACCTCGCTGTCCATTCACTGACTTCACCTCTCTCAAAGACCATCGCTTTACTTTCCCTACATTCACCTTTAGATTCCGTTTCATACACACTCTCCTAAACTCATCCACGAAGCCTTGCAGCTCCCCTTCGTCTTCACTCAACAACACAGTAACATCTGCAAACAACAGCACAGGGAGTTTCCAAACACTACCCTCTTTCACCAGGGCCACACCAACATCCACTACCCTACCTTGTACCTCTTTTATTACCCTATCCATGTACAGATTGAACAACCATGGAGACGTGACACATCCCTGTTTCAACCCAACCTTCAAAGAGAAAAATTCACTCAGTTCACCATCCACATGCACTGCAGTCTTAGCACCATCATACATACTCTTCACAGCATTCAACAACTTCCCATCTACTCCATATATTCTTAATACTACCTCTGGGGGTAGTTTTTTTTTTTTTTTCAAGAATACTCCCCCAGTATCCCTGCTTGTCGTAAAAGGCGACTAAAAGGGTTGGTGGAGGGTTAGTGCCCCTCCCCAGAAAACAGCTAACTAAAAAGACAAACAAGAAGCCTCGGACAAGGACTGACCAAACGATGACGACCCAAGACCGGACAAAGGACTTAATGCCAACATGGAATGTAAGAGGAGCGAATGATGAGGTGAAAGAGAGAGAGAGATTATCCAGGTGCTTGAAGGTGCGAAAGTGGATGTATGTGGAATAACTGAAACAAAACTGGAGAGGAGAAAGTGTGAGAGAATGGGAGTATGGGTGGGGTATATGTGCAGGAGTAGGTGAGAATGAAAGGACAAAGGAAAGTGTATGTATAGTTGTGAGTAAAAGATGGAAAAAGAGCATAAGACAGTATGGATCACTTGGGTCGAGGATTGTGTGGGTAAGGTTGAAAGTTGGAATACAAATGTGGGCAATTGTGTGTGTGTGTATGCGCCAATCAAAGATCGTGCTAGCAGAGTGAGAGAAGGGTTCTGGACAAATGTGGAAGTGTGCATGGAAAAGTTTGGAAGGAATGAGAGAGTGTTTTTGATCGGTGATATGAATGGTAAAGTAGGGAATGTGAAGGTGGATGGAATAGTTGGTGAGTGAGGTGTCCCTCCTGAGATAGATGAAAATGGCAGTGCGTTAGTGGACATTTGTGCTGGGAGGGGGTTGGTGATAGCCAATACCCTCTTCAGGCATAAAGTGATTCACAGGTATACATGGCAAGTGATGAGAAGGGTGGGTGGTGAACTGAATGAAAGGAAGGCAATGATTGATTATGTGTGTGTGGATGAAAGGATGCGAAGATGTGTAATGGATGCAAGAGCTTATAGAGGTTGGGAGAGTGGACTTTCTGGCCACTACTTGGTCCTGGCCAGAATTAGGATCCAAGTAAGATGGAGAAATAGAAGAAGGGAAAGACGAGAGGAAGGAGTAGTTGCAAGGAGAGTGGAAAGGTTACAAGAGGATGTGAAAAAGGCAGAATATAAGAGAGAAGTGGAGGAACGATTGGGCAAATATGAATTGGAGCAGATGGGGGATATGGAAGGTGTGTGCAGGATATTTACATAAGAAGTATGTGCAGCATGTGATGTGGTGTGTGGGAAGAAGAGAAGACGGAGGGGGGTGCAAGGAACAGCGTGGTGGACTGAAGAGGTGAGACATGCTGTGGCACAAAAGAAGAAAGCATACAATGAATGGATGAGAAATAGGGGCGTGGAAGAAGTTGAGAGGCGGAAAAAAGAGTTATATGTAGAAAGAAAGAGAGAGATGAAAAGATTAGTAAGAGAGAGTAAGAAGAGGGTGGATGAGGAATTTGGAAGGAATTTAAGTGTAAAGTGGAGGGACTGTAAGAAAATATTCTGGAAAGAGGTAAAGAGAGTAAGACAGGGTGGAAGTGAGGTTAGCAGGGGAGTGAAAGATAAAAATGGTAGATTACTAGTGGAGAAGGAAGAAAAAGTGAGCAGATTGAGAGAACACTTTAAGGAATTGTTGAACATACAGGATGGAAGTATTGCGAGTATAAGTGGCTGGGGAATGGCTGGGAGAAGGAGGAAGGTGAGAAGACAGGAAGAAATCAGTAGGATAGAAGTTGTGGAAGAAATGAAGAATGTTAAATTAGGGAAAGCCCCAGGAATTGATGGAGTGTGTGGTGAAATGCTGAAGCTTGAGGGAGAGACAGTAGTAGAATGGATGTGGAAGATGTGCAGATTGGCCTGGGAGGAAGGTAGAGTTCTGGAGGATTGGAAGTCAGGTATAACTTGTACAAAGGAAAAGGGGAAAGAGAAGTGTGTGGTAATCATAGAGGCATTTGTCTTCTAAGTATAATAGGAAAAGTGTATGGTAGGATACTTATTGACAGAGTTAGAGAAAGAACAGAGGAATTAGTTGGGGAAGAACAGGGACGCTTTAGGAAGGGAAGAGGTTGTGTAGATCAGATATTCATTCTTAGATCTTTAGTGGAGAAGTTTCTAGAGAAGGGAAAGAAGTTGTATGCGGCTTTCATGGATTTGGAGAAAGCACATGACAGGGTGGATAGACAAGGATTGTGGAAAGTATTCAGAATTTATGGAGTAGATGGAAAGTTGTTGAATGCTGTGAAGAGTATGTATAATGGTGCTAAGGCTGCAATGAGTGTGGATGGTGAACTAAGTGAATTTTTCTCTTTGAAGGTTGGGTTGAAACTGGGATGTGTCATGTCTCCATAGTTGTTCAATCTGTACATGGATGGGGTAATAAAAGAGGTACAAGGTAGGGTAGTGGATGTTGGAGTGGCCCTGGTGAGAGAGGATAGTGTTTGGAAACTCCCTGTACTGTTGTTTGCAGATGATACTGCGTTGTTGAGTGAAGACGAAGGGGAGCTGCAAGGCTTGGTGGATGAGTTTGGGAGAGTGTGTAAGAAACGGAATCTAAAGGTGAATGTAGGGAAAAGTAAAATGATGGTCTTTGAGAGAGGTGAAGTCAGTGAATGTACAGCGAGGTTGGATGGTTAGGAATTGGAAAGTGTGAGTACGTTTAAGTACTTGGGTAGTGTGATGAGTAAGGATGGAGGTTTGGAGAGTGAAGTGCTGGTTCTTTGAAAGCAGTGATAAGAAACAGGGAAGTGAGTATGGAAGTGAAAAAGTTACTACATGACAGTATTGTGATACCAACTCTAACATATGGAAGTGAAGCATGGAAGTTGTTGGAAGGACACAAATCAAGAGTGAAAGCAGTGGAAATGAGTTATTTAAGAGGGGCCTGTGGAGTCACATGGAGAGACAGGCTGACGAATGAGGATATAAAGGAGCGTTGTGGTGTGGATGTGGATGTGATTGTAAGCGTTATGAGGAACACACTGAGATGGTTTGGCCATGTGGAGAGGATGGAGGGTGAAAGACTGACGAAGAGAGTGTATGTGAGTGAGGTGGAGGGGGGAAGAGGGAGGGGGAGGCCGAGGATGAGATGGAAGGGTAGGGTGGAGAGGTATATGAGAGAGGGAGGGGTGAGTTGGGAGCAGGGTAGTGAAATGGCAGGGGACAGGGCGACGTGAAGGCGATTTGTTTGTGGCCACCTCAAACGGGATTGAGGCATCTAGCAATACATAGATAAACTTTCCACAATCCTTTTCTATCCACCCTGTCATATGCTTTCTCCAAGTCCATGAAAGCCGCATACAACTTCTTTCCCTTCTCTAGAAATTTTTCCACTAAAGATCTAAGAATGAATATCTGATCTACACAACCTCTTCCCTTCCTAAAGCCTTCCTGTTCTTCTCCAACTAATTCCTCTGTTATTTCCCTAACTCTGTCAATAAGTATCCTACCATACACTTTTCCTATTATACTAAGAAGACAAATGCCCCTATGAATACCATACACTTCTTTTTCCCCTTTTCCTTTGTACAAGGGAATAATTATACCTGACTTCCAATCCTCCGGAACTCTACCTTCCTCTCAGGCCAGTCTGCACATCTTCCACATCCATTCTACTACTATCTCTCCCCCATTCTTCAACATTTCACCACACACTCCATCAATTCCTGGGGCTTTCCCTAATTTAACATTCTTCATTGCTTCCACAACTTCTATTCTACTGATTTCTTCCTGTCTTCTCACCTCTCTCCTTCTCCCAGGCATTCCCCAGCCACTTATACACACATCACTTCCATCCTCTATGTTTAACAATTCCTTAGTGTTCTCTCCATCCGCTCACTTTTTCTCCCTTCTCCACTAATAATCTACTATTTTTATTTTTCACTCCCCTGCTAACTTCACTTCCACCCTGTGTTACTTTCTTCACCTCTTTCCAGAACATTTTCTTATAGTCCCTCCACTTTACACCCAAATTCCTTCCAAATTCCTCATCCGCCCTCTTCTTAGTCTCTCTTACTAATCTTTTCACCTCTTTCTTTCTACATATAACTCTCTCTTCCGCCTCTCAACTTCTTCCACGCCCCTATTTCTCATCCATTCATTGTATGCTTTCTTTCTTTTGTGCCACAGCTTGTCTCACCTCTTCATTCCACCACGCTGTTTCTTGCACCCCCCTCCGTCTTCTCTTCATCCCACACACCACATCATATGCTGCACATATTTCTTCTGTGAGTATCCTGCACACACCTTCCACATCCCCCATCTGCTCCAATTCATATTTACCCAATTATTCCTCCACTTCTGTCTTATATCCTGCCTTTTTCTCATCCTCTTGTAACCTTTCCATTCTCCTTGCAAATACTCCTTCTTCCTGTCCTTTCATTCTTCTATTTCTCCATCTTTTTTGGATCTTGATTCTGGCCACCACCAAGTAATGGTCAGAAAGTCCACTCCCCCAGCCTCTATAAGCTCTTGCGTCCATTACACATCTTCACATCCTTTCATCCACACACACATAATCAATCATTGCCTTCCTTTCATTCAGTTCACCACCCACCCTTCTCATCACTTGCCATGTATACCTGTGGATCATTTTATGCCTGAAGAGGGTATTGGTTATCACCAACCCCCTCCCAGCACAAATGTCCACTAACGCACTGCCATTTTCATCTATCTTTGCAGGCACACTCCATTCACAAACTATTCCATCCACCTTCACATTCCCTACTTTACCATTCATATCACGAATCAAAAACACTCTCTCATTCCTTGTGTGTGTATATATATATATATATATATATATATATATATATATATATATATATATATATATATATATATATATATATATATATATATATATATATATATATACGGTCAGTGTACATTGACATGCCCGCACGAAAACAAAACTCGTGCTGCCTACATAAAATCATTATAACAACCAAACTATAGTGCATATTGCAACTAACTCTTACTTGAACACTCATCATCTATCTCTTTACTTGTTAATGGGATAACCTTTGCGTCTTTGCACTTCTACAAAACGGTCTGGGATACTGTCAGCGAGTTTCATGTGAGTAGTGGAAAGAATCCTACTCCATGCACGACGAAGGGCAACCTCCAATTTCCCCACTGTGGATGTGTCTTCACCTCTTAATTTTTCTTTCGCAATAGCCCAGAGGTTCTCAGTTGGTGATATATCAGGACTACTGCTTGGCCAATCAGGTATACACTCAACTTCACTTGTGCAGAGCCACTGTTTTATGGCTTTGGCCGTCCTGTTGCAGCACTTCAGTGCCAGTAGCTGCAAAGCATTCAGCCAAATTATTGTCTAGGAGTCGAAGATATGAATCTCCATTGACAGTCTGGCCTTTAGGGAGAATTATAAGGTCAGCTGCTCCTCCGTAAGAGAAAGCCCCCCACACCATAATAGAGGCGGGATGCTTGACAGTCTTTCTCGTGAACTTTGGGTTACAAGGATCAGAATTTCTTCCACGCCACACCATCTGCCCCTTCGACTCACTAATGCAGAACGTGGATTCATCTGACCACAGAACACGTCTCCAGTCGTCCAAGGTCCATGAGGAATATTTCTTTGCAAACGCAAATCTTTTTTTACGTTGAATATCACTAACGAAAGGCTTTTTCCTGGCTGTCAACTTCCGATAACCAAGTTTCTTTTGTATCGCACTCTGAATAGTTCGTACACTCACGTCCTGAAGCAGAATGGGGTTTTGTTCTTTAAGCTGTCTGGCAGTAAGGGTTGGTTTGTCATCCAACTGACGCCTGATAACTTTCAGGCTGCACTTGCTGATCTTGGGTGTCCTTCCTCCACCGTGTTTGTGGGATGGTACCTTTGCTCCTCCAGAGGCCTTGAAATTTGTCACCAGTCAGCGCACTGTACATTCATTAACACCAGTTTGTTCACTTATTTGATGGCTATTCAAACCAATTTTATGACATTCGATAACTCTTACAATGTTTTCATGGCTTGTATATGGCTTAGACATCCCTGACAAGCCACACTGTCAACTTCAACACTTAGCGCATGAAGGAAAAGGGAGTCAATCCTGGGAGACAATCAACAGATAACATCGAACAAAAACGAGAGTAAATGCAACTGACCGTTATGTCACTCAGTGGGGGGGTATGGGCCGAGGAGTGACGTAAATTGCCAAGTAGTAATTTTTCCCCGGCGATTTTCTTAACTGGCCGCACATTGACTGATATCATTTCAGGAAATTTACATTTTCGCGCTCCCTCCCGGACACGTCAATGTGCACTGACGGTATATATATATATATATATATATATATATATATACCAAAATGTTCCATCATCACCCTAGTGCCATGGCATTACAGTGAATGGTGAAGGGTGAGAATGTCTTCGAGTGCATCAAGATTTATGATAAAGTAGGTATGCAAAGCAGAAAACAATAATCTATGGGGTCTGAAAGGGGCAAAAACTGGGCAGTAAACCATGTGATGAGATAGAGCTTCATCCACGGCCTTGTGACCGACTTTACACGGCCTGTTGGCAGGAGGTCATCCAGTGACTCCCGCTGAGGAGCATACCCCAGACAAATGCAGGTGATAGCCACATCACAGTTGCGGGTGAGGGTGAGGTGCTTACCATAGGTGTGTCTCATGCCACGGCAGTTGTCGTAGTGCTAGATGATGACACTAGTGGGATGTTCAGCATCGGTACACAGGGCTAGATCCTTCCTGGACTCCCCAAGAAGGATTTTCCAGACAATCGTTGCGGACACAGGAAGGCAGATGGCAGCTTGGGCCAGGTGACCTGCCTGGTTGTGGCTGATGTGACCAACATTGGCTAGGATCCAAATAAAAGAAACCCTGAGACCAAGAGCATGAACTTGATGAAGACGAGAGTAGAGAGAAGCAAAGAGAGGAGAAGGAATCAGGGAGGGGGGGGGGAGGCTAGCAAATTAGGGCAAAGGCAGCTTGAGAATTGCTGATGATGAGACGTGGTAGGTGCTGAGTGAGATGGAAGTCAGGGGCAGAGGGTATAGCAGATAGTTCACAGTGGGTACTGCTGGCCCAGTTAGGAAAGTGGTGGGAGGTGGAGAAAATGGGGGAAGCAGAGTTAGTAAAGGCAATGCAAGCAGCTCCCACCTGGCCATTAGCAAGGACAGATCCATCACTGTAGATGTGAATAAGATGGGAAGGGTAGGTGTGGGATACAGACTTAAGGGTTTCAGTGATGGAGAGTTGTGAAGGGATTGTTAAATGGTCAGAAATAGTGGCAGAAAGTGTGTTGTGCAAAGCTGGAGTTGCAAGTGTCCAGATAAGGGGTAAAGGGTCGGAGGGGATGGGAGTGACAAGATCAGTGCTGATACTGGCGGGATCTTGGCCTGAAAGCTGGAGAGGACAGTTGAGTGCCAAATGAATTCTTTCAACCAGGATGCCAGGTCTGGCATGTGAGTGAGCTGGATCCAGTTGAGGTAAGCTGTACAGTATCTGTGAGAATATCAACTAATCGGGAGGAAATGGATGGAACAGGAGACGGAAATGTAGTCAGACACTGTGTGACAAAGCAGACTCAAAGCCTATGAATGCAGTTAGTAATGGGGCACAGACTAAGTTCAGCAATCATGTTGACTACTCTGGCAGACCCAGGGCAGTGAAGAATGAGATGCATTGCCCAATTTTTTACCACTTCCAGTGGTTGGGGCTGTGCTGGGGGACAAGAGAGAGAGAGAGAGGGATAGCACGAATATCAAGAAGGGAACGAATATATAATGTTTAAATGATTGAGCGATGGGGATGCTAACTCCATTCAAGTCACAAGTGAGCATGCCAAGGTGTTTAAGTCTGAGGTGGAGGTGGGTGTAGATAGTGGAGACATACTGGGAGGGGTTAAAGAAGGAAGACAGAGGAATTCCGAGATGTGTATAATCCTGTACTACGTGCAGCCTGGTTGAACTGAACTAGGAGACGTTGAGGAGTGACGAAGGAAGAGGAGTGGATGCAGATATCATCAGCATAGGTTAGGATCAGACAGGAGCCGGAGACAGGACCTAAAAGACAGAGGAGTCTATTCATGAGAAGATTGAACAGAAAGTGGCTAAGTACCCCACCCTGAGGTGTGACAGAATTGAAGGGTAGGTAATCACTGACCCCCCACAAAACAGAACCCGAGAGTGGCGATGGGACAGGTAGATTTACAGCCAGTAGTATCAGTGGACTGAGACACCCAGGTGGCAGAGTTCATCAAGGATGACAGCACTGTTTGCCACATTGACTGCAGCTCTGAGGTCAATGAAGGCTGTACAGGGGGAGGATGTGAGATGAGAGAGTTACTCAACAAGGCAATGTTGTGTGTGTGTGTGTGTGTGTGTGTGTGTGTGTGTGTGTGTGTGTAAGGTGGTGGTGTGGAGCAGTGATGAGGCAAGCAGGTACCTGAGCCAGCCTGCCTCAAGGTTGTTGCTATGGTTACCAGACTCACAGCAGCAATCACACCACAAATGGAAAATATCCATGGAAATAGTGTTTATGGTGGATTGCAGTCTTCTGGAAGTGTCATTATTGTGAAAGCCTAGTCTGAGCCTTGGTTGTGACACCGCACCTTGCCAGGCATTTGGACGCAGTAAAAAAAAAAAAAAAAAATTGCCCCCTTTCCCCGCTCACTCTTTCTGACTACATGCATGTCACAGACCATCTGAAGCAATCAGCTAGATTGAAAGATTGGTGAGTATTATGACATTTAGTTTTTAATTTTTGGTTAAGTATTAGCTGAGATATAAAAGTTTAAAAACAGACGATTTTCTCAGAAATGCCCGGCTAAGAGAAGGGTTGGTGGGAATATGTGCCGGATGAGGTGGGTTAAGTTGATTTTTTGTCATCAGATCAAGTGTTTCTGAGCTTGAACTCATCATCATCCACGTCTTCTTGTAATTTATGCCTCTTGGTTGGGCGTGAGGGGCAGCGATAAGTCGCCTGCACCGTGGAAGGTAGATGAGAGTGCATCTGCCATTGCTGGGCTACAAACGAGAACTGAATTACTAAATAAGCCGTATTTGGCAACTGCGGGATGGCAGGAATTGGCAGTAGCTCTGGTGGTATAGAGGGAGAGTCAACGTTCCCATGGAAACCACTGACACGTAGTCATGAATGAAATTATGGCACCAAGACCCATTGCCTCATATGAGGTGATCAGCACGGCCAGGGTGGCCTGCATATCTAAACAACTAAATATGCAGTACTTGGCAACTGCGGTATGGCAGGGCTTGGCAACGCTTCTGATGGAGTAGAGGGAGAGTCAGCATGCCCATGAAAACTACTAACACTTCCTTGTGCTTGAAATTATGCTGCAGAGGCCCATCGCCTCATATGAGGCAATCAGTGCAGCAAGGGGAGGCCTGCATATCGCCTCATATGAGATGATGAGCACTACAGGGGTTAAAGAGGGAAGAGAGAGGGATGCCAAGATATGTATAATATTGTACTACCTCAAGATGAGAGCCAAGGAGGATTATGGTTGTGCAAGCAAGCCTATGAGTGTGTGATCGAGTAAACAGTTTGGTTTTGGCAGTGTTGATGATGAACCCACAAGCAGATGCATCCTGGCTAAACATAACTAGAAGACACTGAGGCATCACGGGGGAAGGGGAGTGGATGCAAAAATCATCAGCATAGGTTAGGATGAGAATGGAGCCAGGGATGGGACCTAAAAGATGGAAGAGTCCATTCATGAGAAGATTAACCCCTACACCGCGGGCTTGTTTACCAATGACTTGCGTGTCCCGCGGGGTTATTTGGGCTCCGACAGACTCTCAAAAAATATTTGCCAAAAATCAGTTATTAGTCCTAGAATAATAAAATTATATATGCTTATGGCACATACCTTCAGCTTTCTCTTGGAATGATTGTTGAGCCTTCCTCGTTACCGTAGGACTTGTGGAGACCTCTGAAGTAGGGTAACGAAGTCTCCACTTTACACTTCCCGACAACCCATAATATGATTACCACAGCCAGATACAAACACTATAAACATTATTCTACAATTTTCAAGTAGTTTGGGATCCATACTAAAAAAAAAAAACACTGTGAAAGCAATGGAAATTACGAGCGCGTCTGATCGTCGCACTGGCACTAGTTCGCTCTTGGTACTTTGTCATTTATAATTCATAAAACCCCTCACACTTTATATTTCTATTACTATATAACACTTATATATATATCTACAGTCTTTATCCATAAGTTTCCTTCAGTAGTATTAGTTTATTGTCACTGTAGGGATTCAATTTCTTTCAGTAAAATACGTAGCATTCACTTTCTCGTCCTGTATACTGGCATTGAGAGTGAATGTCACTTTCATCTTCACTCTCATAACTCATAGCATTCAGACATGCTAGAGTGAAACTTTCACTTTCATTACTCCTAGGGTATATACTCGTATTCTTATAATACTACTCATTTACATTTCTATTTACGTTCTCTATTTTATTTACGTTATTTACATTTCTATTTTATTTACACTGTGTTGTGCACTGTCACTTGAAATAACTTATAAAACTATTTTCCATTGTTCACGTATATTTACATTCATTACTTTCACTTGCTGTTTACACTTTATTTACACATTATTTACAATTCCACTTGCACTGTTTTACTCAATAGAAAGATCGTAGTCACTCTTTTATCAATTGTCAGCCCTTTACCTCTTTCCACACGAGGTTTAGTAGGGGGTAAAGGTCACAGGCCCATTTGCATGGGGGTGAAAAAAGGCCTTGAAGTCAGCAAGAAGAAATATACGTACCCTCGCTTCGGAAGATGAGAGTAAACTGATAACGGAGGGCCAGCGTGGAGGCCTGCTTAGGGGTTATTCAGAGTTACCAATATTAGTTCTTGAAACAGCTAAGTCTAGCACTGAAATGATTGGCAGGAAATCTAGACAATACATTATAAATTTGGTAGTTCCAGGTGAATGTAAATATCACTTAGGCTTCTCCCTTCCCTCCTTACATGTATATTTATTACGAAAATAGATTAGAGGCCTACTTAGGAGATATATATTCAGAGCTACCAATGTTAGATCTTGAAACAGCTTTGTCTAGCACTGAAATGATTGGCAGGAAATCTAGACAATACATTATAAATTAGGTAGTTCCAGGTGAATGTAAACATCACTTAGGCTTCTCCCTTCCCTCCTTACATGTATATTTATTACGAAAATAGATTATACGGCATATTTCAAGGGGAAAAAAACAGCGAAAATTAGCGAACGAGTGCACGTGAGGTGTTGTCAGGTGATAATTAGCCAATTCCAGGTGTATGGCACTCTCACTTACCTTATTTCTTTCTTGTATATATTATTTGGTATAAGAATAGAACATAGGGCTTATTTCAATGGATGAAATCAGTGAAAAATTCCAGGGAAGATTTACTTAGCGTAGCACGACCGGGCAGGCGAGAGGATAGGGTAATGGAGGGGGAGTAGGGAGGGGAGTCAAGAACGGGAAGAAATGGCTAAATCGTCAACAATGGATGGGAGTACAGATGAGATTAGGAGTGCTGACTAGTGTTGGACATTGGCAGTACTGATAGATGATACAAGCCCCCACTTGGAAGCCCGGGTGAATTCAAAATAACACAGAATCACAAAAGCGACACCCCGTGGTATGATCCCTTGCTCCCAAGCGTCACGAAAGTGACGCCCCGCGGTTAAGGGGTTAAAGAGAAAGGGGCTAAGTTCCCCACCTTGAGGTGTGCCAAGATTGAAGGATCAGTAACCACTGGCTGCCCCACAAAACAGAAGCCGATGGTGGTGATGGGATATGTAGCTTTCCAGCCAGCAGAAAAGGCGGACTGAGACACCCAGGCGGCAGAGTTCGTCAAGGATGACAGCACTGTTTGTGACATTGACCGCAGCTCTGAGGTCAATGAAGACTGTACAGGGGGAGGATGTGAGGTGAGTGAGTAATTCTGCAAGGCAATGTTGTGTGCTTCGGCCTGGGAGGAAACCAAAGAGATGGGAAGAAAGCCGGTCCTGAAAGAAGATCGCAGTCTTGTTAAAAGAATTCTCTTGAGGACTTTGAATTAGGAAAGTTAGGGAAATGGGTCAGAGGCTGAGGGATGGGGATGATGGTGCTATGGGTCCATTCTGCATGAGACTGCCTTCAGTGAGACTCAGGTTGAACAGTGTAAGTAAAGGATTGCAAGGGATTTGAGCAATGAGTCTGAGTATGGCATAGGTGATTCTATCATCACCCGGGGCAGTTGCTGTGCCTTGCAATAGTGCAAGGCACAACTCATCACTGGTGATGGAGTGATCATTGAGGAGAGAGGGCGTGGAATGAGCCTCTGCAATACGTGCTAGCCTGTTTCTGTTAGCAGCCGAGAGGCAAGCCTTGATGGGGGGAGGCAGGGATGTCAGTTGAGACTGAGTTGGCCATTTATCAACTAGGTTGTTGGCACATTCCACTAGACTGTGGCGGAGAGGAGGGGAAAGGGACTCACACGACTGAACAACTCTGTTAACAAGACGCAAAGCCCTAAATCGAGGAGTATGTGCATTAGTATGCTGGAGAGAGTCATGCCGATACTCCTGGCGAACACTGTGTTTGAGGTCATGGGAGGACTTGGCTGCAGTGAGATCGGATTGGAGGTTGTCAGCTGTGCAGTCAGCACAATACTAAACTGCAGCTCACCACATGTCCTCGTCACTATCACGTATACAGTGATCATATGAATGAGTAAACCAGTACGTGTTATGGCTGGAGGAAAATGGGTTTATGTCCATTGGCTCCACTACAGGAGACAAACTATTGAAAGGTAACTCTAATAATTTTCCAAATGAATCATATTTCGGAATTTTGACATCAAAGGGTTTATACGAAATCTGGCTCCATAGGAAGTGTTTCTGCAAAGTTTTGTCAAAATTGATCAATGTGTCTAGGAGCAACTGAAAAAAAAAAAAAACTTGTATAGGCAGACAAAGGTCCATTATTATATATGAGCACATCAGGTGGTTGCTGGACGGGCTTGCATAAACCTGCATATCCTGGTTAACATTCAAAAAGGTTTAACATAGATATTTCACCCAGCACAGTGCAGTATCGCATTTGATATATATTTTCCATCAACTGGGGCATGGTATAGTGTTTCCCCCACTTCTATATATGGGCGCTTGGGAAAAAAAAAAACGCGAGAGTAACCCTAGTGCAATTGAAATGTTAAAGTTCACAGAGCCTCGATGGGAAACCTTAGGACAGGGTCCTACCCATGCCGAAAAAGTGAGATACCCTAGTGGCTCACGACAGTGGACCAATCATGAGGTCAACTAAAAGATAGACAAATGATATTTGTCTCTCAATTGTTTTTGTGAGAAAAGAGAAAGTGGCTCCCAGTGCGATGTACAGTGAATGGAGAGAGGCTGGAACTGGTGAGAGAGTTCAAGTACCTGGGTACAATGATAGAAAAGAGAGGAAAATGTGCAAGAGAAATGGAAAGTATAGTGACTCAAGGAAGAAAGGTAGCTGGTGCAATGAAGGCCTTGATAAGGAATAGAGGCTTGAGTGTTGCAGCTGCATGAGGCTTACATGAAGGAGTGTTAGTGCCAACTATAACATATGAATGTGAGACTATGGTGTGGCATGAAAATGAAAAGTCAAGAGTAAGATCAGTGGAGATGTGACTGCTGAGGAATGTATGTTGAGTACAGAGGGTGGCTAGGATACGAAATAATGTGATTCGTGAAAGATGTGGAGTGAGGAAGTCGGTGGACACCAGAATCGAAGAAAGTGTGCTGAGATGGTATGGTCATGTGGAGGGAATGGGTAACAATAGAGTGGTGAAAAAGGTATACCTGAGTGAAATTGAAGGAGGGAGGAGGCGAGGTAGGCCAAGAAGAAGGTGGAGAGACATGGTGGATGAGTGTGTGAGGAAGAGAGGTTTGGAAGTCGGTGAGGCTGGGAAACTGACAAGAGATCGAGCTGGCTGGATGAATGTTGTGAGGAGAAGTGCATGATCAGAGATTTGGCACTCTTATTTATCGTGGCAGCGTCCGGATTGACTCAATCGGATACGTTTATGTGAAGCTACAGAACATGGTGAATGTTTTTGGCGTATCCGATAGAGCCGGGAGTCCGGGGGCTTGAATGATGAGTGAATGGAAGCGTGGCAACATTTGGATTGGGCAAATTTGGGTTGCCTGGACATTGATACTCCTCATCCTGCCCTAGGGTGGGAAAGGATTGGAGGATGATGATGGTGATGGTGATGATGATGATGATGATGATGATTTTCAATTTACAAGAAATAAAAGGTTTCTGTTGTAACAACAGCGAATAAGAAATTATAATTACTGTAAAGGTTGGTGTGTGTGTGTGTGTGTGTGTGTGTGTGTGTGTGTGTGTGTGTGTGTGTGTGTGTGTGTGTGTGTGTGTGTGTGTTCTTATTTAATTGTTCTTACCTAATTGCATCTTTACAGGAATGAGTCAAGCTCGTACTGTCACATGTATTAAACCATTTTTATCGTACATATCCTTAAATTTGTGAATAGCTTTGGCACACACTATTTCATTCGGTTGTGCATTTCACTGATCAATTGCCATATTTGGGAAATTGAATTTCCTTACTTCTTTATCGCCTCTCTTTTTATGTAGTTTTCTGCAATGACCTCCTGCTGATGCTTCCCCATAGGTAATATATTTATTTATGTCTAGTTTCTCTTTCCCTGAGATGCATTTATGTAGCATAATCATGTCTTCTCTTTTCCTTCTCTCCTGTAGTGTTGGTAGATTCAATTTTTCTAGTCTTTCTTCGTAGCTTAGACCCCTTAAGCTTGGTACCTCTCTTGTAGCTGCCCTTAGTACTTTTTCAGTCTTATCTAAGTGTTTTTTGAGATGAGGATTCCAAACTACTGACGCATACTCCAGGGTTGGTCTGATGAATGATGGTATCTTTCTCAGCATGTTTTCATTTATATATGTGAATGCTATTCCCATATTAGCAAGTGATGTATACATGTTACGTACCTTCTCACTGACGTGGTCAGCTGGAGATAGTCTGGTACTGATAATCACTCCTAGGTCCTTCTCACTTTCTGATATGCGTAGGGTTTATCTTCCTAACTTATAATCCCAATCTGGTCTTGTCTCATTTTTACCAAACTTAATTCCATCACACTTGTCCACATTAAATTCCATTTGCCATCTATTGCTTCATGCATTAAGCTTATTTAGTTCCTCTTGCAGCTCTTTGCAAGAATCTGTGTTAGTAATTTTCCTTTGTATTTTTGCATCATCTGCTTTCCTTTGTATTTTTGCATCATCTGCAAACATATTTACATAGATTTCATTTCCGGTGTTACTGTCTATGTCATTTGTTTATACTAAAAACATAACTGATACCAGCACTGAGCCCTGTAGAACTCTGTTAGTCACTTCCCTCCATGATGAGTAATTTCCCCTTAATACTGTTCTCACTTCCCTTTTTCAAAGACAATCTTGCATCCAACAGTAAAAATTGCCTTGGATGCCTCCTTGATGGTAGAGTATCCATAAAAGTCTTTGATGCGGTATTCTGTAAAATGCTTTCTTGAAATCTAAATAGATACGATCCATCCATCCTTCTCTTTTCTGCAATGTTTCTGTAACTCTAACATAGGAGCTTAATAGATTAGTAACACATGATTTTCTCTTTCTAAATCTGAACTGCTTTCTGTTATCATACTGTGTTCTTCTAGATGTTTTACCCAAACTTTTCTTATCAGTTTTTCTGGTATCATACAGCACTCGTCAGTGATACTGGTCTGCAGTTGAGTGGATTCTGTCTATTCCCTTTCTTGAGTAGGGGAACAATGTTTTGCTTTCATCCAAATATCAGATGGTTTACCTTGAACTAAGGATTCCTTGAATATTAAATACAATGGTCTGCTTAACTCTTTTGCACATTCATGTAGCACCCAACCTGAAATTTCGTCAGGACCATTTGCATTTCCATTGTCTAATTTACTTAACTCTTCATGTACTTCTTTATCTGATATTTGTATATCTGGTAATACGTGTGGGCATGCATGTTCCATATCATCTCGTTCGAAATTATTTTCTTTTGTAAAAACTGATTGGAAGTTTTTATTTACTACTTCACAAATATCTTTCTCTTGTGTATAGATGATCCCCTCATCCGTAATGGACTGTATTTTATGTTTAACTTTGGTTTTGCTTCGGATGTAGCTGTAAAATGGCTTAGGTTGATCACCAATTTTGTTTATATCTTCCTTAAACTGTCTCTGAGCCTCCCTCCTTGTCTTTGTTTAATCATTTCTTGCCTGTTTATAGTTGTTATATGCCCTTTCACTATTGTGTCTTCTGTATCTTTACCACAGCAAGTTTCTTTTTTCTTTTGATATTTTTACATTCTTTATTTTTATTCTGTGTTAAACCTTTCTATATTTTCATTTTTCTTTGTGCTAAGGGATGTGATTTTGGACTCCTATTTCATAAAGATCACAGAATTTTCTATATATATATATTACTTAAATCTTGTCCTCTACAGTAAGTTCCTTTTCCCAATCTGTTTCTAAGAAATGCTTCTTCAGGTCATGAGAGTTGCCCTTTATTGTAGTTTAGACTCTTTTTGCAACTCTCATTACTGGTAATGTCATATGCAATCCTGAGGTTACAGATTAATACTGCATGGTAGCTTTTGCCGAATGGAGGTTGATTCATTATATTGTCAGTTTCATTTTCTCGCCTAGTAAATATAAGATCTAGTACTGATGGATCATCAAGTCCTCTTTTTGTGGTGTTTTCCTTTACGTGCTGTGTTAGGAAAAACTCCTGCACAAGATCTAGGAGCTTTTGATCCCAATAAATTTCATGGCTTTTTACATCTAGAGTATTGCAATTTATATTTATTTGAAATCTCCAGTTAGTATAAGTGTTTCATACTTCTCTTTCATTCTATGTAGTAATGTTCTTAAACTCTGAATTGTACTTTCTGCCAGATCGTCATATTCGCCTCTTTCCCATGTGTTTGTTTTGGGTGACATGCATAAATTTGTCACAATTATTTTCCCTTCAGATGTGTTAATTTCCAATGCAATCAGTTCTACTTGTGAGGGTATATCTAGTTTTATTTCTTTGACTTATAGATTTTTTTCTTTTAAGATTATAATTCCTCCTCACTTTCTTAAATTTCTGTCTACTTTCCATATATTGTATTCCTCTAGGTTTAGGGTATCGTTTGATATCTTTGGGGTTAATAACGTTTCAGTTAGGCAAGCAATGTGTGGTTCTTTTTCTTTAGTATAGTCTTCTATCTCTAATAAGTTAGGCACCATTCCATCTACATTTGAGTATATCAACATGATAATCTTGTTTACATATTTGCCATTACTTGAGTCTACTACCTTCCTTTTTTTTTTTTTTAATTCCTTGTTGGTTATGTACCATTTCGTACCTGCAGTACGTTTACTTTGTAAAAAATGTATTCTTCTCTTCCTTTGATCTTCTCTCATTCTTTGTTTTTGCCTCCTCCCTCTTCTCTTTTAGTATTCCCGGTTCCTCTTGAGTTAGGCATCTTTTCATCCATATTTTTTTAAATTCCTCTTTTTCCATGAGTTTGTTTGCATCTTTTTAGTATTGCCTCCACAGTGTTCACACTCTGGAAGGTTACTTTCAGCGGCCTTGATTTATTTCTCTCAAATTTCCCTACCCTTTTGTGTTCCTCTATGTCATTATTACAGATTTCCTCAGATACTTCCTTCAATATGCTCATTATACTTGCCATCTCCTTTTTGTCTCGCGATATTTTTGTTTTTTTATTCCTTCCTCATCTATACCAGTGATTACTATAGATTTTTTTATATCTGCTGAATCTTTGACCAATTTGGGGTTGTTCTGGATTTTTTTTACATCCTTTCTAATGTTTATTTCTTCGACTCTTGTTTCTTAGTCTTTCTTTACTTTCACCATTTCAGCATACGTAATAGTTTCCACACCATCTTTCTAACTTTGCATCACTTCATTCACCTGGGTTATCTCCTCTTCAGTATCTCTGCATCAGTCTATCAGACTGCTTGATTGTCTAACTGTCTCTGTATCATTTCTGAACTCCTCCATAATACTCTCATGGTTGACTACTCTACTTGCCATTTCAGTAATCTTCATTCTAAGTGAACCCACCTCAACTCACAGCTCATCTATTGTTGTGTCTTTCTTGTTTAATTCCTTTACTAATTTTTCATTTTGTGTGTGTGTGTGTGTGTGTGTGTGTGTGTGTGTGTGTGTGTGTGTGTGTGTATTTCAGATTTAGGATATGCCATCTATATAAACCGATAGGTTGCAAGTGTTTCGATATGAAAGTACATACTAACAACACCCACTTGAACCCTTTCTGTATGGCGATTTTATCTCGGTTCATTCTAGTTACCTCAAGACAGATTTAACCTACTTAATCCAGGGGAATGCTTTTTTGTACTGAATGATTTAATTAACGTTTTAAATAAACATTCCATTTGAAAAATCACTCATGAGCTGAATAAACGCATGAGGAAGTAATAAGAATAAAGTTTAATAATCTGTCACCACATTGAAGGAGTAAAATGTCAGTCACATATGCATTCAAACCCAATTCCATGGCACTGAAGAAAGGAAAATGATAGCCACAGAGGCACCGTGGCCCCGGAATGACTGTGATTGTGACCGAAAAAAAACAAAAGTGCCGGCAATAACAGCTGCTGACAGACGTTTTCACACTATGTAAATTTACTTATAAACTTGTTCATCGTGAAAGAACAATTGACCACTGACGTTCACTTTCATGTATTTACATTTTTATTGTTAAAGCTTTGGAGTGAAGGGGGAGGGAGAAGGGGGAGGTCTCAGTGTCCTTCCAGCCTTCACTCGCCCGTTGTTTATATAATCTCTCTCTCTCTCTCTCTCTCGTATCTAGCTTTAATTTTCTTTGAAATCGTAAAATTGTCGTAGAAAACATGCGGTAATAATAAATTATATCATACATCGTATCGAGCATAAAATTCTAGAACATCTACAATGAATATCGTTCATATGGTAGCACTGGTATGGGTTTCAGCGGAACGAAAAACAAAAATACTGGAAATAGGTAATGCATGGAAACAATGACTGCCCATCTCTCTCTCTCTCTCTCTCTCTCTCTCTCTCTCTCTCTCTCTCTCTCTCTCTCTCTCTCTCTCTCAGTACCGCAAACTGCAGAAAAAAAAAAAAAGAATCACTGTTATGGTTAAAAACAAGGTTTAGGAAGTGGGTACTGCTTTGGGACTGTGGAAGAGGATATGCAGCCTCCACATCCTGCCTCATTTAGATTCCAGCATATCATAAGAACTTCTATGCACACCCGTCAAGTGTACAGATCCGGGCCCGGATTCACAAACAGTCGCACGCTCTTGGTGCCTCCCTTACCGGTCGCGCCGCTCCCTTTCGGCGTTACACCGGCATGCACAAACTGTGTCGGCCGCCAATTTTTATCGTAGCGTCCCCCATTCGCTAAGGGTCCTCCAGACCACCCTTACGGGATCATGATTCGGAAATAGAGGCACATTGTATCGATTACATGACCCCCGACCAAAACAACTGTGAGATGTGCGACACGTACCTATGTACGTACCGTACTTACATACACACCTGTGTACATACGTCTGGATCTTCGTACGTACTTACGTACACATCCACGTCTACATTTTGATTTTTTTTTTTTCCTGCTGATTTAATGATTCATGCTGATTTCATACAATTCGAGAGTGCTGATTTCGAATATACTTTCAAAAATTATGTAGTACGTCAACATTTTTCACAAAACAAGAGCATATTTACGCAGTAAAGGGAATACATCCAGCATTAAACGGCACTGTAGTGGAAATTGATTGGAATGGCTACCACAAAAATGCATAAATGTGATACTCAAGACAATTGATTAGTGCTGGCAGTTGATCTAGGGCTGGAATTTCCTTCCCTTAGATTTCCTAGCGTACTAAGTGTCCAAACAGTCTCGCTGCACGCACCTGCAGTAGTCTGCCGTCATGCTGGCATTCCATCTCCCTTGATACCTGTGTTCCATCGTGTTAATATCCTGGTGAAACCTTTCACATTGTTCTTCACTGGCTGCACCGAGATTCTGTGGGAAAATGTTCATGTGACTGTGCAAAAAATGCACTTTCACGCTTATGTTAGGAGAGTTTCCATGATGGATTCAGTTTTCTGCTTTCTCTTTTCCAGGGAAATTCGAAACTACGTTGGCAAATGCAGTCCAGCAATCATTTCCACCCGGTGTCATGGATTTCACAAATTCCTCATCCTTCATGAACAGCCTTTTTTGTGGGCCGTCGAATATTCCCGCTATGAGTTTTTTGTCCGAAAGTGCAGGGAACTTCAAGCAAAGGTATTGGAAGCATGCACTTTCCATGTCGGGAGCTTTTACAAATTGTTTCATCAGACATAATTTCATATGAACTGGGGGCAGCAAAACCTTCTGAGGTTGAACTAGCCGTACATTTTTGATGTTCTCTCCAACAGTGAACTGTTCTCTGGATGGCTATTCCTTCCATATTCAATGATCCTTCTTCACACAGCTGTCCCAGAGACATAGAAAACAAGGAAACTTGGTGTATCCGCCTTGCTGCCCTAAAACCATCGATAGCACTTTCAAATCACCGCACACCATCCATTTGTGATCACTGTATATGATTTTTTCAAGAATCACTTTCATCGTGTCGTGTGTTTCATTCAAGTTGACTGAATGACCGACTGGAATGGTGGCAAGTTTGTTGCCGTTGTGCAATAGCACATACTTCAAACTTCTCTTCAAACTGTCGATAAAGAGCTTCCATTCATCTGGCGCGTATTCATATCCCATCTTCTCAATCATCCCTTTAATATCATTAAAATAAACAAAACGATTTTCCTTTGCGAAGTAATGCAGTAAATCTGCCTCTCGGTTGCAGTACTTGATGTCTGTTTCGGGTGCCAACATGTTATTCTTGAGCCTTGACTCCAATAATTCCGCAGATGACTTTGGCAGATTCAGATCCCTTACCATACCGTTCAGTTCAGCCTGCGGTGAATGGCCTTGTTCTCTTGATATTGCTACTTGAGGCAATATATTCAGTGTCATTAGTATCACATAGTTCAGGCGCTGAACATTCATCCGAACTTGCAGCATCCAAAGTGGTGAAAGTAGGCACAGGGACTTCATCCGAGTGAGGAACAGGCTACAACGCTAATGGAAGATTGTGATACTCATTGCAGGTTTTCATCTTCGAGCTGACACCAAACACATTGACCATGTAAAAATAGGAATCGGTCAGGTGGTTTTGGGGTTCCCGCCTTACCATCAAAACTCCGAAACTGAGACTCTTCCTCTGAGATGTTGTCCATTGCCTGAGGCTCTCAACACATGTTCTGCACACCGTATGGGGGTCCCACGGTTTCTCCTGGTCACCAAGAGGAACACCAAAGTAAGTGTGATACGCTTTGCAAACGAACTCTGTGATTTTTGTGTGCTGTTTTGGGATGGTAAAAGATCCACAGATACAGCAAAACACATCAGGATCGGTTTTACATTTTCTACGAGAAACCATTGTATTCTGTGACACAATCAGTATAAATGAAGCAATAGCTGACTTGACCGATTAGCATGGCACCAACGCCACAGTCATCCAACCAGCTAACCCCTCCTTACTGGGCATTCTGTAGACAAGTAACCCCTACCTACCAGGTGTTCTATCATTGGCTGCTGAATCATATCAGCCGGAGGCACTTCCGGTCCCCACTTCTTGGACTGACAAAGGCATAAATATGCATGTAGTGGTATCAACCGAAATAATGGGCTCACAGCATAATATGGGATTTTATAATCATCTACCTCAGCATTATATTACAATGAGACCATTTCAATGAGAGCATTCAGGATTTTGTGGGAAAATTTGACGTTCTAGCTGAAAATTGTGATTTTCGGAATCAGCATGCCAGAAATACCTTTTATTTGGTATGAGCTGCAAGTTAGCAAAAGTGATGTAGACCAGATATATATACCATATATACTAAATGCTACCCAAAAGTTCCAGTAATTTGAACAGAGGGAGCCA
The DNA here is from genome assembly GCF_032717465.1 of Coenobita brevimanus. Lineage (NCBI taxonomy): Eukaryota > Metazoa > Arthropoda > Malacostraca > Decapoda > Coenobitidae > Coenobita > Coenobita brevimanus. The sequence continues at coordinate 13,179,115 of NC_137064.1, read as the reverse complement.
ACCATTTGCCGTTTTGCCTTTTGCCACTAGGAGTAGTCAGCAACACCCCTTGTGAATCAGTTTGGCCCCGGCTGTGTCTGTAAGCGGACGTGTTGTTGAGCTACGCTTACTATTGTAACATGGTGTGTAGGTAGTTTGGCGGTCTTGCAATGGTGCAGCAATGTCAAGTCGATGTTGATCGTTTTCTTCGATACCCAAAGGATTTCTCTCATGGAATTCATCCCACCCGGTCAATCTGTCAGGGGAAAGTTTTGCTGTGAAGTTTTACAGTGTCTGAGGCAGAACATCCACCGCAGACATCCAGAACAGTGGAAGAACAAGGACTGGGTCCTGCATCATGACAACACCCCCGCTCACACATCAATTGTTGGCCGGCAGTTCCTGACTTCCACTATCACTGTAGTAATTCCCCTCCCACCCTATTCACCTGAACTTGCTGCCTGCGACTTTTCCTGTTTTCCAAGCTGAAATTATGATTGAAAGGGTGTCGATTTGACTCGACTGAGGAAATCCAAACAGAGTCTTATGAATTCCTCAAGACCATAACGCCTTAAGCCTTCCAGGGATGCATGGACTTGGGGAAAGAACTCTGGGACCACTGTATACCTGCCCAAGGGGACTACTTCGAAGGCGACAGTGAGAACTAGGAGGTAAGGTAACTTATTTTCCTACAATATTCAAATTACTGGAAATTTTGGGCAGCACCTCGTGTGTATATATATATATATATATATATTGTTATGTCCCCGTCTCACACTACCACAGGCTCCGACAGCAGTTCAGTATAGGAAGGACGTTGCACACTGAGTTGTTCTTATGAGCAGCCTTTTGGTCTGCAACAAGGTCAGCTCAGGCGTGGTTAACAACCACTGGCTTCTTAAGTTCGCTGTCTTCATTTTCCAGAAAACTACGCTTAATGTTTGCCAACTTCACTGTTTTCACAAGTACCGAAGCAAAAATTCTTCACCAACTGCACTAACACTGAACTCTACTGAAACTGAACTGAAACTCTTCTAGTCCCTTCCCCTTCCTTACATAAGCTCCCTCTCTTTACAAGAATGATCTACTATATTCTTGGGAAGTAACCGTTACCAAGTCGGAGACATCCAAAATATCTAAATGCTTTAGCATACAAACTGAAATTAAATTACATAATTTAACATTCACATAAAGAGGAACATTGCAGAGAAAAGAACATAAAATTAATTTTATAAATTAAAAAAAATACCCCCACTCACATATAGCAGGCTAAATGGCAACTCTGACATGTAACTGAAAAATACGAAAACCACCGAGAACCTTTCAGTACTACCTAATCAGCAAATCCCGCATCTTAACACTACCTGCTCCCTAGTCCTTTGTCGCCCAAACAAAACTACACAATGTACTCATATATAACCCTTAATCCAAACTAAACATTTAACCCTCGTTAGTCAGGTCGGTGTTTTGGCACCCCAAATTTTTTTAAAAGCTCATATTTCCTAGCCGGTAATTCGAATATTTCTCTCCGTTCCAGTACTCTCCTGATTCAGTGAGGGAGGGAGCATGTGGATTGGTTTAGTCCTGCCTCTGCTGTAGTGAGAGAGAGGGGCACTTCCCAACCCCCCTGGGGTGTCCAGTCACTCATTCAAACTAACCATTTAGATCATATTGTGATATAGATTGGTTTTTTATCTTTTTTTTGCATATTGTTTATCATTATACTGATTTTTAACATCACAAAATGTATTTTCCTGTGCATGTTTACCAGTCAAATGAGATGTGAGTCCATTTGTTATTTCTTTTTACTGATATTATAATTTATTGTATTTTATTATTATAAATTAATAAACACCTCCTACAAGGCACTCAATCTTTTCATTAGTGATTGCAGATATGTAACTTGCAATACTTTGGTGATAGAAACTCCGTGTACAAACAGCTAGATAAGGAGTTTATTACAAGCTCACAGTAAAATAGTCTGCCCGTGTCGGCTGTCTGATATGAACTGATGCAATAACACCGTCTTCAGGCGTGGGAAAGGGTGCTGACCTAGCAAGATTAGTGGGGGCATGTATGCATTGGGGGGGGGGGACATATATACATCGGGGGTAGACATATTGTGGAGGGGGTACACTACTCCCCCGGGTAGCTGAGACGGTGTCTCCTGACACCGGGAGTTAAATGGTGTTTGATTATAGGAGTAAGGCAGGACCGGGAGGTTTGTACAAGGGATAAGTATGATACAGGGGCAATAGGGGAGACATGGCCATGGTGAGGGGAGGGAATTAGAAGGATATATACATATAAGATATACAAGGAATAATAGGTACAAATCCAGTAAGGGTCGAAGGGATATAAACATAATGGGAATTACACAATAATAGTTTGATACATGATAAACAAGGAGTAGATATGAGAGTTCTAGTGTTGTTCTTCCTTCTTTTTTTTTTTTTTTTTGTAGTTTCTGTAGGATACACTGTCACTCAGTAATGCATGAAAGAAATACCATCATTGTCTAGTAGGCAGAGCGCTGTTCACAGTTTGGTTAATTGTTAGATGGCAATGGTAGTCACGGAATGCGAGGGCACTAAGTACGGGGAGTTTCTACGTCGTGTGTAGGGCATACTATGCCTGTAGCGACTCTGATTTCCTGGAGTCGACGTTCCATTTTTCTGACACAACAATGCACTGCACAGATGATGAGTAGAAAACCTATGAAAGCGATAACCACAGGGGGAAACACAACTGTTGGATGAACCCATGAACGGCTGAAGGCCAGAGAAAATTGATCCATAATGAAATCACTGTCATTGAGGAAGGTGAGCATGCGCAAGTGAGGGGAGGTGATGGTAATGTTGGCAGATGGTAGGGTTGAAGGCATGTCGATTGGTTGAAAGATGTCATAGGAGTGTTTACGAACAGCTTGGTGACAGCGAGTGGCGTAAGTGATGACGGACTCTGATTTGACGGTACAATAGTCAGGTGCTTTGTAGAGACCACTAGCGGGGACGGAGCGAACGGAAGAACCAGGACACATGATTGTGACAGAGATGGGAACAGCAAAGAAGAAATACTGGACATGGTTGAGGTGAGCATGGTGGACCGGGAGGTCAGGAGCTGGGACAAAAGAACAGGCCGAGTAGATGGAATGGTTGCGAACTAAAGCAGACTGACAGGGTGTAGCACTGCTAGGGAAGATAGCGAAAAGGTGGGCAGCACAGAGACGAGAGGTCGGAGTAAGGGAGGAACATTGCTGGAGGTCTGTGGAAGAAAGGAAGGCAACGGAAAGATGATCATGGGAGAGGAGGAAATATTCTGAAGGAACAGATACCTGTAACAAGGAGTTGTTGAGGCGGAAAGGGAAAGGAATGATGTGGAAAAGGTTAAAGGTTATGGCAGAATGGAGAGGAATATGGACGACGACGTATGTAGTGAGAAGAGTGGCTTCGAGAACAGGATAATAATATTCAAGGGAAGAGTAAGGGAGGACTGGGGAGAGACCGAAGGTGGAGTGAGCCCATTCCAGGACAGAACGGAGAGCTGAGACAGGTACTAAGTCGGCAGTGACACGTCCATTGATAGCATCGACCAGAATACGAACCAAGGTAGAGACGTGAGACAGGAGAGAGTCAACGGCCAGTTGGAGATTATCCATGTTGAGTTTGAGGTAGAAGAACTGAGAGATAACGTTGAGATCTGAAAGGTGGCGTTGTAAGATATCGGTGAAATTGTTTAGAGTGGACGTGACTTCATTGAGTTGGGTTGTGAACTTCTGTAACATAGTGTGTTGGATTTTAAGGACTCGGCGTTGTGATTCTAGGGCTGAAGCTAAATGAGTGAGATCAGATTTGAAGCCAGAAATGTCACGGGCTGTATCAACGCCAAACAAGCCACTCAGAATCTCACCGCCGAAGTCGAAGAGACCTCGTTTCACACGAGAATGACCCACGGGTGTCTGAATGGAAAATGTGCCATTGAGCTCAGTGAATCTGTCACTTATGTATTGCAACTGCCAGGAGAGTGGTAGGAAAAGGTTATAGAGATACTCATTCGGGTTGTGTGTCCCCATGAGGGCCGTGAGATGGTTCCTGATTCCGTGGAGCTGGTGCGGTAGGCAGGTAGGGCAATGGCTACGTCGGCCAGGGGCGCAAGATCGTAGCGCAAAGAGGCGATGTCGTCGATAAGCATTACCTCGCCTCCCGAGCCGACCAAGGCCCCGGGACGTACTCCACCATCGTCCTGACCTGACCCAGACCCCAGGAGGGTCAGCACTGCCAGCAGGGAGATCGCTAATATCGTACCTAGAAAATCAGGGTAGAGTTAATGGGGGAGGTCGTGAAGAGGTTGATGGGCAGAGCTCAGTTTGGACCGATATTGATTGGTTGATGAATAGACAGACCAAGTTGGGTCCTGGCCGGTAAATCTGGGACGATTGGCATCGTCGAGATAAATAGACTGTGGAGGGTTGGCCATGGCTGGAAGTGTAGAAGTGGCGGCAGGAGAGGTGTGGGAGAGAGAGAAGGTAGTGGCAGTTAAGGGCGAGGAAGACGGGGTATGAAGGGAGGCAGGAGAAGTAACGACAGTGGAAGGAGTAGAGGAAGAAGAAGGGAGAGTAGAGGCAGGAGTAGAGGAGGAAGTATCTGGATTTACGAGGGTAGGACGGGTAGTAAGTGATTCTGCGGGAAGTGAAACGGGAGTCTCAGGTACAGGGCGGTGGTACTCTTTGCCACTTCGTAAATGAGTGATTGTGTTAGAGTCAGCAGACGGGGTATGAGCAGGTGACGTTTCTGGGTCGAGAGGGCTGGTGGTAAGCGGTTGACGTGGAAAGTATGACATTTAATGCAGCAATGGAAGATGAAAGGATGAAGATGGATACGTAGGTGGAAATGTATAAATAACAATGAGAGAATGGAATACACTAGGTGTGAAAATGAATGAAGGTGCGGGCATGGATGGTTTAAATAAAATGCGAAGGATGAGATGGAATAAAAATAACGTAGGTGAAGATGAAAACGGGGTAATGGAAATGAGATGGAATATTTACAATAACCAATCTGTAGAGAAAATCGAGGATAATCTCTATAGAAAGGAAAGATATACTATAGTTACACAGTAGAAACGGGAGTGTCGAGAGGTATGACGTGCAGGGTGGCTGGGCGTAGCTGGGCTGGGGCAGGGCGGGGCGATGGGGCGGGGCTGGGCTGCGGGGTAGAGACAGCTGGGCGGAGAGGAGAAGAGACGCCGCGATGAATCACCGGCATGGAGTGGCGGTCTTAGGAGGCTCTGTAATGCAGACCAGATGCGGGCGACGGCGGAGGCCGGTGGTGGGTGGGCAGGGCAGATGTCGGCGCAAGGCAGGTGTAGAGCTGGTGAGTTGCAAATGCAGAGAATGGTGGTGGCCAGGCAGCGGGCAGACAGTGATAAGTGGCACCGTGGGGGCAGGAGCTATGATGAGTCCGGAACAGGTGCTGGGAACAGGTGCAACAGGTGCGTAGGTCGGCGACGGTGACACGTGCGGTCAGGAACAAGGCGTATGGGTGCGGTTGTTTGAGAGGTGAGCACTGGTGAGAAAAATGGTACACTCGAAAAGCACAGCCAAGGTATAGAGGCACGGAGGAGGGGCGAGGCTGGCAGATGCGAGTCGTCGTGTATCTTGTTGTATCACTAAAAATCCAAGGAGGCGGTCAGAATGTGATGGTTCGAAACACTGCTGCTACCAAATGTAACTTGCAATACTTTGGTGATAGAAACTCCGTGTACAAACAGCTAGATAAGGAGTTTATTACAAGCTCACAGTAAAATAGTCTGCCCATGTCGGCTGTCTGATATGAACTGATGCAATAACGCCGTCTTCAGGCGTGGGAAAGGGTGCTGACCTAGCAAGATTAGTGGGGGCATGTATGCATTGGGGGGGGACATATATACATCGGGGGTAGACATATTGTGGAGGGGGTACAGATATATGCTGAAGTGGCAGTATGAATATATTTTACATGTTAGTAACACTACATGTATTTTTGTATTGGGGTGCTCTAACACCCCACTGGACTAACCACGTTTGAATACCCCACAGGACTAACGAAGGGTTAGTTGTACACAGTATAATCCTTCAACTTATCAGGTCTTCTCCTTTGCCATTTCTGACAAAGTCCCTGCTCCTCCACGCAGTCCACTCCTCTTGGAATATTTTGGTCCTCTTCCTGATGCACTTCTCTTGGGAAAATGTCACCATCCTCTTGTACTTCAGCTCCTTGGTCCTCCTCAACATCCTCGGCTGTGGGAGAGCACGATTCCTCAGAGACATCCCAGCTGTAATGTCCTGGCCCATGGTACTGCCACAGATGATTCATGTGTACCATTTTTGGGCAAGACTTCCTGCCTCCCTGAATCCGGTACATTACACAGCGTAAGGCCCGTCCCACGGGCTCTGCAGCTTCAATGATTGTCCCTTCTTGCTGTAACCAAAGTTTGTCATCATCCTTAAAGCTCACCTCACTCGCTTTAGCACCATACTTGCTCTTAGTCACTTTGCCCGAAAACTTAAGAGCTTCTCATACTTGATGATGTACCTCAGCCAGCCTTTCCTGAAGATTCTTTTACACTTTCCCTTCAACTTGTGCACGTCAGCTAAAACGATGTTTCATATTATCACGGTTAGAGCTTTCTAATTCTTGGAAAAGCAATGAAGATATCTTCCCTGCATTACGATAGGAAGATATTTATTGTCTAAGCTTTTATTAAAAGTTTATAAAAAATGGGATAGAGTTCATTTTCACGAAGCGATAAATTTTTCTTTTTTTTTTTTGTTTAGTGATCTGGCATCCAAGCATACTTTAAACTATGGTAATACTTGATTTCTGTCTTAATCTGTTGTAACTTTGGGAATTTAGGTCTTCATTTTTGCACCCAAGATCATCTTAATCATAGTATTGCTATTGTGTAGATGTTTAACAGTATTTCAATCTCTCTGATCTTTACAAATCTGCAGCGTGCTGTGCTCTCGATGGAGTTATAAAAAAAAAAAACAGTGCAAGTCTCCAGTTTCTTAGTTTCACGAGGTGTACTTTCAAAGTTTCTTTAGTTTGCTGAAACTGAAATTTTGAATATTTTTACACTTTCTGTGATCGATTTTTTGATTTGTTCTGTTGTTAGTTTATATTCCCACCCTCTCGTCTTAAATACTATTGTCACATTACATTACAAACTTCAGGCATCGTCAAAGAATTTCTACAACTTCTTGAAATTGTTTTCTTATAACTTGGCTATACTGCTTTTTTCATGCACTTGTCCTTACTTGTTCTGTGTTTTTACCTGCTTCATTCATTAGCTCTGAATCTTCACTCTCAACTTCTGAAATTCACTCTCCAAGGTTGACCCCGCACTCTCATCCTACATCACACTGTCCCACCCTTCACCTTGCTCTCTGACCCACACTCTTCTACCCTACACCTCACTCGCACATCCTTCATCACACCCTACTCCATGCTCTCTCACTTTACCCCACACTTTCCAAGCCATTCCTACACCCTCACACCCTTCTAATCCTGTCCCTGCTGTACAGACCCGTATACATCTTCTTAGGAAGAGATTTTGACTGGTGATTTGAGTAAAGGACACCGCCAGCTTCAGAACAGTACTAGGCAGAATTGCTAAAATCATAGCATGAGTGAGAAAATGGCAGTTTTCAAAATGGCCGCCACTGGGGTCTTTCGGGACTACAAAGGCTTACAATTTCTAATAGAAATGTAGTCAACCCGAGGAAACTTGCGCGTTATACACTCGCTCACCACTTCGAAATAGTAATTGTGAGACAAGTTGCAGTGAAGCAGTAGCCAACATTGATCTATCTGGTAACTATGTGAGAAAGATAATGATGGAAGAGGGAGGGGTAGGAACTATCAGCTCCCACAGCCTTCCTCCTCCCTTAACCTCTCCCCTTCCACACAGTGGTACCAGACATCTGAGTGCTTCACTAGTCGTTGTCTCATACATCAAGGTCCGAACTGACAGGCAGATGTATAAGGCGGAACTTTCCCCGGCTGTACCTGGAAGACTATTATGGGGTTTTCAGGCACGGCCGACACGATGGTTCCAATAGAAAATCAATATGACCTTGCGTAGTACCCGAAATCTAAGATGGCTGCCATCTGGACCCTCCCCAAACAAAAAAAGTCGTGTATCTTTTGAAAGAAACATCGTAACTGGATGACTTTTATATTAATTATGAGGTTTTCAGGCACTGCCGACACGATAGTACCTTTACTGCGATATCACAACATTTGATACTAAAAATTCAAGATGGTCGCAAATAAGTAATGAAAACATAAGCATAGAAAAGTATTTATTCAAAGACATTTCTCAGTCACACAGATATCAATACCAAGTGAAGCTCATTTCACGAGCATATGACTTAATCATGACTGAAAGATGTCATTTACACTTATTTTGACAAACTGACTCCTGCTTATGACAAAAAATTAAACATATGACACCCTCCTTTTTGCACAAACATCACATCAAGTCATACTTACAAATGGCTAGCATTCTTTAGGGGAAATGGATTCAGGCATTTTTCAGACAGTAGTGTGTCATTGTCTTTCACCCATCCGTATTTGGTAAGGTCAGTGGCAGGGTGGGTAACATCAAGAAGGCATAGAACTTTACGGACAGAGTAAAGTAGTCTCCTGATGTGGCCACGAATTGCACTTGAAGTTGGTGGCAGGACTTCCAACGGTTTTGGTGTCGGAGCTCGCAGTTGGACTTCCACCCAGAACTCGTCAAATGCTCGCGATTCGGGTTTGCTCTTCGCACCAGCCCACACCCGAACGAGATACTCCCCAGTTTTCATTAAGATCTCGTCAGTGAGAGTGTCCGACTGCAAACTCAGCCAAGTAATGCTCTGGATAACATGACAGAGAGGTATGTGTGATACCTATCTTACTCACTGCATCATCTCCAGTCAATATATGTGCCTTCACGATGACTTTAGATAGTCCTACTCCCAGTTTATCTGCAAGAGTGTGTAGTGGTATGTGACGCCGTCCCTCACCAGTACCGAAGTCTACCCACAATTCTTGGGGGCTTCGCTTTAGAAAATATTGAACATATTGAAGCAGACGTGCTCCTGTGTCTGTGTCACTGGAAACTACTAGCAGACGGCTACTTCCCCGATCCACCTCCCACGCACAGTGCATCACTATGTGATTAGCGGCTTCTTCCACATCACATGTCAAATAGCTTCTGTAGTTTCAGAAGGCAGTTGGGTGGACGGCCTTTCAGAGTGGAGAAACTCTGCTGACACAACACCATCATCTGTGATACATCCACCATGCACAACATTCAACTCCACCATCTCAGGAGTCAAGACGAGATCGCGAACGAGATGCTGTAGCATAGTTTTGTTGATCGAGGAGGTCCACAACTTGTTCATTTGTTGGGTATTGGGACACCTGCAGTGAGATCAGTGAGGTCAATGGATTCAACTCCACCGGCGCGACGTAGCCTTTCTCCATGCTTAACAGATTACTCTAAGTTGCTGTCACACACGATATAGAGGCAGGACCGGGAACAAATAGAGTGGCCAGCTGATAGCACACAATTGATTGCACTTTTGAATGTTCCAAATGAAGCCAAGTTTGGAAAGGAACGTATTTTCGCCATGAGGTCCAATATAGCGGATGTATCTAAAGGCAGGAAAGTGGAACTCGTTGCCTGTTAAGCTCTTCTCCAAGTCTGCAATGAGCACATTTTTTTCAGTCTTGGAAGGAAGAATCGCCGTCAAATAGAGATGAAACAGGCAGAATAGCCTATCATGGGCACTGGTAGATTCAAGTTCCATGCCTCACTCTTTCACAATTTCGGTGTCGCACTGAGCCGCAGCTATCATTTTCGATGTCACAGCACAAGTTGCACTCACATCAGTAGATGGTTTGCTGTCAAGTTGAGGTGATTGCCTCTCCGATATAGTGGTAGAGTTTTTTGGTCTTGTCATCAAACCTCTTTCTCGAAAAATCTCTTACCAGTTGATCCCCATTTTTTCATCTGCACTTGGAGCAGCGAGATGGCCAGTTCATCTAATGCCAGTTTCTTAGTGATTAGATTGGGCAGTTTGATGGCAGTAGCCTTGATGATGTAAGGGTTACCCCTTTCTCATACAGAGCCCAGGAGCTTTGAAACGTTCTCATTCAGCTGATGAGCTTTGCGTCCAGTAAGTTCATGATGAACTTTCTCTGATTCACTGTGATTCATCGACACATCATTCATAATATCCCTGAAGTTGTTTGAGATGAGGAGAATTTTGTGGAAAATTTTTGTGGATCACGACCCTCAGACTTCTTGTTTGGCCAACAATACCAACAGCACTTTTGATGCCCTGTGGATGTACTGTTCTAGCTTCATAGCCGGTGCAACAACACTGATATAACTTTCAACTCGATCCTTCACGACAAACTGACCATGCAAGAAATGCTGAAAAACATCCAGATGAGTTGCTTCTAAGGCTTTCGTGGATTCAAGGTAGAACATGCCACAGTGAAAGTAACTGATGCAGTCGCTCTCTCAGGAGATTGAAAGAGAAGCTTCCATGGGAGCTATGTGTAGAGGGAAGTTTCCTTCTCGATCTGATGCAACCGCATGCTTGATAGTAACAGCCATCTGTTGAAACACTTGCAGGTACTGACACACCTCAGATTTCGCACAGCATTCTTCCAAAAAACACTCAATTTGTTCATGGAGATTTGATGACTGGACAAATAGTTCTGCGAACTTCTCAGTGGGTCTTTCCTTTGCACATAGAGCCCTCTGTACTTCGTGTGCACGTTCCATGAAATCGTCATAGATACTACGATCATTCTGCACCAACCACTCCCAGAATGCCTCTCGTGCCATGCCGTAGAGAAGATCTGATATTATCATAATTTCATGGAAGTAACGTATGTAATGACATCCTTCCAAAACTGAGTTCAAGCAGACATTTACAAAAAATAAATAAATAAATAAATAAATGAAATAGTAATATCCAGTGAGTACTGCTATATTCCATCTATATCGAAAATTTTAAAACATTCTTGTTAGCTACGGAACTTGGAAGACAGCCATCTTGAATTTTGAGTATCAAATATTGTGATATAGAATCAGTAAAGGTACTACTGTGTCGGCAGTGCCTGAAAACCTCACAATTACCATTAAGATCATCCAGTAACAATGTTTCTTTCAAAAGATAAACGACTTTTTTGTTTGGGAAGGGTCCGGATGGCAGCCATCTTGGATTTCGGGTACTATGCAAAGTCTTATTGTGTCGGCCGTGCCTGAAAACCCCATAATAGTCTTCCAAGTACTACATTTCTATTAGAAATTGTAAGCCTTTATAGTCCTGAAAGACCCCGGTGGCGGCCATTTTGAAAACCGCCATTTTCTCATGCTATGATTCTAGCAATTCCACCTAATTCTGTTTTAAAGCTGGCGGTATCCTTTACTCAAATCATCAGTCCAAGTCTCTTCCTAAGATGTACACTGGTCTCTACAGCAGGGCCTGGACTATTCCGCACATCATACAACACAACTCTTCCAGGCCTCTCCCACTCTCCCACTCCACCCTACACTCTCCCAGAGTGCCCCACAGGTACGCTTGAAAACGCAGATGAAGAGTCCTGACCTGACACTTCCAGGAAAGGAAAAGGATACACAATACTGTACTGTGCCACTATCAGAATATGAGAGTATGTATAGGAGTGGTAAAGGAAAGACACTTTTCAGAATATGGACACTGTGGTATATAGCTGAATTACATATGATATAACGTAATAAAGTCTTGGCTAGCCTAACCTCCACTACTACAAGCTGTGTGTGTGTGTGTGTGTGTGTGTGTGTGTGTGTGTGTGTGTGTGTGTGTGTGTGTGTGTGTGTGTTTAGCTTGCTAAATTATATTTTGAACGTGATGATCTGTTTTGGATTGATATTAATGTCAGTATTTTCATTGTGCCATTGAATATTTCACGCACTAACCTACATAAAGCAACACACGGAATACTAAAGATGCAAATACTCATTTTTGGCAGAGGGAAATATGGTTTATTTAACTGTGAACTATATGAGTTTCTTTTTTCTTTTTCTTGTGGAAATGTACCACATTTTAAAATATATTTCACGTTAAGAAAGGTATCAGTTTAGTTAAATAAAAGCATTTGGCAGTAGCATGACATAAAAAAATGTCGTCATTCAGAGGGAGTTGATGAACTTTGCCTCTGACTACACCCCCAGCAACGGTTTCCCTTGCGCTTAATGAAATCGTCTAAGAGTAGCAAGAGTAAAGTATTCAAGACGTCATCGTGCTGAGGCGTCAAGTGCCTCGTGATCAATTGTAGGAGTGATATCGTGGGATGCATTTAGCACAATGCAGACATGGGTACGCGAGTCTGTAACAAACGTGAGTCCCGGTGTTTGTGAATTTAAGATCTACAGTAACTACTTATCGTCCGTGATTGATGAGTGGAGAGGATTTCAAAATTTGAAACTTAACTTAAGGGTAGGTGCTAGTTGGTGTGAGTGCTTTTGCTGAGGAGGGTGTGAGGGTATGTATAGCAGAGTGAGGTATGGGGTAATGTGATGGTGAGTGGAGGCAGCGTGCGTGTGTGAGGTGTTGTGAATGAGTTGTAGGTAATGTGCGTGCGTAATGGGTGACATGGAGGTGTGTGGGGTAGTGTGGATGCTCGTGACGTGGTGTGAGTGTGTACAAGACGTATGAGGGTGCTTGGATAGTCTAAGCGTGTGTTGATCTCACTGAGCTTTATAGTGTGGGGAGGGTATAGTCCGCCGAGATAGTGTCATTTTGGCCGCCATATTGAAACACCCACACTCGTCGCTTATAATAATAAAAAAAAAAAAAGTATGGATTGTGACTTTAATTCCAGCCTAGTTCAACGAATTATATGGGGTACATTTAGCCAATGAGTTTAAAACAACGACATAGGTTGCTGCACTGCAGAATTTACCCTTTACGGCACTAAGGCTGAGAAAGGTAATGGCAGAAAAGGAAAAGATAGTGTGGTATTAAAGTTGAAATGATAGTGATCTTGAGGCTGTTTGGTATCGATGTAATGGTGTTGAATGGTGTGGGAAGTCCTTAGACCATCCCTGTCATGAAACCGAATGACCAATTTGATAAAGGCCGGAAGAAATATGGAAATACATACAAGAGAGTGTGAACAGACGGGGAGAGGACATGGAGAGAAAGACTGGAGATAAATGAGCCCCTTTTAGTGGCCTCATTCATGCAGGGATACTGGGGAAGAATCTTCCTGCTCCACCCCAGGGGGGCAGTAATGTTATAGAAATAGGAACAAGATATACGAGTATTTCTTACTTGTGAAATGTAACGGCATCTCTCTTCGATGAATTCCTGTGCCCATTTTTGTATCCGTAAGGTGCACAGTGGACCATGGCACTATATTTTCTGGAATCATCAGCTGCTTTCAAAAACCCACAGAGCAGCTCAGAACAAAAATGCGAGCATCAGGCGTGGTTTAACATAGCTACTGCTACACCGGCGCCGCCTTGGTGGTGGCTACATGATTATGCGGTGCTAGCCATGAGAAAGCCTCTCCATACTATAGAGCTCAGTGGTTGAAATTCACTATGTCACATAGCGGTTCAGACAGGTCAACAAAGTTCAAAGACAGTTCACCTGTAGCTTTGACACGTTATTCCATCTTTTGACATTCCTCTGTAATGAAGTGACGCTGTAACAACATGCTTTGACAAATGATTTGATCACATAATTATTGACGAATCACTAAGTAAATTGACAGTGGCAGTAAAAGAATGGATAGTGTGTATTATGTTATTTTCCAGCTGGTACAATCTCAAACATTGTGCAGACCGTCCGTTTGCCGTTCAAACCTTTCGATCTCATAACGTATGTCAATCGTTTCTGTTAGGTTGGTAGAACAGATATGTGACAGTGTCACTCGATATGTGTTCTGTCATTCAGTATGAGTTATGTCATATGGGTATGTAACTATGGCTCAACAAGAGTGTGAAATGGTGCAGTGTGAAGATGTATAATGTGTGCGTGTGTGTGTGTGTGTGTAATTCACCGGTTCGATCAGGATCACTTGATGGTCGTGATCGCCAGCTTTTACCCTCCCAGAAGGGAGCTGAGAGCTCATATAGTCCGATCTAAGGGCAAGGCTGTGCCCTTCACACACGCACACACCCGTCCCCTTGCTCAAGGGGGACAGTAACCACCCACTTCGTCAGTGAAACTTTTCGCAGCCTGAGCGAGGCGCGAACTCCCGTCCACCAGTTGGCAAGCGGGAACGTTACCACTGCACCAGCGAGCTGTGTGTGTGTGTGTGTGTGTGTGTGTTTGGTGACATGTGAACGTAAAGTGGACAGAATAAGAGTGTGTAATTTAGTGCAAGGATGTGTAACTGTAAGAGTTTGAAGGGAATTATAAGTGTTTAGAGTAAAGCTTTATTATTACCTCCGCCAGCGAAGTTGGACGGGGGTTATGTATTCAATCGTATCTATTTGTCCGTTAATGTAAAAGATGCTTCAAAACAATGTTATCGGATATCGGTGAAATCTGGTTGATATTTGGACTTTGCGTCTACGAGTTTATTAGATTCTGTAATGGATCTGGATCTGTATGCTGGAAAAAATAATAAATTTTATTGGTGTTAGCGGAGGTATGCGTTCCCTGTGACAGTGTAGTAGGGCAGATTATAGGATACACTTAAATGAATATGACTGTAAAAGTATTCTTCCGGTAGGAAAGAGGATGTACAGCAGCAACTCATAAATTTTATTGGTGCTGGCGGAGGTATACGCTCTCTGTGTGCTTTCTACTTTTCTAGTAGTTGTAAAGTGCACCAGCATATTAAACCTAAGCGTACTCTGATACAGGGAGTCCATTTTAACAGTGTTAGCCCAGTGATGGAGATGTGAACATTCCTAATGCACCCTCGTTCGGATATACAAATACCGTAGTACGCAAGGCCTAAAGAATACAACAGGTCAAACTGCAGCCGGACGAAAAGGCGTCTATCTTCGCGCATGACGTCACGCACCCACCAGTGGTGCTGGTTCACTCAGTTCTCTTAAGGTCACCGTGCTGTTCACAACTATTCAGTGTCTACTAAACGTGCAGTATTCAGGTGTTATGAAGAGTCTGGAAAGAAGATTAAGGGTGTCAGCTTCTTTAGATTACCACAAGTGCTCGTGGGCCCTTTGGGCCCTTTTGCACTTGCTCCTGCGGAGGGCTCTTGTGCTGTGCTCTCACTTTCTTGTGGCTCGAGTAGACCCAATTTCTAAAAGTCCTGATACCGAATGAACTGTTTTCTAAACCAAACTTTGATCGCTCTTAACTCTAATAAAAAATCATCAATTGAGATGGGACCAAGTTTTTCGACATCAGCGAATTTTCTGTGATTTTCATGCCAATTTTGGTGCACAGGGACGCCTCCATGCCGAAGAAAGGCACCCTTACCTCGCTTCGGGAATGGAACCCAAGTTGTCCGCACGCAAGTCCGAGATATTAACCACTCCGCCACGGCAACCGACCAGGCGCCGGGAGCGGCGTTTTTTGGTCAAAATTCGACCGCTCATTAATTATAGTAAATATTTTTCAATCGTGATGGGACCAAGTTTTTTCACATCAATGAATTTTTTTGCGATTTTTGTGCCGATTTTGGTGCGATTTGAATGTGTAGTATCGGCTGCCCAAAATACACACATACACAGACACACGGCTACTGTTACAGTATATTAGAAGAAATGAAGAGGTTCATCAAAACTGAATACATTTAGGTAAAAGAAAAGACATCTTTAACCCAGACATAGCACGAGCATGTAGTCGTCATTTTGAGCAAATAGCATTTATAAGGTCACTCAGATATGAACTGCTGGACATAGCAATACCTCCAAGTCAAAGAAGACTAGAGGATGATGCACTTCCAACACTGATTTTACCAAATTCTAAAGGCAAGAATGTGACTCATGACTAAAAAAAAAAGAAACACGAAGGAATATTTTTCAAAGATACTTTTCAACAGTTACCCATGAAAATATCAAATAGGTGGACATACGTTTTTCTTGCAATAACTCTTCTGTACAAATCTGTCTATCTATTTATCTTTCTGTTTATCTATCTATCCCTCTATCTAATACATACTGAATTTATATTGCATGAGGTTCGGAGGAACACCTCAATTACACCATCTCTCTCTCTCTCTCTCTCTCTCTCTCTCTCTCTCTCTCTCTCTCTCTCATTATATATTGACATGTATACAGTGTTATGTAGACATATACAGTATGTGGATATACAATATAAAAATCGTAATTATAAAGGGGACTTATAAATGTTCACAACATTTTTCATGCAATAACTATTCTATACAAGCCTTTCTATCTATCTGTCTATCTTTCTATCTATCTATATATCTACTGTATACTGATTTTATACTGTATATAAATAATGGGAGAGAGAGAGAGAGAGAGAGAGAGAGAGAGAGAGAGAGATTGAACAGGCCTAGATATAAGGGAGTGTCAAAGGACACTGGAGAATTGCATCAGAAAGAACACCTCACATATACTCTCTCTCTCTCTCTCTCTCTCTGTAATCATGTACCTATATATATGTAGTAGAGAGAGAGAGAGAGAGAGAGAATGTACAGCAAATTCAGTCTGTTAGACAGACAGAATAACAGAGAAATACATACATACATACATACATACATACTTAGGCTTGTATAGATAATTTATTGTAAGAAATGTATTATACAAATTTTTATATTCTATATCCAAATGTAGCAACATAATATTATATGCATATAAATATATACTGAGAGAGAGAGAGAGAGAGAGAGAGAGAGAGAGAGAGAGAGAGAGAGAAACTCCTTCTTTGCTATCGTCATCTTAGTCTAGTAAGTTAGACTCATCTTTTTTTTTTTTTTTTTTTTTTGTCCTGCTCTAGTAGTTTCGCAACACTTTTTGTAAGCTCCCTCAATATGAGTTCTTCAGGACAGATGTTGAGAGATGTTGACAGTAACTGGGTAGAATTTATAAGCTGGCAGGTAGGAAAATTTAATAGTACCCAGTGAAGAGTTTCAGAAACAATCGAGTGATGGAAAATTTGTTTTAGTGTTGCCATGGGAACCAGTTAAAGCCAGGAAAGGGAACCATGAAAGTTCTTACAAAACATATTGGTAATTTTCTTGCTTTGCCTTCAGATATTGTTCAATACTTTGTCCATTGCCGTATATTTTTTGAATGCACATAGTAAACTACTGTAAAATCTCAAGACAGTAAAACAGAAAAGTGAAGAATCAAGTAGATTAGAGGGCAATAGTGTGCATGTTTTTTTTACCTATACAGTGTTAAGAAAATGGAGCTGTCAGTGAAGGCTTGGGAGTGTGTACACCACAGAAAATGGAGCAGACAGGAGAAGTAAGAGTAGTGGAGAGAGAGGGAGAGGGAAAGGTAGGCCACGTGACGTCACTCCACCTTCATGTGGTTAGATCTGGTATTCATTAGGCCTTGGTAGTACGTATGCACTATGCAAACGAACAAAATACGAAAAAGTCATCAACACTAAAGCATAATTTTTTTTTTTTTAACCATACAGCAGAGGTATTTAAGACTTAGGTTTGTATTCTTAAGCCTAAAATCTTGAAGTGGACTGCAGACCCTCCAATTTTTGACGATGATTTCCAAAGTTTGTGTTAATGATGGGACATAGTTGGCCTTCTCATATAGCTGCTAATTGCACTGTGTGATATGCAGTGCAGGTTGACCATGCATAATAACCACAGGCGTTTCATAAGTGCCCATCAAAAATTAGGCGTTTGAACTCCAGTCTGCAATGTAAGGGTTAAGCATACGACCTTAAATAAACGCTCATAAATACGATTTGATGTTTTCTTGTAACTCGCTTCAAATGTGAGAAAATTTGTATTAGAAGGGGCGAATAGTTATACAACACTTATAACCACTGTTTAGGCATGAGAAGGCATCGGAACTTTCTTATGAAGAGGATGGCAACAGTGATACTCTTCTGCTGATTAGGACTCTCATTTGTTATTAGTCGTCTATGTGCTGCAAGCAGTCCATTTCCTAGTATACGCATTTTCATAATTCCAATTTTAACAGCTTATTCTATAGCAACAGGAAAGTCTTTGGTTATGAAAAAGTTTATTTTTGTGTTCTTTGACAACCTATTTAGAAACTGATTAAAAACAGGTAAGTGACAATAGAAAAGAGATGACACAAAGCCCTGACACTGGGAATGCAGAATACTGTTGTCCACACAGATTCAATTTTAGATGCGACGCGTCTCTACACCCTGCCTTGTCACCCTAGCTCTGAGTAATCAGCCTGGTTGCGGACGTGTGTGTGTGTGTGTGTGTGTGTGTGTGTGTGTGTGTGTGTGTGTGTGTGTGTGTGTGTGTGTGTGTGTGTGTGTGTGTGTGTGTGTGTGTTGCCTAGGTCACCCAAGTGAGAATGGTTAACGTCATGGGCCGGGATGCCGACAGTGACACAAATTCAGCTATGTCCATGTTTTACACAGATATGTCTTTCATGTACGGGATATTTACAACTATTTATCTACCTGCCTACAGTATATATGTTTTATCAATATATACTCTTAAATGGGGAGACAGATAGATATTGGCAGACAGATAAGCAGAAGGATACATAGAGAGATATTGCAAAGGTTGATTAAAAAAAAAAAAAAAAACTCTTGAATGAGAACTATGGATAAAAAAGGGGGAAGGGGGAAATGCGTGGATAGCCGAGTAACAGGTGGACAATCAGGGAACGAGTTAGACGAAGAGTTAGAAGAGGTAGGCAGGGAACAAACGGCGAGATGAGATTTGGGGATTAGCTTCGACTGAATGGGGAGAAGCCTTTGTCTTCCTACGGCTGTTGCTGCTGCTGCTGCTGCTGCTGCAGATGATGATGATGATGATGATGACGATCACGCTGATGGAGCAGAACATAGGTCTTGTGGATTCGGTTCTTTACAAATCCTTCGTACCAAGGCCGACAATATCTACGTGATCATCCCAATAGAAAACTAAAGAATATACTAATGGATGGTGATATTTATTAGACCTCCTAAAGTTTACTTGCATTGCTAATCATATATTAATTAACAGGGACGTGAAAGCACAGACCAGTGCAATGAACTACTGTTTTAGGTAAGATAAAGGTAAAAATGTGGGCATATACCATAAGGCGCTTACCTGCGGTGCTCATCTCCGTAACTTGGGCATACGAGCTTGTGGCGAGTTATTCAACCGCTATTCTTGGATACAAGTCCACTGCATCATCTAGGTTACCACATTTACCCTAGTTACTCAAGTTCTTACCAATTCATAAAGGCTGGATTGACACCTGAGTCTGGTGTTGCCAGCTGCCCGCACCAGGATACGAACCCTAGTTCTAACGGGCTAGCAACTTCGCAGCCAGCGACGTTGACCATTCAGCCACGTAAGTGGTACTGTTTTAGGGTAGCCATGATTGCGACGACCATAGAAACACGATGCATGCCATGTATTTACGGAAGTCCATACGTTCATTGTCACCATATTGAGCTCTGTATCAATTATTAATTATTGACGTTGTCCCTCAGCATCATATCCCAGAATCACTGAACCACCGGCAGGAATACTGACTTAGGTGAAAAGTTTGTAGTTTCCAGCATACACGAATAATGCACACTAGGAAATCTATCTATCTATCTATTGCCAGACGCCATAATCCCGTAAGGGGTGGCCATTTGACTTTGAGTTATTTGTTTTACGGGTAGGGGCACTAACCCTTCACCAACCCACTTGCTGACACGTAGGGAGCACGTATGGTTTGGTTATATGGTTACCGCCCAGCGCTGTAAATGGTTTCTTGGCTTACAGGAAACCATTTGTCACTCAGTGTAAAGCCACCAGTAAAGGAAAGAAAAGCAATACGAAGTGACAGGAAAGATGGGAAAAATAGGAAGGGAGGAGGGTAGGCACAGAAAAAGAATGATAAAGGCTAAGGAAGAAGTAGGCAGCACTACATCAAGAGAGTGGATGATGGTCGCCACCACCTACCACTTACACTAGGAAATACAATTATTTATTCTCAGTATTAGCATTTCCCTAATTAATTAGCGTTAATGTGTTATATTTTAGTGAGTTTGCAATCATTCGTTTGCTGAATATTAAGTAAAGAGTAATGGTATCTCAGTATTGGTAAGATAATGTTAGATAAGAAAAAACGTAATTTATGATGTCTGGTGAAGTTTGTGCGCCCGAGATCTATTAGTGATTTTCAAATTAACCCCTGCAGTCAGATACCTTTCTGTTTTTCTATGTATGGAACTTCAGAAAACTCTTTTTTAATCATAGACTCTTTTCAGCAAAGAATTCAGGGAAACCTACACGGAATCTCTCCCCCTGGTTCGAAAAGCCCATTCTAAACTAAACAGGAGTTGCCAGGCACAACAAACCTCTCCCGACAATAGTTGTTTTACTGATGTTAAATACTGAAACAAATAGAATGGCACTCAGCAGAGTGCATACCTCCGCCAAGGCCCAACATGCAGTTTCTTTTAATTCAATCAAGTCTAATCCAATATCAAATTCGTGGATCCGCACCTTTATCCGGATCCGCACCAAAATTTAATGGAGTCTATTCTGGGCCAAGATCTATTCTTCTGCCACGTTTCGTGGAAATCCGTCCAGTAGGTTTTGTGTAATCTTGCTCACAAACCAACCAACAAACAAACGGACAGGGGTGAAAACATAACCTCCTTGGCGGAGGTAATAATGCTATTTAGTGTTAGTACGGTACACAATTAAAGTGTAAGGTATTGGTGTAAATTCTTTCAAGTTGTGCCCTCTTAAAATCCGTGATCTTATGTTTGACCTTTCAAGGTCGCTCAAGGTCAAAACTCATGGTGCCAAATAAAAGCCCTTGTGAGACTTCCTATATCTTGATACCAGTAAATATCTAACTTCAGCGAGTTTCTAGTTATAGCCCCCTGAATATCCGTGACCTTGAGTTTGACCTTTCAATGTCACTTTCGGCCAAAGGTCATGGCACCAATTAAAATCCTGTATGGGATTTCCTATATCTGGTAATAGTAAATATCTATCTTTAACCAGTTTTGAGCTATAGCCCCCGGAATATCCGTGACTTTGAGTTTGACCTTTCAAGGACAATCAATGTCAAAGGTCTTGGTGCCCCCCAAAAAGCCCATATTACGAGTTCCTATATGTTCATAATAGTAAATAACTCCATCGTCAATCGGTTTCAAGTTATAGCCCTCTGAAAATCCGTGACCCTGACTTTGACCTTTCATCTCGATTACCTCCAAAATTTAGTCACTTTCTTTTGCGACCAATGCCCACATATCCAGAAAGTTTCGTGTAATTTCATCTCGCCGTTTTTCCGTAATGTTGCTAACAAACAAACGACCAAAAGCAGTACCTAGCCGGACTCCGTCCAAGCGAGGTAATAAAACCGTTTAGTGGTAGTGAGACTGAAATAAAAAATGTGTCATTGGCTTTAAGAAGTTCACCCCTTTACAACATGCGGTGCACTTCAGTTGAGCGCACTAACATTTCATTTGAGGGAAGAAAAAAAAAATCAAGTGGGCACCACATCATTTGGGAGCAGAGCTAAAATAGAGTAGTGGGCGCCGAATTGAAATAGATTATCTTGAAATACTACCAACTAGAACAGGTCATAACCATTACTAATAATCGTTTGCTAACATATGAGTAACTTAGATTTCGGTTGGATTAGGTTAGCTTAGGTTAGTAACGATAGGTTGGCACCCAAATGAAATTACAGCAAATTGGATTTTGCCCTCAAATGAAATGAGATCATCACATTAAACTTCCCCATGATTCAATGAATTTGTTAGACTAAGAAAACAAAATACAAAAGACAAAACTATGTCCCTTGCACTTCTTGTTAGTGATATAACAGTCTCTCTGTTGATAACTTTAAGACTTTTAGTACGAAGTCGTCATTTTTATTTTATTCTTATTAACTTCGGATAATGTTATTCAACTTGGGAGAGTGCTCTGGTATTGAAAGAGTTGACAAAGGTTATGTCAAAACCATCCACTTTGAACAAACTCTCCAACAGTTGAATAAGGTCATCCTGACGCGGTCCTATCCCTCCGGTACCGCCTGTGGACCCTTCAAAGAAACGTCGTCTGTGGCACTTGGGAGCTGCGGATTGGGAGGCCCTCAGGCGGTACTTCTTTGATTTTCCCTGGAAAGATTATTGCTTCTGTGGCTGGGGGCCATCTAAGTGTGCCTTGCGCATTACAGAGGTTATTCCCTCGGGCATGGAAGCATACATTCCTTTCTCCATATCCTCTGACTAATGCAAGAAAGCCTTGGTTTAATCACGCTTGTTCTAATGCTGTCAGCAACAAGGAGAGGGCCTATAAAAGGTACCGGAGCCAACCACCCCTGAATCACATCATTTTTATGTTTCTGCCCGGAATCGTGCTAAGTCTGTTCTTCACTCTGCTAAAAATAATTTCATCCAAGCTAAATGCTCTCAACTCTCCAACTCGAATTCTTCCTGCTCCCTCTGGCACCTTGCCAAGAACCTTTCTAACAACTTTACCACATCATCCTTGCCTCCTCTTTTCTACTCTGATGGCTCTGTAGCTATTTCTTCTACTGATAAAACAGATCTCTTCGCTCAGACTTTCTCCTCCAATACCACCTTAGATGATTCTGGTGCTGTTCCTCCATCATTTCCCCCCTCTGACTTCCTCATGGCTGACAATAAAATTTATTCAGGTGATGTGTTTTCTGCCATCACTGGCCTCACCATTAACAAGGTATATGGGCATGATGGAGTCCCTCCTGTTGTCCTCATGAACTGTGCTTTTGTGCTTACATCCTGTCTAGGTAAACTGTTTCGCCTTTGTCATTCAACTTGTACCATTCCTTCTTGCTGGAAGTTTGCTCTCATTCAGCCAGTCCTAAAGAAGGGTGACCATTCCCAACCCTCTAACTATCGTCCAATTGCTTTAACATCCTGTGTTTCAAAAGTTTTTGAGTCTATTCTTAACAGAAAAGTTTTAAAGCATCTTTCCTATCACAACATGCTTTCTGATCGTCAGTATGGGTTCCGTCAGGGACGCTCCACTGGTGATCTTCTCACCTACCTTTCAGACTCCTGGTCATCCTCCTTTCGGGACTTTGGCGAAAGCTTTGCCATTGCACTTGACATCTCAAAGGCTTTCGATCGAGTCTGGCATAAATCTTTAATTTCCAAACTGCCCTCTTGCGGTTTCTATCCTTCTATCTGTGCCCTCATTTCTAGCTTCCTTTCTGGTCGTTCTATAGCTGTTATTGTAGACGGCCATCGTTCTTCTCCTAGATCTATCAACACTGGTATTCCTCAGGGCTCTGTCCTATCACCAACTCTCTTTCTTTTATTCATCAGTGATCTTCTAAGCTGTACATCTAACCCCATCCACTCATACGCTGATGACTCCACCCTTCACCTTTCCTTTCGGTTTCCACAAAGTCCATCTCAGCTGTTACTTCAACAAACAAGGGATGAGGCTATGGCACACCTAATGTCTGACTTGGCTCATAACTCTGACTGAGGTAAAAATAATCTTGTTGTTTTTAATGCATCAAAGACTCAGTTCTTATTCTATCAACCCATCAGAATCTTCCACAGGAGTACCTACTAATGTTTAATAATATCCAGCTCAGTCCTGCATCATCCTTGAACTTGCTTGGAGCTTCATTCACTCCGGACTTATCTTGGAGAGATCATATTGGATCTCTTGTAATATCTGCTTCTAAGAGATTAGGTGTGCTAAACCGACTCCATGCCTTCTTTACCTCTGCACAGTTGTTGGCTCTATACACGGGTTTAATTCACCCGTGTTTAGAGTACAACTCCCATGTGTGGGGAGTCTTCCCACATACAGCTCTTCTCAATAGGGTGGAGTCAAGGGCTTTTCGTCTCATCAACTCTCCTCCTCTTACTGGCTTCCTTCAACCTTTGTCTCTTCGCCGCACTGTTGCATCTTATCTCTTTTCTTTCGCTACCTCAATGGTCACTGCTCCTCTGAACTGTCTGCTTGCATCCCTCCACCTCTGCGACGAGTGCAGAGCACCCGTCTAGCAACAAACTCTCATCCCTTTTCTGTTCAACTCTCTAATGCAAGAGTTAGCCGTTACTCCCAGTCCTTCATTTATGTAGCGGGTCAGCTCTGGAACTGTCTCCCTCTGTCTGTATTTCCTGCTTCCTATGATCTCCAGTCTTTCAAACGCAGTGTGTCCAGGCATCTCGACATGAACGGATCTTGAATTTGGCTTACTTTGTATTGTTTTTGTCTTTCTTGGAAGGAACTGTTAATCCGGGCTCAGCCTTTGGTTCCTTCTTCCTCGCATAAAAAAAAATGGTACCCGCTTAAGCGGGTAACAATAGTTACAGTACTGCAGCCTTAGAGGTCAATCATGTCAGACATGACAATGAGAATTATGAAGGACGCAGAGCACAGAAATCTGTTGATAATAGGCTGGCAGAGAGTGTACGTAAATGGTATGGTCATAGGAGAGAATGGAGCATGTTAAGATGGTGAAAAGGGGTACTAGTGATAAGGCGTCGTAGACTAAGAAAAAGGTGGATCTATACAGTAGATGACCGTGTAAAAGCCGAGTTATTTAAACTGTTCAGTTTCATCCTGTGGAGGATATATAAGTGGTCATTAACACAACTACTATAACAGTTTCCAGGTACATTTCTCGCATAACATTCCAAAAGCCTTCCACATCTATACCCCTGCTTGAAGTACTGGGTGGAAATGGGCCACTTCTTTAGTGCCAGAAAAAGAGTTCATCCGCCCTACTAATCATTTGCCCATCAGAAACTGTACAGCACGGCTTTAAAGTGTAAAGTAGAGCTGCTTGCTCTTGTCAAGCATGTACAATGCTGTTATTGCAACACATAGTTAACAAGTATAATATTGCACGAGTACAATGCATGAAGATGTAAGGACAGCACAATGCCGAGAAAGCTTAGGGACTCGGTGGAGACAAGGCATATGTAACCATATCCTTACATTCATTTTTATTGCATACTTTTATGCTTTGCATGGTGGAGTAATCGTTGTCAGTAGGTACTGTATGTGAGACCTGCACGAACACATCCATTACTTTTTACTTTTTTGTTGTTGCTCATTTTAATATCTCCATTGCCACTCGTGTCGAGATGTCATGGATTTTTATAATTAAATCTCTTTTTATGTTTTTAGTTTTGAGTTAGTGGCTGTAGACCAGTGAACCTGAAATCAACAATATGAATCTCATTGTCAACATACAGTCAGTATTACAGCTCGTTATATCAATGTTGGTAGAAATTTTGTAGGGATGGCGCCGACGTCCTTATAAGCCATAGCAAATATAATTATTTGTAACTCTCAAACATGGAGGTATTATTATCATTTTTTTTTTTAGCATTTAGTCTTAATCATCATGTTTGTCAGTACTCAAAACACATCTCCATGAGGCTGTATATATATATATATATATATATATATATTTATATATATATAGATAGATAGTTAGATATATATATATATATATATATATATATATATATATATATATATAAAGAGAGAGAGAGAGAGAGAGAGAGAGTCTTATCCTTCATGTTTGCCTCTATTCATAACACCTCTCCTTGAGGCTACAACATTACGGTAACACGCTAAAACACAGTCGACAAAAATCTCGAATTCTCCATTTTCTTTTGTTTTTTCCTTCTTTCTTAGACCTCTCTAGCTATAAAATGGCAAAGCCGATCACTTTATTTGTTTGATTTTTCCCAGAGAGATGTCATTGTGCCCTGGGTCAGAAGCACGGTAGATATTGCCCAGAAAAGGTCAAAGGAAATTTGACTGGAAAACGTCAGCTTTGACAGTTTTGATTCAGATTAGACAAAGCTTGATAGAAAGTTCAAAATTGAGTATACGGTGAAGTGTTTCTGTTTTGAGAACAGTCAGTCAGAATCTGAGGTTACCTGATGCAGTCAAACCTTCGGCCCTTTTAACTCAATTTTTTTTATTCAAACTGGATTAAACCTGATGGAACGATGTTCAGTAGTGTCTGGCATAGACTGAACCATTCGATTTTGTGAATATTAAGGCAAAGGTCAAGGTCACGGGGCAAGGGAAACCTAGACACATTTGATGAGTCTGAAGCAAACTTAGTAGAGAATCTATGGTCAGAAGCATTTCAAGTCTCAGAACAATCCATTCAAGGTCAAGGTTCCAGAACTAAATCAAAAGTTCCATCACAGGTATATTGTAAAGTGTGGGTGTCGCGCTCTGTCAGTAGGCCTACTCCTTCTCGTTATTTTTGCCAGATGATTTTAATCTACTCAAGAATGACTTTTTGAACTGGAGCGAGCTTTTCAGAGCCTTCATTAATCCCTTCACTAAATCGATGCTCTTAAGTTTAAAAGATTACAATAACCTTTGGAGTGTTCTAACATAAAGGATTTTGAAAATCAGTAACACAAGCATAAAAACCATTTTATAACTTGCATGAAGATGTAGGGATGGCAGAGCATCCAAAACCATTGGAACAAGGTCGAGGCAGTAAAACGAAAAGCATTTCCATCCTCATATATTTTTTCCTCAACTACATGCCATATATGTAGAATAAGTGAGCCCACAACGCGTCATAATAATGGTGTACCAGTTAATCAACTATGAAGTACACAGAGGTATGCCATGGGAAACTGAAAGGATGGGATTCTTTGTCGTTTTACTGCCTCGACCTTGTTCCACCGGTTTTTGGCGCATTGTCATCCCTACATCTTCATATATTTTTTTAATCTGTACTGTAATTTTGTTGCCTGGATGACCGTAAAGAAATGTACATAATCGTAAAATTATTTTTCTGCTATTTATTATTTTTCATATGTGTTGACAAGGATTTAGAATTGAAGATAAGTTACACATGAGCAGATGCATATTACACTCAACGTAAATCTGTGGTAATTTTCTTTACACACACATTTACCTTCTACGTCTAAAATTTCCAATAGTTATGCAGCTATGATGCCATAATTACTCATTTCGTTACCAGACTGTTAGAAAAGATATGTACTAACATATTGTAGAAGAAAATTTTGAAATATTTCTCGAAAGAAAGACATATTCGTACAGAAACACAAATGCATACAGTATTTAATCGAGAAAAACGTCACGCTATTGTCACAGGTAATGGTGTACTGACGTGATAAGTGTTTGAGGGCATACGAAGGGACTTTTCTCCGGGATTTGTCTTAAGGTTCTTGGAGGCCCTGTATCAACCAATGTAACTGGCAGTTAGAGACAACTGCAACAATCAGTAGTATTGACAGCAAAAGGGTTAGCAAATAAACCCTTCGTAACTCCCATATGTTTTAAGTCTATAGGCATGAAATGCAGAACCACCTCCAAAGTAGATAGAACAACAATGGCCATTACCAGATGGGGGGCGGGGGGAAACACTCATTTTTCTTAGTCCTCTTGTATTACCTTCTTTCTTCTTCTTTCTTAGAAAGACCCAGCTCTATAATGGCATTATCATATCCATTGTTTTCTCGCAAGTGGATTAATTCTCCAGTAGGTACGATCCTTGACTGACACTGGTCAAGAAAAAAATGATCATTGGTTATCGGTTAGGGAAAGGTCAGCACACAGTTTTAAACCTACTCAGGCAAAGCTTAGTGGAAAGGTTTAAGGTTGGGAAAAATTGAAGCAATTTAATTCTGAGCACAAATGGTGAAGAGTAAAGGTGACATGGCAAGGTCAGAGGCTTAGAGTTAATTGTTTTACAGGGAGGGGCACTAATCCTCCACCAACCCCACTTGACACGTAGGGAGAACGTTATCCCAACAGCATCTGGTGTTCCCAGGCGGTCACCCATCCAAGTACTAACCAGACCCAACGTTGCTTAACTTTGCTGATCGAACGGGAAGCGGTGTACTCAACGTGGTATGGCCTAAGGTACAAAGGTTTAATTTCACACAACTTTACACAGTCATTTTTCATCATGGTCCCTTTGCAAATTTACGCACTTAGTCCAGCGGTCGTGGAGTATACGGATCCCTTCTTTGTAGAAGTTGGCATCGTCGGCTTCCAAGAAGTGATTTACGGCATCAGTGACGTCATTAGCAGTGTCACAATGGCGACCGCTGAGCTCTTTTTTAATCTTGGGGAACAGGTAGTAGTTTAAGGGTGCAAAATCAAGTGAATAGGGCGGGATTTTGACAGGTTGTTATCCACATTCATGGACACCATCAATGGCCATTGCAGACTTATGAGTCGGAGCATTGTCTTGGTGGAAGAGGACCTATCTTGTCAGCTTCCCAAGCCGATTCTTCTTAATTTTCTCTCGTAGCTGCCTCAAGAGATCAGCTTAATATACCCCAGTGACAGTGTGACCCTTTTCTAGAAAATCCGCCAACAGTATTCCTTCTGCATCCCCAAAAGTGGAGACCATCGCCGACTTGGCCTTCTTGGGAGCTGGAGATTCTGAGTGTTTCCACTGTTTCGACTGTTCTTTCATCTCTGGTTGGAAGTAGTGCACCCGTCTTATCCATGGTCACGAATCGCCAGAGGAATCTCTCGGGATCAGCATCAAAAATAGCAAGATTGTCCTTTGACATGTTGTGCCGAATTCGCTTCTCATCAGGTCCAAGGAGCTTCGGGACCCAGCGAGCAGAAATATTGGTCATTTGGAGTTCTTTGTGGATAACTTCATGGAAGCGTTCCTGGGAGATACCCAGCTCTTTGGCAATGTAACGCTTTGTTATTCGTCCATCTGCCAAGACTATGTCATGAATTTTGTCAATGGCTTCCTGTGTGGTGACAGTGACAGGCCTTCCTGGACGACTCTCATTTTCCAGGTTTTCCCTGCCTCAATTAAATTCAGCAGCTCTGAACTTACCCATGCCGTAGGAAGGGACATCCTCCTTTGGTGTCGCCACCATATCCTCGTGGATCTCCTTGGGTGATAAGCCCTTGATATCGAGGTAGCAGATGGCTGCAGAAAGGGCGATATTGTCCATTTACTCAAAAATTGCTGACTCTTGAATTTCGGTTTTCTGGAACAGAAAAGATACAACACTCATGAATTTCAAATTTCCTGTTTAACCATTCAAAGTGTGTGTAAATTTAGTTAGAACTGCGTAGCTCATCTCCCTGTACCTTAGGCCATGAACTTTTCAATCACCCCTCGTAGTTCCTTTGATTCTGCAGTGTTCCATGTTTACGTCCTTATAGAAATTATTTGATGTATTTTCATATTTCATTCTATGATTTCCAAGAAGGTTTCTAATGTCTTTAATAATGATAAGAAATTGGTGATGATCATCGTGAATAATAATAATAATAATAATAATAATAATAATAATAATAATAATAATAATAATGATAATAATGAAAGGAAAGCATTCAGGGGCCTAATGCCAATCGCCCGCCAGAATATACTGTTGGCCAAGTTACAAGCGCAGCCACGCAGCCGAAGGGAGATGAGAGCTGGCGCCCCCCTCAGGGGGTCAGGGGGGCGGCGGCATTTTGGTGGCCTTGACCTTGACCCCGCCTGTCCATCTTCGAACTCGTCCAAGTTTTAGGCCATATCTTGATACCCTGAAGGTTTCAGGTTGATAGCTCAAGCCATTCATGAAGTATAGTGGTGGTAAAGGCGAGTGATAAAAACTAGTTGACCAAGGCAGCCATTTTGGTGACCTTGACCTTGATCCCGACTGCCCATTTCCGAACTAGTCCAAAATTTTGGCCATATCTTGATACCCTGAAGGTTTCATGTTGATAGCTAAAGCTGTTCATGAGATATTATGGGAACAGATACACACACACACACACACACACACACACACACACACACACACACACACACACACACACACACACACACACACACACACACACACACACACACACACACACACACACAGAAGCGGGCAAAAATATTCTTGCGATAAAAAAGAAAAATAATGATGATGATAATGATGATGACGTTAATAATAATATCTAGAATTCTGAAACTGCTGGATCAATATTCAAAGAACTCTACATTCCTCATGAAAATATTTTTATCACTGTAGATTTAAAAGTAAGGGACTTTTGGTCTATCTATCAATCTACTGTATATTTCTATTCTTAATCTATCTACTTTATATCTCTATACCTAGACGTTTTCCCCCAGGACGACACACTCACCAAATTATACACACACACACACACACACACACACACACACACACACACACACACACACACACACACACATACACACATTTACTCGTATCTTAGCCTCTATGAGGAGAAGGGACCACTTCTCCGCACCACACCGCACGAGTGTCAACTCCACAGTGCAGTCCAGTCATACCCACAGCAGGGCCCAACAGCAGAGCTTCCTTACCCCTGCCACATCAGAATTGACTCAACCCCTTCCCCGCACCTGACCCGATCAGGTGATCAGACCAGATGTGGGAGAACATCCCGTCAGGGCCACATCACCATATATCCATTCACAGTTTCTCTCCATTCATCCCTATCATGTGCAGCCACTCTTCTTTGCCTACAGACATCCCTCTCACATCTAACACTCTCTTCACATTGTCTATCCATCCTATTTATGGTCTTTCATCTCAGCCTTACATCTCTCACATCAGATTCACTTGTATTTGTCCCCAATAACTCTTCATCCATTCTCTCCATATGCCCAAACCATCGCAACACTGTCCTCAATTTAATCAGCCATCTCGCATAACTCTAGTTCTCCTTCGCACTTCATCATTTCTCACTCGATCCATACGCTTCACTCCACTCATATTTCTCAGACATCTCATCTCCATTACAATCAATCTCTTCCTCTCTGCTACTCACATATTCCATGTTTTAGCCCCATATAACGCAGTCGGTACCAATACTCCCTCATACAGCCTTCTCTTTACATCCATTCTAAGCGAACGACATCTAAACACTTTTTCATTTTCCCCAGCACCTTTCCTACTTCATTCATTCTAAACCTCACCTGTACATCTAATTTTCCATCGCAGTAACATGTGACCCTAAATACATAAAACACTCTACCTCCTCCTACCATCTACCAACCTTGTACACTTCATTTTATTCTTATTCTCATTTACTCCAATTTCCTCCTTTCAAACACCCTTCCAAACTCCTCTGCCAGCTGTCTCAATCTCTTCTTCGAATCAGCCACCAGTGCAGTATCATCTATAAACAACAGCTGACTCAGATTCCACTCTCTACCATCAGCATTCACCAGACTCAAACCACTACTTAACATTGCATTCACCTCCCTTATAACACCATCCATATAAATATTAAACAACCAAGGCAACATCAAGGGACTTTGATGAATGGTCGTGGAGAGGGAAGACGTGTTTCTGAACTCTCCTCTAGCTGCAGGTTGCCTTACCGGCGTTAGCTTTGTACATACACCAGTAAAGTTAGGTTAGCTAGATCTCATTTTCCTCCCTGGCCTTAGTAGATATAGTAGGTGTCTATATCTAATTACTGAGAACGCCTTTGCTTACTCACCTCTGGAGTGTACCCCCACTGATCGCTCTGGGGTGTGGGATACACACAGGTGCGTCCTCCCGAGAGTGGTTTGAGCGGGTAATCTCAGACTAGGTGGGCTTTACCCGGGTAATTTGTCCTTTGGTCGTTTTTCTCTTTCTTCCCACTTCCCCCGTGAGGGGGAAGTGGTAACTATGGTGGACGCCACAGCTGCCTCCCCCTCCTTCAGGGGGGGAGGTAGTCCTGACCGACCCCCGACTGTCTCACGGACGGACTGCCCCCAGACTGAACGGCCTCAGACATGTACCCGTCTTGACATTAATGTACACAACGCCGAGTTTGTCCTGATTCATGTGGTTGATTCCACTCCCCTGTCCAGCCTCAATCCCTTCATCATCAAGAAGGTGATTGATGGGCGTGCAGGAGAGGTGGAACAAGTGAAAAAACTTGCGAGTGGAGACCTTCTTGTAAAAACCAAGAATCCAGCCCAGGTCAAGGATTTGCTTAAACTGAGGAAGTTCCATTGTCACGATGTCCAAACAATGATCCCCCACTCCACGAATTCCTGCAAGGGTGTTATCACCTGCAGGGATCTTGTGCTTATGGAGGAAGAAGAAACTGTACAGGAACTTTCTCAGCAAGATGTCATAGAGGCGAGATTCATTACCAGATTCTCGGAAGGCATAAGGACGAAGACCGCAACAGTTGTTCTCACTTTTGGCAAAGTATCTCTTCCAGCCAATGTGAAGGTTGGATATGAAATTGTAAATGTTAGACCGTACATCCCCAATCCCCCTCGTTGTTCAAAATGTCAGCTCTATGGACACCATGAAAAGGCTTGTCGGGCTTCCAACATTGTGTGTGGCAAGTGCGCAGCTGTAGATCAGTCTGCTGACAACTGTACATCCGAGACTGAGTGCTGCTTTCACTGCAAGGATGCTCACTCCACTTCCTCGAGGGCTTGTCCCAAGTGGAAGGAGGAGAAGGAGGTCTGCACAGTAAAAGCGACACATGGCATTTCCTTCTACAATGCTAGGAAGAAGGTGAAGGAGTTGCATGCAACTCCCAAGCCTAGTATCTCCTATACATTGGCGGTTGTGTCCCGTCCCGTGATGTGCACCGTTGAGACACAGACTGACCTAACATTCACTCCTCATGCCCCACACCCTACCTCTCAGTCTAAGCCTCCTGTATGCTCCAACTCTCTGATGGACATCCCTGTTGCTACTTCCTACTCTCAGGCTGCCACTGCTCCTTCGCAGTCAGTGCAGCCAAAATCGAAGCCAGACAAGTCTGACAAGATTAATTTGGCCACCCTCACTAAACAGTCACGTCCTCATGTCCTTCCCGCTCCTTGACCAGCGAGGAAGAGAAAGAATAGCTCTTCCTTGGTGGAGTCTGGGAGCCTCATTATTGATGAGACTATGGAGATCTCCACAAACAAGCACCGGGATAGGTCCCCCGGTAGTCACTCGCCTGCTGGCGGGTGACAAAAAAAGACCAAGCACACTGGTCCCCAACGAAAATCTTAAACCGCCGCATTCACTCTATTACAGTGGAATTGTAGAGATATTGGGAATAAGTTACCAAATATAGCAATCTTGCTTTCACTACACAGGCCAGACGTTGTTTGTTTACAGGAGACGCGCCTGGAGGATCACCCTGATCCTCCACAGTTCAAACACTACCACTCGTATAGAAAATATGAAGGTCACGGAGTTGCCATTTACACACACAAATCACACCCACAAACGGAAGTGATTCTAAATTCTACTCTGGAAGCTGTCGCGTGCAAAGTAAAATTTAATAACAAGTATCTGTCTATTTGTTCTCTCTACTGTCCTCCACATGGCCCCATTGATAGTGATGCTTTAAATTCACTTTTTGAACATCTCCCTGGAAATAAGTTAGTGTTGGGCGATTTTAACACCCATCACTATCAGTGGGGTAGCTTGAGGATTGATGGTCGTGGGGAGCAAGCAGCCGACCTAATACTACAGTCCAACCTCTATCTTCTGAACGATGGTAGAGCGACTCGTGTAGATGATCGTACTGGTAACTTTTCGGCCATTGACTTATCTTTGGCCTCCTCTGATATACATCAAGATTTCTCATGGGACCCTTACGACGACTCCTTGGGAAGTGATCATTTACCCATCTGTCTTTCTTATACACGCGACATCATTTCAGACCCTCCACCTCCAAAATTTAGCTATAAGAAAGCAGATTGGCCTTGATAGCAGGCTGTGAAGCCTATGCCAGGAGTCGGACACATTAAAAAAAAAAAAAAAAAAAGATTGGGGATCCTTCTCAAGGATCGCCAATTTAGATATATCTGGGGAGACCATAGATGTTAAGGTCGAAAATATAATTACTTCCATATTACACGCAGCTGAGGCTGCTATTCCCAAGACTTCTAAAGTTCATGCGAAGCATAGAGCACATTGGTGGACACCGGATTGCCGACAAGCATTAAGAAAACACAATAGGAGATACAGGATTTTTGATAGTCAGCCCACTGAGAAAAATTTTATTGCATACAAACAGGCACGGGCTGAGGCAAGGAGAATAATAAGAAGGGCCAAACGTGACTCCTGCCGGTCCTTTGTGTCCACGGTGACTCGTACAACACCAGTAAGTAAAGTCTGATCCACTATAAGAATATAAATTAATAAAGGCCCATATTTCCCTGTCACCACCCTTCAAGTTAATATTGACATTTATGATGAGCCCGTGGACGTTGCTAACATCCTCTCCAGGAGTTTTTCTCATGTAAGTAGCTCAGCCAATTAAGACCCGCGTTTTCAACACCATAAACGCATGGCTGAGCTACAGATATTAGACTTTGCCACAGAAGACGTAGACTACCCGTACAACCAAGAGTGTATGCTAGATGAACTGCTCCTTGCCCTTAAATCCTGTAAAGACACCAGCCCTGGACCAGACACCATCACGTATGGTATGATCCAGCATCTTAATCAGGACAACCTGATTAAGATGTTAGCATTGTACAATGAGATTTGGGCGTCTCAAACGTTCCCAAACTCATGGCACTTTGCGCACGTCATACCAATACCCAAAGAAGCTGGTCGTCTTATGAATCCCACTTCATTTCGTCCTATTGTGTTGACTTCTTGTCTATGTAAGGTCATGGAACGTATGGTAAACAATAGGCTTCTTTTGTTTTAGAGTCGAAGAATTTGTTAAATGATCAACAACGTGGCTTCCTTAAATACAGAAGTTCACTAGATCATTTAATGAATTTGGAGCATTGTATTGCAGAGGCATTTGCCAATAAAGAATTTATGATAGGGGTGTTCTTCGACATCCATAAAGCCTATGACATGACATGGCGACACGGTATACTAATGCAGCTCTATGCTGATGGTTTAAGAGGAAATTTGCCTATTTTATTTAAGGGACAGAACTTTCTCTGTCAAATTGCCCCGTAACGTAACATCGGATATATTTACCTATGGGCCTTGCAGTGGGGATTTAAGTTTTCTGTCCGTAAGTGTGCCACGGTAGTCTTCACTAATCGTAACGTACCTAATTTGTGCTTAACTTTGGATAATCAGGCGGTACCTTTTCAAAATTCTATAAAGTTTTGGGGTATTCATTTTGATCGTCATTTGAACTTTAAAATTCATGTTAATACTTTGCTTGCTCGTTGCGATAAACCAGTAAATATCCTCAAGTACCTAGTGGGTACTACATGGGGTGCCGACAGAAAATCTTTATTAATGGTGTATAAGTCCCTTATTCGATCGAAGCTAGACTATGGTACACAGGTGTATGGTTCGGCATCCAATGCCACGCTGAAAGGATTGGATGTGTTGCAATATAAATGTTTGCGGATGTGTCTTGGAGCTGTCCGGTGTACCCGGGTAGCTCGTATGGAAGTGGAGGCGAATGTGCCTCCCCTCCGTATTCGCTGTGACCACCTGGCCTTTTCGTACGGCATACGAACATACAGGAAAAGTAATATCGGTAATGTGGCCTGTATCCCCCTGCGTCAATACCACCATCTCATGCGGGGGGGGGGGTCAGCCACTTGCCGTTCACCTCCACTTACTGACTCTGGAGCTTGGTGTGGACCCCAGTGACTGGGACAAGTTGGTGCTTAAAAATATAGCGCCTTGGGAGCCACCCGGCTTTGCTGTTGATGTATCACGGCTTCCAGCACCAAAGGCCAAGGCGCCGGAGGCGGAGGTCCACCACTTGTTTTGTAACATCATTATTCGTGACTTGGGGTCCCATCAATTGTACACTGACGGTTCCAAGTTGAGTGAATGTGTGGGTGCAAGTGTGTGGTCGACTGAATGTGCCCTCAGGTATCGGTTGCCGACTCATACATCTGTGTTTACCTCCGAACTTTTTGCTATTGACAAAGCCATAGACTATGCTCTCAATTCTAGGCATGACTCATTTGTCATATTTTCAGAGTCAAAATCAACCCTTCAGGCAATTGCATCTTGCACTACGGACTCTCACGAGATCCAGGGCCGCATCGTTAATAAGTTGCATTCATGCAACAAATCATTCACGCTGATCTGGGTGCCTGGTCATTGTCGTATCTACGGCAATGAGCAGGCTGACTTACTTGCAAAGTCGGCTGTAGAGCTTGAGGAGACTTGGGACGTTCCTCGTGATCTACGGTCGAGTCTATCTCTCGGAAAGAAATCAATAAATCTTCTGTGGCAAGGTCGGTGGACCAGACTAAATATTCCAACTTGTAAGCCGCACCTGGGCGACTGGGACACTGCCAACCGCCCCAGTCGCCTTGATGAGGAAGTATTGGCACAGCTATGGCTCAATGCCACCATTTTAACTCACATGAAACCATATATGGAAAGACGCTTCCCACCGCACTGTGACATCTGTCATGCGGTGTTATCTATCAGTCATATCATCCTGCGTTGTCGGCGATTTATTCGTGAAGGTGCTTCACTTATAAATTACTGCGGCGCAGCAGACGTCCTCTTCACCCTTTCCACCATCGTGGGTGATAGGGACATTGTTATGACTGATAAATTGATGGCTTTCTTGAGAGAGACCAGACTAATCAGAGTGACGTGACTTTTTTACTGTATGGTTATAGTTTTTATCAACTGTAAATATGTATATATAGTACTGTTAATTAGGGTTGACAGTTGACGTATTTGAAATAGTTCCTCCACCCTCTGATCTATTACTAATATTGATGTCCCCTACATTAAACCCCGTTCCTCGACTAACAATCACCAGCTGATGAGTGCAAGTGTGCAATATAACAAGGTATTGGGCACTTGCAGTCGATGGTGGTCTGCTGGGCGAGGTTCTTCACTTTTTGTACAAATTATGCAAATACATTATACCATCTTGCTTAAGTTATTCTAATTAGGGCCGACAGCTGACGTATATGGAAATGTTCCTGACTCGTCTGGTTCCCTTTCATATATTGATGTCCCCTATATTAGGTTGTGCTTCGACTGACAGTCACCAGGTGATGAGTGCAGGTATGTAATGTAGAAAGGCATTTCAGTTATTTGTCTCTTAGGATTTAGTATAGGTTAGCGATTTGTCTGTCAGGTGATTAGTTTTAGGGTCTTTAGATTAGGCATTTTAGTTTATAAGTAATATAAGGTTAAAAAAAAAATAAAATAAAATAAATTAAAAAACTACAAAAAAATAAAATAAAAATTATATATATATATATATATGTACGTGTGCATGAAAGTGTGTATGTTCATATGCATGGATGTGTGTATGTATATATATATATCTATATATATATATATATATATATATATATATATATATATATATATATATATATATATATATATGTTCGTATATATATATGTATATATGTATCAATGTATATACATATATATATTTTTGCCTTAATGACCAGGGGCTCCGGCCCCAATGGTCGAAAGGGCCCCCCCCCCAAAAAAAAAAAAAAAAAAAAAGCAACATCACACATCCCTGCCACAGCCCCACACTCACAGGAAACCAATCACTCACAGTATTTCCCACTCTTAACACACTCTGTTATTTACATAAAAACCTTTCACTCCTTTTAACAACCTACCACCTAGTCTATACAATCTCAAAACAGCCCATAGAGCCTTCCTATCAATTCTACCCTACGCTTTCTCTATATCCATGACTTTTATTACATTTTTTTTCTTTTACGGATTTTGACCTGTGACCTTGAGAACAAGGTCAAGGTCACTCATGCTATGCAAATCATGTTCACTCATGACCCACTACATTTCCACAGAGTTTGGTCAAAATCGGCCAAATACTTTCCAATTAAGCACTCTCAGGCATGCAGTGGCCAATTTGATTTTTCTCAGTATCTCAAAATGTATTTGTTGGATCTCAATATCAATACCCAGGTGCACAAGTATATGTTGACACATACCAGAACATTTGCAAAGCAATCGATTCAGGATTTTTGCTGCGCAGGAAGCAAAAACTGAAAA
This sequence comes from Coenobita brevimanus, assembly GCF_032717465.1. Lineage (NCBI taxonomy): Eukaryota > Metazoa > Arthropoda > Malacostraca > Decapoda > Coenobitidae > Coenobita > Coenobita brevimanus. Next base: position 13,141,065 of record NC_137064.1, on the reverse strand, counting down.
AATAACATAGAGGGCAGTAGTGTGGTGATAGTGCTAGATTTTTTTTTTTTTTAATGTCAAAAGAAGCCTGGAACCAAAATACGTCTCTCCTGAAAATTTGAAATCTATCTCGAACGGTCTTGGATGCCAGCCTTCTGGATCTTCCCCGCCCACCCACCCCCTAAATATATATATATATATATATATATATATATATATATATATATATATATATATATATATATATATATATATAAGAAATAATATCTACAGTATCAATATGAGCTCCACAGAATGTGGAGTTCTTAATATTAATATCCTACTGATAATAATGACAATTATTACAATAGCAGTAACAGGAATTAGGCCTACACGAAGAATTCTGAGAAGGACCATACAGGAGTCAAACACCCACGTTTACTATCAGTCTAAGGCTAAACATTTGACTCTTTGCTGTGACTTTAACCTTCAACCGCTTGTTCTCAAAACTGAATTACTTCATCCTTCCGAGATCATCAACCCTCCCACCAAGTCTGATAAAAATGAGATCAAAACTTTTTAACCCGCCCCATCCCGACGTTTTCTGGGCAGTGGTACGCCCCAGTCCCGACATTTTTGGAATTTTTTTTTTTTTTTTTGGCTCAAACATCCGCTTTTGGTGAGAAACATCGAAAATTCATAGAGAAATCGCTCACCTGAGGTTTAAAATACTCGATCTAGGTACGAGTACTTCCTTACCTGACTGGGTTTTCTAACAGGCTGGCACCAAAGAAAACGAGTTCTATGGAAGGGTAACTATTTTATCCACTCATAAACAGTATTTCTTTGTTTACTTGGTACGAATTTATATGTAGTACAAGAGTATATTGGTTTTCAAACAGTAATATAGGCATTATAAGCATTGTTTCACTCACTAAATCATCACCATTCTTGACCTCTCTTCCCACATTACCTGATCATCATTTCTGACTGTTTCTTCCTCTAATGCTATGTAAACTTTGTCCTCCACATTGTCATCGATTGGGGAATCACTCTCCCTGAATGTCTTTATTGGCCAGGTCACTGGTAACAAGTGAATTGCCGAGACAATGGCGTGCAGCGGGGGTGGGAGAGGTTATGCGGTGTAAGGCATTGTCCCTGCTTGGGATCTTGTAGAGGAATAGAGGAAGGTGTCCCGTGTATACGTGCCAAAAATCACTCGCGAAAATTGAAAATTGTGCAAATTAGGAACCTTGCAATGTTGCCGCGTTAATTCACGTCTCCGGGATATGAGTGCACATCATGTGAGGACGTGAATTCACGTCTCCGGGACGCGGGGGGTTAAGCAGATCTTGTCTTGTGTCCTTGACTTTTTGCCTAATGATAGAATAACTTCATCCGTAAATGACCTTAAGCCTATCCACCATTCTTGGATGTATCTGAGATAAGGGGCAGAATCTCTTACCCTGTGATCCTTATTTTTGACCGATTGTTCTCAGTTTTGAATCACTCCATTATTTACTGACCATCAGCCTCTACAAAGTTTGGTCAGAATCAGATAAAAGTGTATGAGTTCACTTTTCCGCTGACTCATGACCTGTGAACTCTTTTCGGCCAATATTTCTGAAGAATCATACCCTCTGGAGAATGAAACCCATTTGTAAGAATTTGAAGGTAATCCCTAATGGCATTTTAGAGAGAAGGCCATTCTAAGAAAGATGAAAAAAATATTAATATTTTATTTTCTCTGCTGGTGCCTTCTCCGTTGTGTAGGTTATTTACTACTTTGAGCATTGTTTAGGTGCAGAAAAGACTGAAAGCTACACTTCTATAAGACCTTAATACATCTGAGTTTGGGCTTTACATTGGATTTTGGTACAGTCAATGGGCATGTCGCCGGTGTCGGTGCCATATTTGCACGTCTACCGATTAATGAGGCCAAGAAAATGAGAGAGGCTCGAGTTGGTCAGGTGAATTATGTACTGGGAAGCACGCAATAAGAATTTCTTAGCCCTTTTCTTAGTATGATAACTAGCACACTGACTCTGATGTGTAAGTGAAGCAAAGCCATCACCCCTTTAGGCTACTGCCTGTCTTTCCGCTCCTCCTGTGTCTCCTCTGTCCATCTGTCTCTTCTACCTTCTTCCTCTCCTCTATCCCCTTCCTTTTCTCTGCTCTCCCTCCCTCTCCTGTACCTCCTTCTTCTCTACTGCCTCCATTTCCTGTTCTTCCTCCCATTTTCTGGACCTCCTCCGTCTTCTCTGAATCCTTCCTTTCGTCTACCTTATCTCGGTCTCCTACCTCCTTCCTCTCCCGTACCCCCTCCCCTCTCCTTTACCCCCTACTTCTTGTCTACCTCCTCCATCCCCCTTACACTCTCCTGCCTTTACCCTTTCCCTCTCCTTTTCCTTCTCCCCTACCCAGTCCCTCTCCTTTCTTTCCATTACTCCACCTCCACTCCATCACCCTACTCTCTCAAGGGTCTTACAACCTTTCTTACCCACATACACCCTCCAAGAGCTGACACTAGCATGGGACTTAGGTTTTGTTGCTCTTCACTCCCTAAGTAAGTGTCAAAGGGTCTAATACACTATACACAGGGTGGCTGACATGGTCCCCCAAGAACAAACACAAGCCAAGCATCAAATTAGCAACGGAACTATAGGAGATCCTAGTTGTCGACGCTGCTCCAGAGTCTACATGCCATCATGGCATGCTGCTGCGACATGGGAACTGTCGAAGGAATGTTCATTAAAAATACTTATTTCTCTTTCGTGACCAGGTTTGACACAGAGTGTCTTTATTTCTAGTGTGGTGTCCTGGAAAATTAATTGTCTTGTCTGTGTGCAGGATGCATGTGTGAATGTAAGTGATGAGGCCTTTTCCATGGGCATCAGTTCTGTCTGCGTGAAGGTGCGAGAAGTAGTTGATGTTTGGAGTTTTTTTTTTTTTTTTTTTTAAATCTGTGTGAGCGTTGTTTCTTGTAGGAGTGCAATGTGTGTGCTGTGCTCGTGAAGAGGGTTTCAGTGAGTGATATTGTACCACACCCCGGCGGCAGCTTCTGTGTTTCCTATTTACCCTCCTTAAATAATGCGCTGTATGTCCGGGAATCAAGATGTCCGTTGCTTTTAGAGAAACAAAATATTTATCTTAAATAATTTCACTCATATAGCAAAGTAGATTTATAATTTATAAATGAAAATTCCTAATGAAATAAAAAACTGTATGATATTAATCATTGTTATGACATTTCAAAGAAGCAGATTTTTTTTTTTTTTTTTTAATACTGTGTAGAACAATATTATGTATTGTAATTGTGATGTCACAACCCTTCCGATGCCATTAACAGAGAGCTACTCCACCTCTCAATATTTCTTTCAGATGCTATAATTTTAATTCATGTATAACAACAATAACAGTGATAATTTTTTAATACCTATACATTTACACTGCAATCCGAGCCAGGCTAGTAAGCAGTGTAATATCGTTGCAGTTCCAATGGCTGGAAGAGTCACACAGGTCATGACACAACAGATTAAGGCTTAAGGCAGTAAGACCATAGTGACTGGTTAATTAATTACTATCTCTTAACAGGACAGCGATGGTACATCCCGGTGTTAATGGGGCCTCCTGTTTCATCATCCAAAGCTTTGTGTCGGGTGCATTTTATGGCAAACGGTGGATTTATGGAAGAAACTGAAACTGTTAATACTGCAGCACTAATGAGTCTCTGTAACATCTTCATGCAATGGGATTCAACCCGACTTTGACTCTAGAACCAGTTGAGCAGGGCGGTACCCCCAAGGTGGAAGGAAAGCTGCTGACAGGGAGATCTGAAGTTGCCGTTTCATCAGCCCTCGGAACTAGCTCCTAACCATCCCCATTTGCAGAACTTTTTCAGTGTTTCAGTAACACAGAGAGTAGGCCAGCATGCTCTCCAATACAAGTTCCTCTAACTATCAACATCAAACTATATGCACATTACACACAACACTTCCTATTCAAAGTTCAACATAATTGGCCTCCATTCACCAAACCTCGGAGTACCCAGGGGGAGGAGGTGGGGGGGCTGTCAAAGCCCCAACCATCCACCCCTTTCCCAATTACGACCAAGCAAGATGCCAGGAACCAATGTCTGACTCACTTCTTCATTTTTGCATCACTGGTGGCGTTTTCCCTAACTTTGTCTGTTGAACACCACCTCTTTTCATCTAAACCTCACCACCTCTTCCTCGCTGAGGCTCACCTGTCTGAGGTGACAGATAGAAAACTCTTCTCTGTATCCTCCTACTTTCTCTATACTCATTTCAAAGCAAAAAGTGGCTGTTGTGTATATGTAGGCAATGACACATCTTGCTCTCGTGTTCCTGAACTTGAATCATCCGAATTTACTACTCTCTGACTTTGGCTTTCCTGTCATTCTCTGACTGAATATATCTGTGCTGTTTACTTATTCCGTGATTCTGCTGACTATGAAAATTCATCCACTATCCACTATCTTACACCCTATCAACTTCTCCTTTCTCTTAAATCATCATTTTTGGTGATTTTCACTGTTCACCACCACCTATGGCTCTGCCCTCCTTTCACTGATCCACCTGGTGAACAAGTGTGCATCTTTTCTATCCCTAATGACTTTGAGCAGCATGTACAGCACACTACCCATATCCCTAAACGCCTTGGAGAGAGCTCCAACATACTTAACATCTTCCTTACATCTAATCTTTCTGCTCACACTCTTAATCTTTCCTCTCCATTGGGCTCCTCCAATCACAACATCATCACCTTGACCTGTCCCAACACTCCTGTAAGGCCTGTAGATCCTCCTAAGAGCTGGCAGCTGTATCACTTTGGAGCTACTAATAAGGAAGCCCTCAGGCAGTACTTTATAGATTGTCGCTAGAATGATCGTTATTTCCATGGCCAAGAGCCATCTGAGTGTGCATTGCGCATTACGGGGGTTATTCTCTCGGGCATAGATGTATACATTGATTTTCATATGATGTGACTAATGTAAAAAAAAAAAAAAATAGTTTAATCATACTTCTTCTAATGTTGTCCACTAGTTGGAGAAAGCCTACAAAAGATACCAGAGCCAACACACCCCTAAGTCTCATCTCTTTCATGTTTTTGCCCAGAATCGTGCTAAGTCTGTTCTTTGCTCTGCTAAAAAAAATTCATTTGTACTAAATGCTCTGAAATCTCTAACTCAAATTCTTCCCACTCCTTCTCTCACCTTGCTAAAAACCTTTGTAACAGCTTTACCTTATCATTCTTCCCTCCTCTTTTCCACTCTCATTACTCTGGAGCTGTTTCTTCTACTGTTAAAACAGAACTCTCCACTCATACTTTCTCTTCCAGTTCCAACTTAGACAATTCCGGTGCTGTTCCTCCATCACTTCACCCCTCTGACTTCCTCCTGGCTGTCATTAAGATTTCTTCAAATCATCTAATGGATCATTAAACAATGAAATTAGAAGAGGATTAGACAGGCTTGGCGAGCTGTTGGAATGTTGAAATCTGTTTGGAATAATAATATGCTTTCGGTACGTACTAAAGTGAAAATTTACAAGTCCATGGTTAGACCAATTTAAATTTATGGGCATGAGTCATGGTACAGTACAATTGCAACAAATCAGAAAGTATTAGGATTTGAGAATAAAATACTGAGAAGGATTCCTGGGGAAAAGTGGCAAGACAGAGTTACAAATGAAAGAGTAAGGGATATTATGAGAGTGGAACCAGTTAATGAATATGTGAGACTGTCTTGCAGGAAGTGGCTGGGGCACATACATAGAAAAGAAGACAATTTAATATAGGATGTGCCAGAGTGGACTGCTAGAGGAAGAAGAGGTAGAGGTAGGGTGAGGGAAACCTGGTTGAGGACAATGAAAAGAGAAGCAGGAGAGGAGTGTTGGTGGGACCTGAAGGAGATGGCAAGAGACAAATATTGGTGGAGAGAGCTCATTTCCCGTGTGGTGCCACAGGAAATGATTGATTGATTGATTGAATGTTTTTTCTGCCATCACTGGCCTCGCCATTAACAAGGTATATGGGCCTGATGGGGTCCCCTCATGTTTTTCTCTATAACTGTGACTTCTGCACTAACACCCTGCCTAGGTAAACTCTTTCACCTTTGCTTGTCGACTTGAATCTTTCTTTCTTGCTGGAAGTTTGCTTTTATTCAGCCTGTCCTAAGGAAAGGTGACCATTCTCAGCTCTCTAACTATCGCACAACTACTTTAACATCCTGTTTTTCAGAAGTTTTTGAGTCTGTTCTTAAAAAAATATTTAAAGCACCTTTCCAGGCACAGCCTTCTTTCAGATCATCAGTATGGGTTCTGCTAGGAACGCTCCACTGACGATCTTCTCACCTACCTTTCAGACTCCTGGTCATCCTCATTGCGGGACTTTGGCGAAAGCTTTGCCATTGCACTTGACATCTCAAAGGCTTTCGATCGAGTCAGGCGTAAATCTCTAGTTTCCAAACTACCTACTTACGCTTTCTATTCCTCTATCTGGGCCTTCATCTCCAGCTTCCTTTCTGATCGTTCTACAGCTGCTGTGGTAGATGGTCACCGTTCTTCGCATAGAGCTATTAGTAGTGGTGTTCTCTAGGGCTTAATCCTATCACAAACTCCCCTCTATTCTCTACTGACTTTCTACTCTGTACATCTAACCGTATCCACTCATATGCTGATGACTCCACCCTTTACCTTTCCATTTACATCCCACAGTGCCCAACTCAGCAGTTACTTCAGCAAACAAGGGCTGAACCCATGGCACACATAATGCCTGACCTCCTTCACATCTCTGACTGGATAAAAGTAATGTTGTTTTTAATGTGTCAAAAACTCAGTTCTTACATTTTTCAACCTACTAAAACCTTCTACACTAGTATCTTCTAATTTATAACAATATCCAACTCAATCCTGCATCATCCTTAAACATATTTGGGGTTTCATTCTCTCGGGATTAACCCGCCCCGTCCCGGAGACGTTTCTACACTAGTATCTTCTAATTTATAACAATATCCAACTCAATCCTGCATCATCCTTAAACATATTTGGGGTTTCATTCTCTCGGGATTAACCCGCCCCGTCCCGGAGACGTGAATTCACGTCCTCACATGATGTGCACTCATATCCCGGAGACGTAAATTAACGCGGCAACATTGCAAGGTCCCTAATTTGCACAATTTTCAATTTTCGTGAGTGATTTCGCGAGTGATTTTTGGCATGTATACACGGGACACCTTCCTCTATTCCTCTACAAGATCCCAAGCAGGGACAATGCCTTACACCGCATAACCTCTCCCATCCCCCCTGCACGCCATTGTCTCGGCAATTCAACTGTTACCAGTGACCTGGCCAATAAAGACATTCAGGGCCAGAGTGATTCCCCAATTGATGACAATGTGGAGGACAAAGTTTACATAGCATTAGAGGAAGAAACAGTCGGAAATGATGATCAGGTAATGTGGGAAAAAAAGGTCATGAATGGTGATGAGTTAGTGAGTGAAACAATGCTTATAATGCCTATATTACTGTTTGAAAACCAATATACTCTTGTACTACATATAAATTCGTACCAAGTAAATAAATAAATACTGTTTATGAGTGGATAAAATAATTGCCTCCCATAGAACTCGTTTTCTTTGGTGCCAGCCTGTTAGAAAACCCAGTTAGGTAAGGAGGTACTCATACCTGGATCGAGTATTTTAAACCTCAGGTGAGCGATTTCTCTATGAATTTTCGATGTTTCTCACCAAAAGCGAATGTTTGAGCCTAAAAAAAAAAAATGTTCCAAAAATGTCGGGACTGGGGCGTACCACTGCCCAGAAAACGTCAGGATGGGGCGGGTTAATTTGAGAAAGGTCATATTACCTCTCCTGTAGAATCTGCTTCCAAGAGATTAGATGTGCTAAGCCGACTCCGTGCCTTTATTACCTATTCACAGTTGTTGACTTTATACACGGGTGTTATTCGCCTCTGTGTAGAGTACAACTGTCATGTTTCAGGAGGCTCTCCACATACAGCTCTTCTCAACAAGGTGGAGCCAAAGGCTTTTTGTCTTCTAAATCTCCTTCTCTTACTGGCTCCCTTCAACCTCTGCCTCTTAGCCGCAGTGTTGCATCTTTATCTCTTATCTATCACTGCTTCAATGGTTACTGTTCCACTGAACTGTCTGATTGGATCCCTCCACCACTACGGCTTGTGAGTAGCACCCGTCTAGCAACAAACTCTTATCCCTTTTCAGTTCAACTCTCTAATGCAAGAGCTAACCGTTTCTCCCAGTCCTTCCTGTATGCGACAGGTCAACTATGGTACTGTCTCCCTCTCTCTGTATATCCTGCTGCCTGTCATACCATCTCCAGTCTTTCAAACGCAGTGTGTTCAGGCATCTCTACGAGTAAATTAACTGATCTTGAATTTGGCTCTGTTATTATGATTTTGTTTTTTTCTTGGAGGAACAACCTTGCAGGCTCCTGGCTTTTTGTCCCTTCTTTCTTGCATAAAAAGAAAAAAACTACTCTGATCATTCAGCCACACCTCCCTCACAAGTTTGTTCTAGGGAAATGAATTAAGTGTAGGTATGAAAGTGAAGATGAAGAGAAAGAAATTTAAAGAAATGTAGAAAGAGGAGTTGAGTTGCAATGATAATTAATACTTAAAATGATACCGAGTGTCGGTTATTATCGATGTGTTACATTACCCTTAAATATTCTGCATGCTGAAAACTATAGAAACAACTCGTGAAGTTCAGCTACGAGAGAAAAAAAATGAACTGCTGTCAAAGCAATAGGAACCTTTCGTAATAATATAGCTGGCACAGATTTTGCATCGTATTTCAGTGACTCGGCCTCCGGTTGATAATGGAATGATTTTGTTGGATACTTCTGCTCTTGTAATGCAAATAAGGCTCCCTTGCCACCCCACCTTATTGGAGAGTCCCTAGCTAATATAAGACCCCTCGTGAGTATAGTCTGGCAACTATCGGCTTCTCTCAATCCTTCAACTACTAAATGTACGAATCTCATACTATGTCACAGTAAAATGTTTAATAAACAGTTATTTTATATTCAGGTATCTGTAACATTTTTTTTTCTTTTGCAGATTCTCCTCCGATCAGAAAATTCTCCAGGTAAGCATAGAATATTAAGGTAAGGTAGTACTCTAACCGTATCACTGTACTTGAGCATCACACACACACACACACACACACACACACACACACCTATATAGATAGATGGATAGATAGATATAGATATAGATAGATAGATAGATATAGATATAGATGTGTGTGTGTATGTGTGTGTACACACACCTATATAGATAGATGGATAGATAGATATAGATATAGATAGATAGATAGATATAGATATAGATGTGTGTGTGTATGTGTGTGTGTGTGTGTGTGTGTGTGTGTGTGTGTGTGTGTGTGTGTGTGTGTGTGTGTGTTCTTACCTAATTGTTCTTACCTAATTGTATCTTTACAGGAATGAGTCAAGCTCGTACTGTCCCGTGTCTTAAACCATATTTATCGTACATATCCTTAAATTTGTGAATTGTTTTGGCACACACTATTTCATTCGGTAGTGCATTCCATTGATCAATTGCTCTGTTTGGGAAACTGAATTTCCTTACGTCTTTATCACCTCTCTTCTTATGCAGTTTTTTTGCAGTGTCCTCTTGTTGATGCTTCTCCATATGTTAAGTAATCATTTATGTTTATTTTCTCCTTCCCTGATATGCACTTATATAGCATTATCGTGTCACCTCTTTTCCTTCTCTCCTGTAGTGTTGGTAGATTCAGTTTATTTAGTCTTTCTTCGTAGATTAGGTCACTTAAGCTTGGTATCCATCTTGTAGCGGCCCTATGAACTTTTTCAATCTTGTCTATGTGCTTTTTGAGATGAGGACTCCAGACTACTGATGCATATTCCAGGGTTGGTCTAATGAATGATGTTATTATCCTTCTTAGCATGTCTTCATTTATGTATGTGAATGCTATTCTCATATTTGTAAGCAGTGTATACATGTTCTGTACCTTCTCGCTGATATGGTCAGCCGGAGATAGTCTGTTATTGATAATTACACCTAGGTTTTTCTCTCTTTCTGATGTGTATAGGGTTTTATTTCCTAACTTATAATCCCAATCAGGTCTTTTTCCACTTTTACCGAACTTGATTACATGACACTTGTCCACATTGAATTCCATTTGCCATGTACTACTCCATTCATGAAGTTTATTTAATCTCCTTGTAGCTCTTTACAAGACTCTGTGTTAGTAATTCTCCTTTTTATTTTTGCATCATCTGCAAACATATTCAGATAGCTCTCATTTCCAGTGTTACTGTTTATATCATTTATATACACTAAAAACATGATTGGTGCCAGCACTGAACCCTGTGGTACTCCACTAGTCACTTTTTTCCATGATGAGTAGTTTCCTCTTAGTACTGTTCTCATTTCTCTTTTTATGAGAAAGTCTTGCATCCAACAAAACAGTTTGCCTCGAATTCCTCCTTGATGGTACAGTTTCCATAAAAGTCTTTGGTGTGGTACTGTGTCAAATGCTTTCTTGAAATCTAAATAGATACTGTCCACCCATCCTTCCCTTTCCTGTATTGTGTTTGTTACTCTGTCATAGTAGCTCAACAGATTAGTAACACATGATTTTCCTTTTCTGAAACCAAACTGTCTTTCTGTTATCATACTGTGTTCTTCTAGATGATTTACCCAAGCTTTTCTTATAAGCTTTTCTAATACCTTGCTTACAGCACTGGTCAGTGATACTGGTCGGTAGTTGAGTGGATTTTGTCTATTTGCTTTCTTGAATAAGGGGACAATATTTGCTTTTTTCCAAATATCAGGTAGTTTACCTTGACTCAAGGATTTCTTGAAAATTAGAAATAATGGTTTACTTAACTCCTTTGCACATTCTCGTAGTACCCAACATGAAATTCATCAGGACCACTTGCTTTTCCTCTGTCTAATGTACTTAACTCCTCCTGTATTACTTTTTCTGCTATTTGTATATCTGGTAGTACGTGTGGACCTGCATGTTCCACATAGTCCCTCTCAAAAAAATTTTCTTCTGTAAAAACTAATTGGAAATTCTTATTTAGTGCTTCACAAATATCTTTCTCTTGTGTATAAGTGATTCCCTCGTCCGTAATGGATTGTATTATATCTTTTACTTTGGTTTTGCTTCTGATATAGCTGTAAAACAGCTTTGGTTGATCACTACTTTTATTTATTATATCCTCCTCAAACTGTTTTTGGGCTTCCCTCCTTATTCTTGTATAATCGTTTCTTGCCTGTTTGTAGTTATTATACGCCCTTTCACTATTGTGTCTTCTGTATCTATTCCACAACAAATCTCTTCTTCTTTTTTTATTTTTTACAGTCTGTAATGAACCATTTCTGTATTTTCTTATCTGCTTCTTTGTGCTGTGGGATGTACTTCTGGACTCCTATTTCATAAAATTCACAGAATTTTTTATATACAGCATTTAAATCTTGTCCTCTAAGCTCATTTTCCCAATCAACTTCTAAGAAATACTTCTTTAGGTCTTGATAATTTCCCTTTTTATAGTTTAGGCTTTTGTAACTTTCATTGCTGTTAACTATGTCATATGCTATCCTGAAGTTATAATTTAGTACTGCATGATCGCTTTTGCCGAGTGGAGGGTGATACATTAAACTGTCAATATCATTTTCTTGCCTAGTAAATATTAGATCTAGCACTGAAGGTACATCGTCCTCTTTTTCTGGTGGTTTCCCTCACATGTTGCGTTAGGAAAAACTCTTGCACGAGATCCAGGAGCTTTTGGTCCCAACAGCTTTCTTGGCTAATTATATCTAGAGTATTCCAATTTATATTTGTATTAAAATCCCCAGTTAGCATAATTCTTTCCGATTTCTCTTCCATTTTATGCAGTAATAATCTTAAACTCTGAATTGTACTCTCTGCCAGGTCCTCATATTCATCTCTTTCCCATGTGTTTGATCTGGGTGGCATGTACAAATTGGCTACAATTACTTTACCTTCAGATGTGCTGATCTCTACTGCAATCAGTTCTACTTGTGATGGTATATCTAGTTTTATTTCATTGACTTTTAGATTTTTCTTAGTTAATATTATAATTCCTCCTCCTTTTTTTAAATTTCTGTCTCTTCTCCATATACTGTATTCCTCTAAGTTTAGTATGTCATTGGATATCCTTGGTGTTAATTTTGTTTCAGTTAGGCATATTATTTGTGGTTCATTTTCTCTGACATAATCATTCATGAAAGCAAAATAAGTCTGACTCGTGGAAAGTCTGACTCGTGGAAAGGAATGGCTTCAGACAGTGGTGGGTGAAGGGATATGCCGGGGAAGGTGTATATTTTAAAGAGGGATGATTTAGGTAGGTAAGTGAAATGTATGTCAGAGACAGGTTGATTAAATTTATGCACTATGAGGAAAAAGGAGATAGTGGGAGAAACTAGGACGGTGGGAGGTGATGGAAAATGGCAGGCCAATCAGAACCTGTGAAGACATGATCTGCATAAGGACAGACGTTGGCGTTGTGAATGTGCTCGTTATTAAACTGGTTTATAAGTTCTACCTGGGGGGAGGGAGAGGTAAAGAAGAGTGGGCAGGACGGGCTGGAAAGATGACGGGTGATGGAGCAGGTCAGTGCTTCTGCAGTATACTGGGTCTTATTAGGTGCCAGTATGGGCATGGCCATAGTCTATTTTAAAGTTTTCTCCGAGCAGAATTAAAAGAAAAAAGTAAAAACGTGCTTTTGATATTCTTGGTGTGTTTGTGTGTGTGTGTGGGGGTATATCTCTCTTACCTAGTTCTCCATGTAGTCAATAGATCTGAGGTATGTATATTAATTTGATCTCTTTAGGAACATAGAATGCAATTATCCGCATACACACATAGGGAAAAGAAAAAAAGAAGTTTATTTATATCTCTCGTGTGAAATAAAGTCTTACACCAAACGAATGTCCATATTCGATATAAGATTGAAGTAAATACACCTTTCCTATATCCATCGATTTTCCATTGAATAATTGAACAATAGTCCTATTTGGCATTCCCACACTATCATACTTACCAACCCTAATGTCAATTCAAAGAACCCCCACCCCACTTCCTCACCCTCAAAAAATATGTAGCGTATTACGTCAGCGCTGGTGGAGCGAGAATGGATAATATGCTTTGAATGTGTGTGTGTGGCGGGGGGAGGTCTGTTTGTATGTTTGTCTGTCTGTCTGTGTATCCGTGCGTGAGTGTGTGTGTGTACGTGTGTGTGTGTGTGTGTGTGTGTGTGTGTGTGTGTGTGTGTGTGTGTGTGTGTGTGTGTGTGTGTGTGTGTGTGTGTGCGTGAACAAATTAACCCCAAAATTTCAACTCGATTTTAACCTGATTTACTTGCGGAGTGGCAGAACAGCGTATAAAAAGCCTATGATGATTGAGATCAATAGGTCAAAGGTCAAGGTCACAGTGCAAGGTCAAATACTGATCTATCAAGACCAGCATAAAGCTTTTTATCAAATATAGACCGACCTTTCCGGAACTGTTGTGGATAAGTGAAAAAGAAAGTAACTCAGTTTTGAGAACAATCAGTCAAAGGCCAAGATCACAGAGCAAGGTCAGAATTTGGGCTATATATGTGGTTGTTAACAAAGTAAGTGAAACAGTACTGATCTGATTTTAACCAATCTTTCTGGAATGGTAAAGAGACTGCCATGGAGTAAACTTAATGTTTTTAGAACAGATCAAAGCTCAAGGTTACAAGGGAAGGTCAAATTCAAGGAAACAGGGAGTTGTAGTCTCATTATTTATTTGATTTTAACCAAGTCGGAGGAAGGGTTAGGGGCTGTGTAGGAAGGAAGGATTCGGTTTTGAAAAAATTTAGTCAAAGGGCAAGAGCACCGGGCAAAGAAATGGTTAGAATAATCAAGGAATGCCAAAACTGGTGATTGTGCTAGAGCAGTTTTCAGTGTTGTGAATGCGGTTGCCTGTTCATCAGCCCACACAAAAGGCGCATCCTTCTTTAGCAATTTTGTTAATGGCGCAGCTATCTTGGCGTACCCTCTTATGAACGTTCTATAATACCCATTGAGACTGAGGAAACTGCATACAGCGTCGGTGTTAGTTGGATTTGGGAAATTCGTCACGGCTCTAACCTTGTCATCTGATGTGTGAATTCCGTGAGCGTCAACAACATGTCCTAGGAATTGGAGTTTCTTATGTAAAAAGTCACACTTTGATAGTTTGATCTTAAGTCCAGCTTGTTTGAGTCTAGTAAACATTTTGGCTAACTTTTCTAAGTGTTCCTCCACCGAGTGACTAGCGATTATGACATCATCTAGATAAGCAAAAACTGAGTGACCTATCATGCCGGCGAAAACTGTATGAATTAGTCGCATGAACGCTGAAGGTGCATTTCTCAAACCGAATGGAAGTCTACGGAATTGGTAATGACCGGATGGAGTACCGAAGGCAGTGATAGGAGGAGATGATTCTTCCATCTCGACTTGCCAATAACCACTTAAAATATCTAGGGAGGAAAAAACACAATTGATTTCGTCTAAGGATTCCAGCAAATTAGTGAGTATAGGAATTGGAAATCTGTTCGGGACAGTCAGTGCATTCACGCGTCTGTAATCTATGACTGGTCGTAACTCACCACCTTTCTTTGGAACCAGAAATAGTGGGATGTTCCACGGGCTATCAGAGAGTTCAATGAGCTCATTATCCAACATGTCCTGAATATTACGATCGGCTTGTTGACGTTGGCTATGTGGTAAACGGTAGGCAGGTATATATATACTGGCTGAGCACCTGGCTGTAATGTAATATTATACTTTACCAAATTTGTTTTGCCCATATTCTCACCGGGTAGGGCTACTACTTCGCGATAGTCTCACAAGAGATTAATTAATTGATGTCGGTGTTCCGGGAAATCATTTTGTTTCACATGAGATTCAAGATTAGATGGAATACTGGTGGACTGAGCAACTGAGCACACATCAGCAACAGAGTAGGGAAATTCTGGCACACACGTACGGCCGCTGGGTATACCAAGAAATCGCCAATCTGAGTTCCTGTTCGTAAGGTGTAAGCAGCGTTTGTTGTGTTCGCAATACACAAGTAGCATAAACCATCCTCCAGCACCGTACACAACGCTGACTCATAAGCTAAGCCATTCATACAACACGTCTCAGGTAAGGTTAGTACATCCACTCCTGCTTTCGCACCCACAACACGAACAGAGACTTTGGTAAACTTGTGCAGTAACAAAATTGTGCACTGATTTGTTACTGCACGTCTTATCTCTGCGTGTTGTAAAACATCAATCACACTATCTGAGGTACCGGTAGTTAAATGAGACGTGTCTGAGTCGGCGAGTGTGCCACTGTTAGACGGGTTGATACGATCCATAATTGAATGCTCAGAGGATGTAGTACTAGATGGTAGTGTACCTGGCTGTTCAGGTAATGGCGTGTGTATTTGGTTACTCTTGAATACTGTTGGAATCATGTGAGACTTAATAACTGAGTTGGTTTGGAAAAGTACCGGACGTGGATATTCCATACTAGATATTGGGAAACCATTGACATGTACACAACGAGAAGCAGGGAGGAGAGTAATGGCTTCTTGGGCCATTGTCGAAAAGCCAGTGAGAGTGTCCGCTGGATACCTAAGATCGTTAGTGACATGAAACTCTACGTCAAAGGGTCTTAAGGCTTTATCAAATTGTACTTCTAGTGTGATCTTTCCTTTGACCTGAAATTCTGAGCCATCCACACCGCATAGGCGAATGTCAGGTGGTTCGAGGAGCCCAACTCTTTTAGTTATTTTCCTAATGTTGTTTAAAGAGGTATCTGAGATTAGATTTACCATAGATCCGCTGTCCATAAAGAAAGAGCTTTGTATCCCTTCGCTCCATCCTAGAATGACTAAGCCTGAAGATGTTATAGGTCCTACCTGACGAATGGGGAGTTGATTTTCTGTTACCTTATTTTCAGACACCGGCGGATCTTCTACTGTTAGGTTATATTTCTCCGATCCAAGCACTCGTCTTCCCCCGACTGATGGCTCTTAAGGTAACGACACTCGTCCATGGAGTGAGTTGTGCTATTCTTATGGTACTTGCAAGTTAGACGTCGGGACTGCGAAGGTGTGCACGGGCGTTCCCGTGAGCGAAAACGTCATTCTTTGCATGCACAGCTAGACTCTCTATGACCTACAATACCGCAGTGCCAGCACGGAATTGAAAATTGTCTGCTTCGTCGCAGGTTTGAATTGTCACGACCGCTAGAAGGTGAACGATATTGTGAGTGAGACCGATTACTATAGTCTCACCAATCTAAAACCAAGGTTTGGGTGGGGTCTGGCGCTGGGTGCAGCCATGCCATACTTCCTAAACGAGCGATGAGTAGATTCTGTTATATATGTAATAGGAATCACAGATAGGTACACACATACTAATACAATATAAACGTAAGTATTCTAGCATATCAAAGGAAGGTAAACTTGTAATGCATATGGCTCTTGTACATCAATAAAGAAACGTGGCATACATATTTTACAGTGGTGCTGAAAAAAATGTAGTTACTTTTACCGACTTTCACGGTAGTTCTAAGTTGGGTAAGTAATGTAACAATTACGTTTATAATATAATTTGAAGGAATCAGTAGAACATACGCTATTTTCTTAATAGAAATAAATAAGTTAAGACACTCACGAGCGGCAACATCCAGGCCCATACTGGGAGTTAATCCACTGGAGGGAGATTAAGCTTCTGTCACGTGCTTCCACTGTTCACTTTGTTATATATATACCGGTAACTTAAATTATATTTATAACTTAAATTAGTTTGTCTTTACACACACACAAAAAAAATACACACACACACACACACACACACACACACACAGAAGTGGGTGAAGTCATGTCAGGCCAGGTGGCGAGGTGTGAGCGGACGAACTCTAACGGTGTCAGGTCAGCCACTACCCAATCAGAGTATAGGAAACAAGGCAACGCTGTACGCCGGGAAATCCCTGGCTGGACTCCACCCAAACCTTGGTTTTAGATTGGTGAGACTATAGATTTGGTTCTTGTAGTTGGCCGTGAACGAGAGGAATCAGATGAAGTGATGCTGGTGTGTAGTACTCTCGCAGTACCACCTGCAGAGGGAGAGGGTGAACTGTAAGAATAGACCTGGCGAGTGAAGTCTGTTCCTGACCTTTCGACGATTGTTTTACCTACATCCATTATTTTGTCTCCTGGTTTAAAGCCAACTTGTAGCGCTATTTGTTTTTGGGAGTCCGAAAGCCAATTGAGAAATCTAAAGTAACCAAACAAGTCTGCAAAATTACTTAATGTAATCATGATCTCCCCGTTGTGTTCTGTTACCCATTGAGTACCACGGAATAATTCGTGCAACTCTGAACTCGTCGCCCTCATAGTAGCAGCTGCCTCAATTACTTTTGGATATTGGGGAGGTACCTTCATGTCTTGCTGCATTTGCTTGATGAGATTAGTTAATCCTATAAGTGATGCAGAATTGGAATGTTGGCAACAATATTGAATAAGCCGTTGGCTAAATGTGTCAAATGTTTGACAATCTTCGAAGTGCCCCACACGAATAGTGGCTCCTATTAATGATCTGCCATGATGGAGTCGACTGAGAAGATATGAAACTTTCAAGGGTTCATTTACAATCTGGCGATTATGAAGGTCGTTTTCGACCTCTCTGAGGAAACCATAAATCGAAACAGTACTATCCTCTCCTGTAAATTTAGGTCTATTCACATCATCTAAATGTATGGATTGTGGAGGTGGAGGGTTCTGAGTCGCCATCGTAAGAAGAGAGTGAGACCGCGAAGGTGAGGAAGTAGGCACGGTAGTGAACTGAGACGGTGTGTGGGAAGGAAATGTGGCGGTAGTGGTGTGTGTATGTGTAGTAGTAGGGAGGGATAAAGACTGTGGAGAAGACTGAGTGGTTTCAGGAGAATCAGTTGGAGAAGATGATAGAGTATCTGGAGTTAATATATCTGGATCTAGGGTAGGAGTAACAGGTGTAGTAGAAACAGGTAGGGAACTACGGATGGTTTGGTATGAGATCTGCCACTGCGAAGATTTACCTTATCACTAAATACAGCGTTATCTGTGTTACTGTCAGGTTCAATAGGTGAGAGATCTACCCTTTTAAAAAAAGACATTAACCGAGTAGGAAGTAAGCAAATAAAACTAAATGAACAAATGAGAATAAATAAATAAAAATATTTGTAATCTGTGAAGAAATGATTTATATACAATGAATATGAGTGAAAATGAATGCGATATTTACAGCTGAGTATGAGTGGGAGAAAATGGGATGAAGTAGGAGTGAGTGAACGAAAAATTCTGACTGAATGAAAAATGAGGGACAAAAATGCAATGAATGGATGAGATTAAATGGTGAAAATATCACAATCTATATAGACAGCTTGGCTTCTCTGTAGAAAGGGATTAATCAATGTGATGGAATGAGGAATTGCATGAAAATGCAGGTAGGAAATACTTTGTAGTGAGATGCGGTCCGTCCCAAGGCTGAAGAAAAGTGAGGCTCTCGTCTCCTCGTGATTGGGTGGAAGTGTCCGTGACGTCACTGGGTGCGGCTCGCCACTGGGCAGAACGAGAAGCTGATAGGAGCAGGAGACTGTGACGTAGCTCCTTGTGACTGGCCACGCTCCCTGGGTGATGTCGGTGTGTGTGGTGGGTGGGGAAAACGATGACGTAACGGCGTCGGGCGGCGGTTGGGGGCTGCTTCCTGGAGTGGGGTCTGGAGTGGAGTTTGTGGGGGCTGAAACTAACCGTTACAGCAGGCTGGACAGGAACACAGGCATGCAAAGGTAGGTTGTAGGTTGATAGGAGCAGGAGCCTTGCGTGGTTCACTGGTTGTGGTGGCGTGGTGATAGGTGGGGCGTTGATGTGGAGGATATTCCCAAAGTTACATCAAAACTGCCAGAACGATTCCACACCAAGACTGCAAACAGGGCTGGAGGCTAGGGCGGAGATAGGCTGTGTCGTCGTGGGAAGAACAGCAGACAGTAGCGTGGGAAGACAGACACAGCTAAACCGGCCCACAGAAGACGTAATTCACTATTATCCCACTCGCTTTCCACCAAATGTTAAAGCTGTCGATGGCCCCCTTTACGTCACTTGCAGGTGAAGGCAAAGTCTTGTAGTAGTTTTCTGATAATATATTAAACACCGTCTTGAATCAATATACAGCGATACCGGACATCTGCATCTCCATCCCCAGACCTGTTTGGTCAGCTACTGATCGCCGGTTCCCACCGGCTAGAGAGAGAGAGGCGGTGCGACTACAGAAGTCGTGACTCATAAGCTCATAGACATAACACTGAGCGGGCGTTGACGCCCTACTTGGATCCTGCTTACAACTACTTACAACTACTTACATACTATATTTACATACTATATAATATCTACAGAAAGGTTACAAACAAGGTCAAAATTCAACCTGTGAGTAAGTTTGTGAACAAAATAACGACAAAACTTTGTAACTGATATGGATCAAAGTTGGTGGATGAGTTGAGGATCAACCAAGAGGTTGACCTCTTGTTTTTGAGAACAAGTCAAAGGTCAGGGTTACATGGTAAGGTCAAGCTAAACAGCTGTTGTTCGATTTGAAAAAAAAAATTGTGGAAGAATTCAGATTAATACAGGAAAAAGATATTAGATGGTTAGAACAGTTGGGCAACGGTCAAGGTCATAGGGAAAGGACAAAGGTGAAGGCCATTCGTCAAAGTCAACTCAGTTTTGATTTCATTTGATTCAGTGTCGGTGGAAAAGTCAAGGGTTAAGCAAGAATAAAATTCGATTTTGAGAGTACACTGTCGAAGGTCAAGGTCACAGTTCAGAGTCAAATATTTGGTGGTCAGACCAGTTGCTAGGCGGTATTACTTCACCTTCTGAGTGCTCTCTTTTTCTTAGGGCAACTTGCTTGGTCCTTCTAAGCTGACGAATGATGTTCGCTACTCCTCCCTTAAGGTTTTGCAAAAATGATTATTTACTTTCGCTAACATCAATACAAAGTCTTGCATGCAGTATTACATAGTTATAAATTTCTTTTAAAACTGCATCAGACTCTAACACAATTATTTTTAAAACAAGTGTACACTTTGTGTGTGTGTGTGTGTGTGTGTGTGTGTGTGTGTGTGTGTGTGTGTGTGTGTGTGTGTGTGTACTCTACTTCATCTGACGGTTCAGGTTCATTTGTTTCGTTTAAAACAGTTATCGTAAGTTGACAAAGATGATGCTCTCTTCCGAGGTTTCAGTGTTATATTTATGTTATTTTCAGCCACGGACATCCAAATGGCACCACAAACTTTCGTTATGTACATCTTTAATTCTTTAGTTGCTACCTGTTTCCCACAACTGTCAACGAAGCAGTTGGATATTTAAGATACTTGAAGCAATGTATCAAACTTTTTTTTTTTAATCTCTGGCTTCCCCGAAATGATTAACGAACACCCGCCAAAAAATCTTTACTAAAATACTTTTGGGGAAAAAAGTGATGAAAGTGATGTATAGTGCGAAATACACGCAGTTCAAACAAGCAAACAAACAAACACAACAGCAGCAAGAATAATTGTAAAAGATCGTGACATTTTCAGTTACATCTTTGTAAAAAATGGGGGTTCTATCTCCGCGATCACCACTTGCGGTGTGGATGAGAATGTACAGGCAAAAGATTTTGCTCACGTCCTAGAGACTGTAAAAATCTTTAAATATACTCCGGTTATAGGGCGCCACCAATAGCCAACAATACTGCCCCACTCTAAGAGCAACAACACGCGACGAAGAAAAGCCGGCCTCTTCATTATATGAGAATAACTGTCCTATATGCTATAGATAGATATAGATATATAGACACATACATACATACATACATAGAGTAGATAGATAGACACACACACACACACACACTCACACACACACACACACACACACACACACACACACACACACACATATATATATATATATATATATATATATATATATATATATATATATATGTTTCTACAGACAGATATAGATATAGATAGATAGACAGATGGATAGATACATAGACAGAGTGGATAGACACACACACACACACACACACACACATATATATATATATATATATATATATATATATATATATATATATATATATATATATATATATATATATATATATATATAATGTAGAGACTTCACTTCACCGTGAAGATATGTATGCAAACTAAGCACAGGAGAAATGAAAGGAGCGACAGTGAGTACTTTCGTATATTACATCTTCAGACAGAGTGAGACAGAAACGTAAAGGGTAGAGGTCTTTTATGTACACCCGCAGCAGGTAGTGGCACACAGAACAATGGATGACCTGAATTTTTACCTGCGGATTAACTTAGGGTCACCTGCGGCAGGGAGTGGAACACAACAAAGGATGACCTTTGAAGGTAAATTTTACACACAAATATTTGGTATGGCCATGGGTAATCCCCTCTCCCCAGTTCTGGCAAATATTTACATGGAGTACTTTGAGAAACATTTACTGACCTCCATAAAGGAGCAAAACATAGTTTGGCTCCGATACGTTGATGATATCCTGTGCTTCTGGCCCAACAGTCTTCCCATTGATGAATTTCTCCTGTAATTAAGTTCGTTAGTTCCATCGATTAAATTTACTCATGAGATGGAAATGGATAATGAATTGCCATTTTTGGATGTAAAAGTCATCAGGGACCAAAATGTTTTGAAGACTAAGGTATATAGAAAACCTACAAATATTATGTCTTATGTTCATTACTATTCAAACCATCATATTAATGTAAAAAGATCTGTGTTCATATCCATGTACCTAAGAGCATATAGAATTTCAGACCCAGAATTTTTAGATGATGAACTAAAAATGATTCAGAGTATTGGAAAGAAGCTAAAATATCCACAAAGCATACTAACTCGGTGCCACAATACAGCCAAGAAACGATTCCTTGAAGGGAAAACTAATAAGCCAGATCGCCAGAACATTCAAAGAACCCTTGTCCTCCCCTTCCATGAAAATTTTCTTGATGTTGTTCACATACTGAGGAAACTCAATGTACAAGTAGTATTCAAATATGAGAACACCATAAAAAAAAAACCTCATCAAGAACAGCCCTTTCAGTAATTCAGGCATTGTTTACAAAATCCCGTGTAAAAGCTGTAACAAATTTTACATAGGACAATCTGGAAAAGATTTGGAAACTAGAATCTCACATCATGAATACAGTGTAAGAACAGCCCAACAGAGTAGTGGTTTATTTCAGCACAAAGCATCCAGTGATCACCATATTGACTGGACAGGCTCCAAGATTCTAGCAAGATCAAAAAGCTTAGATGAAAGAAATGCAGTAGAATCTTGTCTAATTTCTGGCACATATAAAAAGAATGTAAACATGAGCTATGGTCATTTTAAGTATGATAAATTGTTAACTGAATTAATTTTAAAGCAGTATCCCCCAGACTAACACGTGATTATTCCCTGTCATCTCCTTGTGGTGTAGTCACACCTGTGTGGTACACACCAAGCATTAATCCTCTTGGTCTTAAGTTAAGCAGCAGTATTTATCCCCTCCTCCCTCTCCCCTTTCCCCTTCCCCCCTCCCTCCCACTCCCCTTTCCTCCCCTCCTACTCCCTCCTCCTTTGTCACGTGCATTTTTTAGATTCAGGTCATCCTTTGTTGTGTTCCACTCCCTGCTGCAGGTGACCCTAAGTTAATCCGCAGGTAAAAATTCAGGTCATCCATTGTTCTGTGTGCTGCTGCGGGTGTGCATAAAAGACCTCTACCCTTTACGTTTCTGTCTCACTTTGTCTGAAGATGTAATATACGAAAGTACTCACTGTCGCTCCTTTCATTTCTCCTGTGGTTAGTTTATATATATATATATATATATATATATATATATATATATATATATATATATATATATATATATATATATATATATATATATATATATATATATATATATATATATATATATATATATATATATATATATATATATATATATATATATATATATATATATATATACAGGGAATTTCAGTCACCAGTGATATCATGAACTCCCTGAGGAATTCATGAAATGAGTTTAAATTAGGGTGGGTTAATTAAGGTTAGGTTAATGTAGGCTGCGGTTAGGTTAGCCTGGGATAATTCAACCTAACCTAACCTCAGCTAACCAAACCCAACCTAACCTAACCTAACCTACTATATTTGCCCACAAATGGAGGAAGTTACCCGTTAAATTGAATCTCTTTACTTGTACGGGGATAGCTGACTAACCCCCCCCTACACCCCCTCAATCATGGCGTACGCTAATTGGTTCTAATTACTCCGTGTGCCGAATAGTAACAGACATCGGGAATATGCTTGCCGGACATCTCTTCTCCTTATGGGACAAAAATTACTAAATGATATTTGATGAGCAATTTCTTCCCCATAATAGTACGTTGGATGGGAGCCATATAACCTGTAGGCTAATGACTGCCAGCATTCCAGAGAGACTGCAGGATGATCGTAAACAGCTAAAGTACACTGACAACCATCTGTGTAAAGTGCTATGATAACGAACGTACACCGGATCTAAAAAATCTTGTGTCCGTATAGCTTGGCCTTTGTCCTCACAAATGCCTTCAAAAGGTGTATATAATAAGGGTGTCTGGGTATTTTTGCCAAAAAGGAACATTGATACCAAATTCGAAGCGACTTGGTGGAAATATAAAGGAATGACACAACCTGAGAACTGCATTGAGGAAAGAAGAAGATAGAAGGAACTGAGCAAATGCATTAGGTCTCCACTCTGTTTTGTGTGTGGAACAACATATGATGGGAGCCTGGTGGTCTGTTGAATAAAGGCGGCGGTTCGGATTTACTGCTCACTGAAAGCTACTCAAGGATGGGGGAACTGGTCACCCTCATCTGAACCGTCATTGGACTAAATAACCTTATATGGGGTTCCTTCCCTACTGTTAGAGCAACTCAGGATTAGAAAAAGAATATTGTGGGATGGAGTGCTATCGCTTTTTTTTCTTGCACCTGTACTCACGGAACTAGTGTGTGTGTGTGTGTGTGTGTGTGTGTGTGTGTGTGTACAGTATGTGTATGTATGTCTTTCTGTTTGCTTGTCGGTCTGCCCGTCTGTGTTTATGTGTTAAAATAACTCGAGTTTTTGTCCTATTGTAACCAAAGTCGGTGGAAGCGTTGAAGGACATGCCATGAATAGATCTACTGTAAAAAAAAAAAAAAAAAAAAAAAAAAAAAAAACTTCACAAGTTAAGGTTACAGGGTTAGATCAAATATGACTTAGCAAATCATCTACATCAGTTATGATCCAGTTTACACCTAACCTGGGGTAAAGGCTTTGGGTGAGACATGACTGAAGTGATTCAGTTTTGAGAACACTCTGTCAAAGGCCAAAGTTTCAGGACAAGGTCAAAATTTTACTCACTTGCGTGATTCTTAACTACAAAACCCAGTTTTCATACGATTTAAACCATACTTTGTAAACAGTTGAAGGTCAGCCAAATAGTAAATTTAGTGTTCCTGAGAACCATATGTCAAAGGTCTAGGTCACATGATAAAGTTAACTAAACAATGTTTATCTGACTTAGATCAAACTTTGTGGAAGGGTAGAAGAAAAGACATGACTAAAAAGATTTTGAAGAATAATCCGTCAAAGTCAAGATCACAGTGAAAGGTCAGGGCAAGGTCAGTTCAAACAGTTTTCATCTGATTTCAAACAAACTTAGTGGCAGTGTTAATGGTGGAACAAGAACGAAGGGATTCAGTTTTTAGGCAATCAGGCAGTGATCAAGGTCACAGGGCAAGGTCAAATTTTGACCGGTCTGTCTGTGTATGAACAAAATAGCTATAAAAATTTGTCTGATTTTGATCAGATTATGTGGATGAGTTGAGGACCGCTCAAGAGTTTGACATAGGCTACTGCTTTTTAGAACAACAGGTCATGATCACAAAACAAAGTTAATTTAAATAGTTTTATTCGATGTAGGCTAACTTTTGGGGGGTGGGTTAAGGCTGAAGCAAGTATAAAGGGATTCCTGTTTTAGAACAATAAGTCAAATGTCATGGTTACCGAAAAAGCCAACTCTTAAAGCTTTGATCTGCTTTGAATCAAAGTTGGTGGAAAGTTTCGTGTTTGGCAAGAATAAAGTTATTTGATTTTGAGAGTACAGTAATCTGTCGATGGTTCAGGTCACAGGGCAAAGCCAGACATTTGGCTCTTAGTTCAGTTGAAAAGCACTGGTGTTGCATTCTCTTAGGCTCTTTATTTTTTTCCCAGGCAATCCGTTTTGATTTCGCGGATTTCATAAGATGGTTCTCCCTGAAATTTTATGGTTCTTTTAATGTTGGCATTGTCGCGCGTCATCACTCTCTCAGCCGTCAGGGATTCTCCTGGCATCATGTCAACGGCGACTTGGCCTTATACTCATCATTACATTGTCACTTCCTGGACTTTAGTGATTAAGAATGTGTGTGTGTGTGTGTGTGTGTGTGTGTGTGTGTGTGTGTGTGTGTCAATAAACTTTTTATACTCATTAAACAAAACATGACATACTACACTCAGGAAATTACCAGTAATATCATGCTTTTTCAGTGCCTTGACTGCGGTGGGTCTCTTAATAGAATGCACTGTATATAACATATCTTACGTAAAAAACAGAAGAGAGGAAGGAAAAACAAATGAATAAAAAAATAATCTATACACGAGATAACAGGTATTCCCGATTCAAAAAAATAATCTTTACAGTTGGACTTAAACAGCCATAGGTTGAAGTTTGGGGGGAAACCACTCTGGGGAAGCGAGTTCCAAAGAGATGCAGTTCGAGGAATAAAAGAATTCTGATAGGCAGAAGTTCTGCAATATGACAGTGTAACAGCCCAGTCATGAGCGCTACCAGATGCCCGTGTAGTGCGGGGAAAGGCATGGAGAGGTGGTACGGTGGATGCAACTTCGTCTGAGCATTTGCCATAAAAGTATCTACAGAATAATGCAAGGAAGGCAACATTCCTTCTTACCTGTATGGGAGGTAGTTCACTTGTAATAGCAGGGCAAAGCTGGAATAGCGCCGCTATTTTAATAGCGCAGGTGGTAACGCCATTACTTTTTGTAGCCAGTAGCGGAACGGAGAGGGCCGCTACTTTTTGGCCATACTCACGCGTTACCGCGCTCCTCGCTACTCACGCAACGAATACAGGTCCGGAGTGGGTGGGTACATACAGATATGCTGTCAGTTTGGTTGTATTTATTAATGACGAAAAATAATACTCTCGTCAATTCTGTCAATTAATGATGTTTGTTCTACATTACATCAGTAATTTATTAATTATTATTTATTAGTAATGTGCGATAATTAGACAGGAATTTGCTACTTAATTATCGATCATTTAAATTAAGTAAAGTTAAATAAGGATGTCAGCAAGATGTAGGCAATGCTAAAACACACACACACACACACACACACACACACACACACACACACACACACACACTAACTAACTAACTAACTAACTAACTACACACACACACACACACACACACACACACACTAACTAACTATCCCCGTCTCTAACTCCCGCTCTCTCCCTCACTCTCTCTTTCAGACTAATTCTTACTACGCTATTATTTCGTAACAGTATGTTTCTTTCAGTTTAAAGTAATGGAAAAAAAAATTGCCATTGTATAAATAGCTTTTAAAAGAAAGCCCCAGTTCATTTTTACTTTCGTTTTCGTACATATCTTCAATAGGTATCATTAAAAATATAATAAATCTATATAATATTAATGGTAGGCCACATTTTTTTGCCTTTTATTTACGTATGTTACCTTCAGTAATGGAAGTTAAGAAGTCACTGCATGATAGTATTGTGATCCCTACCCTGACGTATGGAAGCGAGGCATGGACCCTGCAAGAGGGGAACAAGTCAAGAGTGAGAGCAGTGGAAATGAGTTACTTGACAGGAGCATGTGGAGTGACGTGGAGGGACAGGTTGACGAATGAAGAAGTGAAGTAACGTTGTGGGGTGGATGAGGATGTGGTTGAGAAGATTAGGAGAAATACACTGAGGTGGTTTGGACATGTGAAGAGAATGGAGAATGAAAGACTGACTAAGAGGGTGTATGTAGGTGAGGTGGAGGGAGGGAGAGGTAGATCGAGGATGAGGTGGAGGGATGGAGTTGAGAGGTATATGAGGGAGGGGGGGTTGAGTTGGGGGGAGGGTAGTCAAATGGTGGTTGACAGAGCGACTTGGAGGCGTTTTGTCTGCGGCCACTCTTTGCGGGATTAGGGCGTCGGGCTGTAGATAGATAGATAGATAGATAGATAGACTTTCAGTAATATACTAGGTAACAATGTAAAAGAACATGTTATAACATTATACAGTAAACAGCTTTTTCCTGTACCTTCGTGGCTCTAAGCTTCATTAAAGTGACACCGACATGTATATGATGTTTATTTATTTTCAGTATAAGTATATACTGACATTAATGGTACACAACGTAACCACTTAGACTGACTAATATTATTAAAACAGTATATATCACAGATTATTGTTAACCTTTCCTTCGTGTACCTTTTTCTTATCCATAGTTGCGGTAACGGGAGCGGGAGCGCCGCTACATTTCGTATCAAGTAGCGAAACCAGAAACGCCACTACTTTTTCGAGCTAGTAACGGGAATGGGAGCGCCGCTACTTTTTACGAGTAGCGTTCCCAGCCTTATTGCAGGGTTATTATTGATTCTAACAGCTTTGTTCCGAATTTTGTCCGGTTGTTTTAGTGCAACCTCTCCGCATCCATTCCACAAGGATGAGCAGTATTTTAGCTGAGAGCGCACATGACTTGTAAATTATAGCTAACTGCTTGTCAGTGAAGAAGTTACGGACTCTGTTCAATAACCCAAGTTTCTTTGAAGTGGGTATAGCAAGTGATCTAACATAAGAGGTCCAGCTGAGGGCACTGTTAAGTGAAAAGTCGAGAATTTCAATACTTTTTAGAAATAGGAATATTAGTAATATTGAAGATAATATAGGAATCAGGCAATACATGTCTATTAGTAAACTGTATATACCTGTATTTGGTTTTCTTAGCATTAAATGAGATAATGTTATTCTGTCCCCATTCAGTGACCATAGATACTGTACGTCTTGATTTCGCTGAAATAAAGTACAACGTTTTACTATGGCGACTCGTTTTTCCTGAATACAACTGTTTGGTATGAGCCAGAATAATACACAAAATTCAGAATCCGAGGTCGAATGGTCACACTACCTTAATTCTCTCCTATGTCTAATAAACTGTAGGTCACATCGTCAGGAACTCATATTTATGACACCATTTACTTTACTCAGAAATGGTGAATAAACAACCCCATGACAGGGTGACTTTCATAGGTTCATTTAAAGCTCACTGACGCAAACAGTGGGGTGAAGAGAGGGGCTTAAAGGGAGAAGGGGAGAGGAAAGGGGAAGGAGGAGAGGGGAACTTGGATTGGTGGCAGGCATTGCACATGAAAATGTTAACCAATGAAAGTATCTGCATCTGTTTTAGTCAGTATTAGTTTCACGACAGAGACGTCATTTCCTAGGTGGCGGAGTGATTGCAGGAATTACCCATTTTCCATGCTGACAAAATACGAACAGGAATGTAGTGGCTGCAGGAAGTGGTGCATGTGAAAGCAGAAGTTCCGTATTGGTTACATTTATGTGTGTCAGGGTCTGTAAGCAGACATACTGGTTTTGCGCACCAGTTTCACCAAATGATTAGTACTTAATTTCAGTATTCCTTCCTGAACTTTTATGCATAAAACAGATAGTCAGAACTTCTATGAATTCAGCAAGGAACAATAACATTCCTCTTGAAAAAGAAAAAAAATAATCGTTCTTTTATCAATTTTTTTTGTTATTAGTGAATTATAAATGAAAACGTCATGATTATGAACCGATTATTACACAATTTTAGACAGACTGGCTTATCTTCAGACTATCTGTACTTCTCAAAATGCTATTTTGTCAAAGATAGGCATTAGTTACTAGGGGTTTCCGTAAAGTTATATGGCGGTCATAAAAATATAGCCCTAACTGTAATCCTGTAACATTTCTTGCAATAAAATGCAACGAAAGTCTGAACTTTTTATCTTAATGCATGCAGACTAAATCGAAAAACAGATACTCATAGCCTTCTTACTGAGAGAACATTTTTGACAGCCAGACATGGGACTGAGGCCTGGCCTCGAAGTCCTAGCCTTGACTTTGAGGCCACATTTATAAGGCCTTGGCCTCCACCTCCAAAACTGCCCTTGCCACGACCTCGGTTTTGAGGGCAGGAGAAAATTGCAAAGGCTTCGTGATAGGTTGTAGGCCAATTACAGGCAGTGCTCTAGAAACAGCTCGCAAAACACACACACACACACACACACACACACACACACACACACACACACACACACACACACACACACACACACAAGAGAAAACCCAAACCTTACCAAACCACCTCCATTTGTGTAGTGGCAACATGGGAATTAAGGACATCATAATCAAAATGTGGTGTTCTGGTATGTTATTATTTGGTGTATGTGAGATTTTAGTGTTTGGTTGGTACTGACGGTCGCTTGAAACACAGGCCTAACAATACCACTTACCTACCTAAAGCGGTTACTCGGGAATATAGGATAATATATTCGAAATACAGTGTTCTGGTATGGTGTACGTGGGTTGGGCCTACTTTTGGCCATCCGATATTTATAATAGCTAACTTCTCTCTCTCTCTCTCTCTCTCTCTCTCTCTCTCTCTCTCTCTCTCTCTCTCTCTCTCTCTCTCTCTCTCTCTCTCTCTCTCTCTCTCTCTCTCTCTCTCTCTCATTGTCTGACTCCATCCTGGATGTGGTCTCGCCTGCCCTACCTTTGCCAAAGAATACATTTATGAGAACAGTATCTAATGCTCAGCTGTCTGTCTTTATTACTGAAATATTAAATTCACCCAAGACATTTTTATTCACCCTGTTTGAAGGAGGGTAACATAAGCACCGGTTAAGAATCTGCGTAATTTTCTCACTATATGGATTAAAAATAGTAAAATTATCATATACTTGATTAGGTCTCACGAGACCTGCACTGGAGATACCTCGACCTCGTCTGCGAGCCTTAGGGAAAATATCGGCTTTGACCTACGCTTTGACCTTGTGGTTTTGTAAAAGCCTTGGCCTCGGTCAAGATCTAAGGTGTGCTTAAGACCTCAGCGTCGGCCTCGTAGCCGAAGGCTAAACTTCAGCCCCATGCTTATTGGGAATGTCCCTAACTACCAAGGGCTAGAAGGCAAGCATTCTTCATCACTGGTGAAAAGTGCTCATTACGAGCGAGCGAGCGCAGCAAGCGAAGCGAGGAAGCATTGTAAACCGATGTTTGCTCTACATTCAACTGAGAAATGAGATGCCTAATACAAACCGGCCCTGCCAAACACGACACGGCCAGACCGCGATGGTTCTCAGAGCCTAATAACTTTTCTACCTGTGAGATAGAGAAGAGATTCTTTTAGCAGGTAGTATATACATTCAATAAATTTGTTTTTAACTATATGTTTACTCATGAGACCAAAGAAACCCCTTGGAATCACAGCTTTCCAAGGGAATGTACCGAGGGCTTCAATTGACATGCTGCACTATGAAATCGAATTACAAAAGATTTCCTGTTGTAGTGCTGTTTCCTTGCATGAATTTTAACAATTAAATATTGTATATTACGCTCATAATTTTACATGAACTTTTTTTGTTTTGTTTAAGAGGTGAAATCAGCAAGGGTAATCACCCCATTTCTGGGCTTTATCATTCGATCAATAGCCAAGCGTTTACTGACGCAGTTCATTGACTCTGCAAGTTAGGAGCAGAGAACTGAACATTGCGCTTGTGATAAATGCTACGGGGCCTCGCTATAAGCACATTCAGTGTGAAAACGTGAAAGAGAGAAAACGTGAGAAAGTAAATATTTCAGCTCATTTATTCTTCTATAACTGTTGAACTACCTCATCACAAATGTTGATATTCACACCAAGATAAAATTATGATGATAGGCATATGTACAAACGCATGCTTGCTCGTCATGCGCTCACAAAGCACACTCTGCTGGTAAATACGAAGTTGCATGAAGCTCCAGTTGTACTGTAGCAACTCGTCTTTACCTCATACACCACCACCCGCGAGTTTTGAAGAGACCGCAAAGCTCTTCTTTACTACTGTACTGTAAATTTAGGTGGGTGAGTAGTAAATCAGTTTAGCTGTGATATACTGATCTGAATCTCCTTAACATAAATTGTAAATTAACGATTAGTAAATTCATTGTATTTTTGTTTTGGTATGTATTTCCTTTTTTTTATTTTATATTTACTCAACATTCAAAGATATGACCAAGACAGTGTTGAATTGAGAGACCCCAAAACGTCATTAAAAAGTCAATTAACTTCACTGTAACTGCTGACTCACTGTTGCTTAATTATAATAACCAAGAAGTATAGCAATTGGGATATACCATATAATAATCGGCAATGTATGGTTACGATGGTTTCAAGCTTAATACGGTGTTGAATATGAAGAGAGACACCTGAGCGAGTTTAATGTCAGTGAATGAAGTTGTTTTCTTCTGTTATCTGGTGTGCCCATGCATTAAAGAATAAGCTGTATGAATTAATGAAATATCTCACCCAATGTGTGGCATTGTTATTAAGAGTGAAAAAGTAGTAAATAACTGTGTTATTAGGACTCGACCTATGCAGGAAATGTGTGAAGCGGTACTAGCTCCTAAGGATGTATTGCATGATCATTTTTGGAGTACGATATTGAAGCTTGGGTGTGCAGCAGATGACCAAGGAAGTTTATTTAAAGCCATGAATATCACAACTGAGCCAGGACAGTGACTGAGTGCATGTCTACATGATGAGTTCCCTAATTATATATCGCCATTGTACTTCAACATGTTTTGTCCTACACTATGCGACGCCTCTACTAATGAGAGTAAAATCATTTGGCCGTAATGACAGTTAAATACAAAAGACTTTTGTGTCGTAAATTATTTAAAAAATCCTGCAAACCAGTCTTTACTGTTCTTGGGTTGAGGTGCTGGCATCCTTACCCTCTTATCATTGCACCAGAGCTGGGCACATCTGCAATCACTTACGGGAACTGCAAATTCCGCAACTGCGAAAGTGTGATTTCGTTTGCGGGTTTGTGTTAGCAAAAAATTTTACACAGACTTGCGATTTTGCATTTGTGGAAGTACTTTCGCAAACGCAAACTTGCCCGCAAACCAGCCTGACCTCTGAGAACTATGAGCAGTTTGTTTTTATGAAGGGCAACATGGACCTGCTCAAGATGGAGTTGTCTCAGTTGATGGAGGAGGCCGACTGTGACTGAGGAGTGAGGACTGAGGAGGTTAGAGCCGAGGAACAGAGGTGGACTGGTGTGTTAACTTGTCAAGTGTGAGCTGTGAAGTGTAATAATTTAAGTAATTTATCTACAATACTGAATTACTCTTGTCATACTGAATTACTCTTGTTTTATAGTAAAATCAGTCAGATATACTAACAAACTATCTAAAATATGTATTTTAGTTTAAATATAAATATTTTATATATCCCATTCAGTGCTACAATTTCTAAACTTCATAAAGTCACCTATCGTTAAGGTGGAGTCACACTGGGCCAAAAGTGGCTAACATGCAAGCAGCTTTTGTAAGGAGAAACGGCTAGAAAAGTCGAGTTGCCGTCACACGCGTGTGTTTATGCAAGCCAAAATGGCTAGCAGTGTCGTCTGCATTGGTGCCTCGTGGTCATTTGTAAACAATCCACCATGGCATACCCACTCCCTTCTCCTCAGTTTCTGCAACTGCCTCACGTACTTCTGCAACTCCAGAGCCACAAGGCAGTCTACTAGACTTTTCCTTGCCACAAGATCCATATCGAATACTGGTCACAATCTGCTTTCCACTTGTTTGGAAACAAAACAGACAGCCTTCACGGCTGGTCACCAAAGTGTCTGAATATTGATTTCATGTCACAAGAAAAAAAAAAAAAATGAATAAAATCCACAAGAATTAAATTGTATTTACTAACCAATTTTAGTTAAAGTTTCCTTCTGTGATAACAGAATATTTTCTCACCAATTACAAAGTTATTATTAAGCTCATTTGAGTTCTAATTTCACCAACAAGATGTGACTGAAAATTGTTATCCATTTCGCCTTGCAGGAGAAATCTCGCTCACCGTGGGTCATTTTGGCTAGTGGCTCGCAAAACTGGCTCGCATGTTAACCACTTTTGGCCCAGTGTGACGCTGCCCTTAGTCAGAGTAGAGTAAGTAAATAGGACCTATATAATTGTAGTGGATGAGATGATTTTTAAACCCTTGATATATAATCCTAATCTTAATAAAATCCTCTAATGGTATCCAGAACAAAATGAAGCTGATGCCATGGTGCTGAAAGAGACACAAATGGTTTGCGTTTGTGTTTGCATTTGCAGAACCGCAAATTTCAAGAAGTTTGAGGATTTGCGGTTGCGGAAGGTAATGGTATGAGTTTGAGTATTTGCATTTGCGGCAGAAAATTTTTGATTGCGATGCTCAGCTTTGCATTGCACCACATGCAAAGCTTCGCTCTACGTGCTTTACCCTAGTATCTTCTTCCCAGCACTCGGTTGGAACACCGTAACTTTGTTCACTGTGGTTGTCGTGTTACAGTGATTGTGACTGTGACACTGGTGTCTCTTCTGTGGCTGATGGTTGTAATGTGACTGGTGTGGCTGAGTTGTGGCTAAGGTGTGACTGTGGCGGTGACTGTGGCAGTGGCTGTAGTTGTAACCTTAGCTGTGATTTTACTGTGACTGTGGTTGATAAAGCTGTGGTTGTAGTGTGATTGTGGCTGATAAAGCTGTGGTTGTACTGTTGTTGCACCCGTGACTGTGACTGTGGTTGACGAGGCTGTGGCTGTAGCTGATAAAGTGGGGGTTGCATAGTGAACACATTGGGGGTGCATTGGGCCAGAGATGTGGCTGCGATGTATCTGTGGCTGAAGTGTGGTGTGGTGTGGTGTGGTGTGGCTGTGGTGTGGTGTGGTGTGGTGTGGTGTGGCTGTGGTGTGGTGTGGTGTGGTGTGGTGTGGCTGGTGATGTGGTGTGTTATGGCTGTGGTGTGGTGTGGTGTGATGTGGCTGTGGTGTGGTATGGTGTGGCTGTGGTGTGGTGTGGTGTGGCTGTGGTGTGGCTGTGGTGTGGTGTGACGGTGGTGTGGCCATGGTGTGGCTACGGTTTGTCTTTTGTTGTACTGTGACCAAGGTGTGGTTGTGAGAGATTGTATACATGACGGTGCTGTGGTGTGGATGTCGGTGTGAGCAAGACGAGGCCGGTACAGCCCTAATGAGAGGCAGCAGATGACAGCAGAAGGAAGGAGAGAGTATGAATTACTGCGGCAGGAAGGAGATTCTATACATTACTGCGGCAGGGAGGAGACATAAAAAACTGTGGCAGGGAGGAGACTTTATAAACTACTACGGCAGGGAGGAGACTGCATAAATAGCTGTGGCAGGGAAGCGACTGTATACATAGATGCAGCAGGGATAAGATTCTATATATACCTGCAGCAAGGAGGAGCCTGTGTAATTATTACGGGAAGGAGGAGACTGTGTAATTACTGCGGCAGGGATGAGACTGTATAAATTACTGCGGCAGGGAGGAAACTGTATAAATAGATGCGGCAGGGAGGATAATCCGTATACCCCTGCGGCAGGGAGGAGCCTATATAAATACCTGGGCCAGAGAGGAGACCGTATAAACACCTGGGACGGGGAGAAGACTGTATAAATAGATGTGACAGGGAGGAGACTGTATAAATAACAGCGGCAGGGAAATATTGTATAAATACCTGTGGCAGGGAGAAGACTGAATAAATTTCTGCTGCAGGGAGGAGACTGTATTAATTATTGTGCCAGGATAGAGATTGTACAAATTACTGTAGCAGGGAGGAGATTGTGTAATTACTGCGGCAGGGAGGAGAATGAGTAATTACTGCGGCAGGGAGGAGATTGTGTGATTACTGCGGCAGGGAGGAGATTGTGTAATTACTGCGGCAGGGAGGAGATTGTGTAATTACTGCGGCAGTGTGATTACTGCGGCAGGAAGGAGATTGTGTAATTACTGCGGCAGGAAGGAAATTCTGTAATTACTGCGGCAGGGAGGAGAGTGTGTAATTACTGCGACAGGGAGGCGAGTGTGTAATTACCGCGGCAGGGAGGAGATTGTGAAATTACTGCGGCAGGGAGGATCTATCTATCTATCTATCTATAGCCCGACGCCCTAATCCCGCAAAGGGTGGCCGCAGACAAAACGCCTCCAAGTCGCTCTGTCACCCACCATTTGACTACCCTCCCCCCAACTCACCCCCCCTCCCTCATGTACCTCTCAACTCCATCCCTTCACCTCATCCTCGGTCTACCCCTCCCTCTCCCTCCCTCCACCTCTCCTTCATACACCCTTTTAGTCAGTCTTTCATTCTCCATTCTCTCCACATGTCCAAACCACCTCAGTGTATTTCTCCTAATCTTTTCAACCGCATCCACATCCACCCCACAACGTTCCTTCACTTCTTCATTATTAACCTGTCCCTCCATGTCACTCCACATGCTCCTCTCAAGTAACTCATTTCCACTGCTCTCACTCTTGACTTGTTCCCTTCTGCAAGGTCCACACCTCGCTTCCATACGTCAGGGTAGGGATCACAATACTATCATGCAGTGACTTCTTAACTTCCATACTCACCTCCCTATTTCTAATCACTGCTTTCAGTGAACCAACAACCTTCCTTCCCTGCTGTACCCTTTCACTCACTTCATTCCCCAAAGTTCCATCTTTACTCATCACACTACCCAAGTACTTGAATGCACTCACATTCTCCATATCCTCACCATCCAACCTCACTGTACATTCTGTGACTTCATTCCTCTCAAACACCATAACTTTACTTTTGTGTACATTAACTTTCAGCTTCCTCTTCCTACACACTGTCCCAAATTCATTCACCAAACCTTGCAACTCCCATTCATCTTCACTCAGCAATACTGTATCATCAGCAAACAGCAACACCGGAATCTTCCAAATCTCACCCTCATTCAATAGAGCCACCCCTACATCCACTGCCCTACCTTCCACCTCCTTTACAACCCCATCCATATATATATTAAACAGCCATGGAGATATCACACAACCCTGTTTCAGTCCCACATTGAGATCAAAGAACTCACTCAGCTCACCATCCACTCGCACCGTAGCCCTAGCTACTTTGCACATACTCTTCACAGCATTCAACAATTTCCCCTCCACTCCATATATTCTTAATACCTTCCACATACCTTGCCTATCTATTCTGTCATAACCTTTCTCCAAGTCCATGAAGGCAGCATACACTATCTTTCCTTTCTCTAGATATTTCTCCACTAAACATCTTAGAACAAATATCTGATCTACACACCCTTTTCCCTTCCTAAATCCCCCTTGTTCTTCTCCAACTATCTCCTCTTTCATATGCCTAACCCTATCAATTAGTATTCTACCATATATTTTTCCAGTCACACTAAGTAGGCAAATACCCCTATGGTTACCACATACTTCTCTCTCCCCTCTTCCCCTGTAAAAAGGAACAATTATATCTGATTTCCAGTCCTCTGGAACCCTTCCCTCTTCCCAAGCCTATCTACACAACTTCCATATCCACTCCACAACAATCTCACACCCATACCTCAGCATTTCACCACACACATCATCAATTCCTGGGGCCTTTCCCAACTTGATCTTCTTCATTGCTTCCACTAATTTCGCCCTACTGATCTCTTCCTCCCTACTCTCGTCTCTTCTTCTCTCAGCCATTCCCAGACCACTTATACTCGCACTGCTCTCACTCTCTACATTCAACAAATCTTCAAAGTGCTCCTTCCATCTCCTCAATTTCTCTCTCTTCTCCACCAACAATCTATTATTCCTATCTTTCACTCCCCTATTATTTCCCCTTTCACACTGCTTTACTTTCTTTACCTCCTTCCAAAACAATTTCTTACTCTCCCTCCACTTCACACTCAGATTCCTCCCAAACTCTTTATACACTTTCTTCTTACTCTCCTTCACCAGTCTCTTCACCTCCCGTCTCCTGTTCACATATACCTCTTCTCTCTCTCATCTTCTCCCCTACCTCTACTCGCTAACCATTCACTATATGCCTTCTTCTCTTGTTCCACAGCTCGTTT
This sequence comes from Coenobita brevimanus, assembly GCF_032717465.1. Lineage (NCBI taxonomy): Eukaryota > Metazoa > Arthropoda > Malacostraca > Decapoda > Coenobitidae > Coenobita > Coenobita brevimanus. The sequence goes on along the minus strand of NC_137064.1, from coordinate 13,103,699 downwards.
CACCTCATTATTCCACCATGCTGTCCTTTGCACACCCTTGCATCTTCTCCTCACTCTACAAACCACCTCACATGCTGCGCCTATCTCTTTCGAAAAAATCTTACATACGTCTTCCACCCCTTCCATCTGCTCTAGCTCATACCTTCCCAATCTTTCTTCCACAATGCTCTTATACTCTGCCATTTTCTCACTATCTTGCAAATTCTCCACTCTTCTCACAGGAGCTGTTTCCTCCTGTCTTCCCCGTCGTCTCCTCAATCATTTTCTTTGCAGCTTTACCTTGGCCATCACTAAGTGATGGTCTGAGATTCCATTCCCCCACCTTCTCCACACTCTTACATCCAACACTTGTATTCTCATTCGCTCATCCACACACATTGCCTTTCGTTCAACAAGTTCACCATCCATCCTCCTCATTACTCTTCATGTATACTGGTGGATCAACTTATATCGAAAGTAGGTGTTGGCTATTGCCAAGCCCTTACCAGCACAGATGTCCACCAAAGCACTACCATTCCCATCTACTTCAGCTGGCATACCCCACTGACCAACCACTCCATCCACTCTTACATTCCCAACGTTGCCATTCATGTCTCCAATCAAAAGCACTCTCTCGCTCCTCTCAGATTTGTCTATACATGCTTCTACTCTCGCCCAAAACTCATCCTTTGCTCTTGCCACTCGGTCCTCTGTCGGAGCATACACACATACAATCACCCACGCTTGTATACCTACTTTCATCCTCACCCATACAATCCTTGCACCCACTGTTCCATACTCTCTTATATTCTCATTCCACGTCTTGCTTATCATCAGACATACTCCCTCTCTTGCCCTCTCATTCTCATTAACACCCGCACATATACCTAAACCATATTTCCATTCTCTCACCCTTTCACCTTTCCATTTAGTTTCAGTCAATCCACATATATCCACTCTTGCATCCTCAAGCACCTGAACAATCTCTCTTTCACTTCATCATTCACTCCTCTCACATTCCACGTTCCCACCCTCAGAATGTCCTTTGTCCGTTCCTTAGTCGTCAATGTATGGTCCGTCCTGGTCCGAGGCTCTTTATTTGCTTGTTTAGTTAGTTCTTTTTACGGGGTAGGGCTCTAACCCACCACCAACCCTTTTAGTCGCTTCGTACGACAAGCAGGGATACTGGGGGAGTATTCTTGAAGCCCCCCTACCCCCAGAGGTAAAATTAAATATAAAACTCGACGTGGTACAAGGCAGGGAGGAGACTATAAATTACTGCAGCAGGGAGGAGACTGGATAAATAGATACGGCAGGGAGTAGACTGTATAAATAGATGCGGTAGGGAGGATATTCAATATAGTATACACCTGCGGCAGGGAGAAGATTGTGTGATTTCTGCGGCAGGGAGGGTGTGTGTGTTTGTGTGACAAGGATAGGGAGGAACAGGCTAAGAAGAGTCTGTTAGCCCTTTCATCATCATGATTTTTTAATTTCATTCTTGCCACCATCTGGATGCTGCTGAGGGAGGATGGGGGAAAGGAGTGTCTTAATCATTTTATTCTTACACCCTCAAGACGATTGCATTCAGCTACTGTGGGTGAGAGGAGAGCATTGAGTATGGAGCACAGAGAGAGAGAGAGAGAGAGAGTTTTGACGAAAAGTGCTCTATCCCTTCATTACGAAAGACCTTTCATGACTCCGTAACCCTTGTTTGATGTTCATGTTTTTGTTACTCAGCCAATGTTTGTCGGTCTGGTGGACCCACCGCATTATTGTGTTTTTAAATCGGTACAGCTTGTACTTTGTAGTCAACAGCTGAGGTGGGAGCTCTGGTTTGCTTTTCCGTATTGTCCCTACCATTGTCAGCTTTCTCTTTATGAGCTCCTGTCCCAGTTTGTGTGAGGTAAAAAAGTTATCGCATGTGATGCTGTGTCCATTGAGTCCCTATGTCACGTCCAGGACAAATCTCATTCCTTGTTTCTTCGCTCCTCCATCTGACTCCCCTGTATACACTTGCAAGTTCTATGCATATGATGATGCAGCATCACAGGCAGCCCAGATCTTGGTTCCATATTTTGCGGGTTTTGATGCTTTGTACTGCCTGAAGGGGCAGTGGAAATAATGTGAAAGTTTTCCAGAGACATTGTGGCACGGAAACGTTCTCTGCCAGTTTCTGCATCCCACAGGGAGTCTGTGGATTCCCTTTTGGATCTGAAAACTCCAGCAAAGATAAGAGGCCCAAAGTATGCACGTAAATGAGTTTGGTCCATCTCCTTCCACCCCTCTCGAAAAACACGACTTCCCTCTAAATTAGTGCAATCCAGAATGATTTTCTGGATGTCATCCGGGATGAAAAGTTGAAAAGAAGACTCGATGTCTTGCACGTGAGTAACTGCCATCCGTGATGGCCCTGGTTGCATCTTTAACACATTGGCAGCCCTGCGGGGTGGCTCTTTCTTTGGGCAAGGAGATCATTCATTTTCACCAGTTTTAAACATCCATAATTCTCCACTTGTTGGTTGCTGATGGGCTCTCTCCCGACTGGTTGGTCCTGTGGCTAGTCCTGCAGTGGGCTGCTGATGGGCTAATCCTTTGGCTGTCTGCTGATGAGCTGGTCCTTTGGCTGGCTGTTGACGAGTTGGTCCTGTGGCTGGCTGCTGAGGGGGGGCCTGAGGCTGGCTGGTGACTGGCTCGTTTTTAAGCTGGCTCAAGGTCAATTTCATCCTCTTCTTCAAACTCACTGTCAGACTCTGATTTGACAGATATGTGATCTTCAAATTCTGAAAAATCTTCCTTTTCTTTATCATCCCAAGCTTCTCTCTCCGAAAATCATCTCTAAGGCCCTCTGAACAGAAACTCTTTTTTGCCATCTTGATCGACTGCAATGCAGAGTCACACAGGCAAAGCTATTTATTTGTTGTGTTTCTCCCCCAGTCTGCATGTGGGAGAGAGTGTGAGGAAATATAGAATGGTTCCCGCAGGACGGAGGGTAAAATGTGCGGGAATGTGAGAGCAGACAGGTTGCGGTGTTTGAAATGTAACAATATTGTAACCTTGTGCATGAATAGTAGGGACAGAAAAAAACTTACACATGCACACACATATGCAAACACACACACACACACACACACACACACACACACACACGCACACACTAACAGCAGGCCATGTAGGAGGAGGATGGAGTGATTTGGACACAGCACCTCTACACTTTTATTACCCTTGGGTCCAGTGGACCCGAACACCACATGTGTAATATAAATGTGTAGGGGGGAGGGTGTACAGTGTGAAGTCATTGAAAATTTTTATTTTATATGTTTTTCAAAGAAAACAAGCCCAGGCCAAGGAGTCTGAGGTTGAAATAATAATAAATCGCATAATTTTTCTTTTGGTAAACATTGGAATCGGGTCCCACAGACCCGAACACCACACAAGGGTTAAATATAATGTCTTTTACTTTCCTCAACCTATTTTATTCAACTGAAAAGACACTTTTCAAAACAGAGAGATTACATGAAGCTTTCATTAAACTCTTCTTCTCTAACAAGGGGCTCTACTAAACTACTTATAACCATCTGGTGGCAGTATGAACTAGATAAAATAAAAATTCGGGAAGGAGAGCAACTCCGCTCCCAGACTTTTGTTTTGACCCTTGACCTTGACCTTTTGCCAATCTATACCAAGCATGTATAACATATTCCCATCCATAAACTCAGTGTACTATATATGTCAAGTTTGATCCATATCAGATTAGGCATTCATGATGCATTTTGTGAACATGCATACATAGGAACACAAAAATACACATACAGTAGATACGGATTCGATCACATAGTCGAACTTTCGGAGTCATCAGTAATGTATATGCATTCATCATACTGGGTTTAGTTGAGTAACATCATGAGGCAGTAAAGAGGCGAAACTGAAATGAAAGTGTCAGGGTACTGAAGACGTAAACACCTCCAGCGCAATAAGATCTTTTAGATTTAGAACATAACCATATTGGGGCCAGATGCTGCCCATAAGGAGGCAACTCATGTTCAAGGGGTTAGGGACGATCTCCTTATGCTCTCTAAGTATGAGAAAGAGTTTGCTATTTTATTCTTACCACCATGACTATATTCAGCCACAGAGAGATTTCTCGTCAAGATGTTACAGACAGCATTCTTGCCCTTCAGTACAATGAAGCATATATATATATATATATATATATATATATATATATATATATATATATATATTATCACGACAAGATAGGTATATTATCCCACCACGTCCTAGCCGATTTTTCACCATTGACCCCCCCTCCCAATCCCGGCAGATTATCTATTTTCTTGGGGGGGGGGCCTCAAACCTCTGCTTTTAATGAGAAACATTGGAAAATACCAATAAAAGTGCTCACCTGAGCTTATAAGTGCGCTATACAGGTGACCCTCTGAAAACCTGATACTGTCTTCTCAGGAGCCGTGCTGCTGCTCTCACGTTTTCTGTGGTAGGGGTAACTATTGCAAACCACTCAGAATAAGTAGATATTTGTTCATTTGGTACGAATTTATTTGTAGTACAAAAATATATTGGTTTTCACACAATAATATAGGCAATATAGCACTGTTTCACTCACCGAACACATCAAAATTGCCATTTTCTTGCACAATTGACTCATTGTGACTGTTGTTTCAACATACATTCTATTTTTGAACTTACATTATACTTTTCCACAAATATTATACCAGTTTCCACCTTATATAATTGTTATCACTTATATTTACCGGCCTCTACAATTATAGTGAGGTTCATATATCACAAGCACACACAGTATCAGTAATATACTAATGTGTGGTATTCCCTGAAACATGGCTCTACACACAATCCAATGTTGCATTCAACAAACCCGTACCTCGTGTTTTTTCTCTGAGTGGTTGGTTTTACTTTGGAGTGACTGCATATATGACAGCAGAGCTGGGGTCTAGGACAGTTCAGCTGACAAGGGATGGTGGTGGGGAAGTGGCGTCCAGCGAGGCGTAGGGGAGTTTGGCCAGCAGTGGTGGGGCGGGGGCGGTGGTGGGGCCTGTCTTCCGCATATTTTGAGATAATTTCATGGGACAGCTCCCTCAAAAACCCCTCATAGGTCTCTGAGGCACCCGTAGTCAAGGTGTGGAGGTAGTGGGTGTTGAAGACCATGATGTCCAGCAAGTGGAAGAACAGCTTTTTGTACCACTTCAACGTGGTCCTGGAACATTCCACACTGGAAGTCATGGAGTCAGAGTGGTCAACTTGCCTCATATTAACACTGTAGTCAATTACTGACTCCGGTTTCCAAATGTGGAGCCTCTCACTGCGGTAATCCACGGAGTCGGTGCGGTGCATCAAAGGGCAGTGTGCTGTTGACAGGAGGAAAACTTCCCTGCTGTGGTTCCATGTGGTGGCGATGATGTTATTTGCCTTGAAAAATACCACCTTGACCTTCTCAAGCTTCCTTCCAACCTTGATCATGTGCTGACAGTTTTCCTTGACTGTGCTACAGACTCCGGTGTCATGAAGGTGGAGGTACTGAGTGAGAAGTGGGCTAGTGTACCAGTTGTCCAGGTACAAGACATGACAACGATGAAGGTACTCCTGAATCATGGTCTTCACCACGGCCCCTGAGAGTCCTGTACTCCGATCTTCTGTTATGTCTGTGCTCCGTTGTTGAAGACTATGTCTTGCACATAACCAATCTTACATTCACACATAACAAAGATCTTAACCAAAATGGTGTCTCTTGCTGGGTATGTACTGCCGAAAAGAAATATTTCCTCTTCACAACACGAGACTCTCGTCTATGACTAGGTCTCTTTAAAGATATAAGATGAGCAGAACTTTTTTCCTGCAGGTGATCGAATACCATTCTTATTCTTCTCATTCTATCAGTGTTATTAGTATGAGCAGGGTCCTCGGCATTGTAAAAGTGGAAGCGGCTCAGATTTTGTTGAAGTCTATTACGACCAATTACGTTGCCAAAGAAAGGTGTATTGATCATAGGGTCCATAGACCAGTATGCCGGAATTTGTCTTTTCCATACAATACCATCAAGAAAACCAGGGCAAGAAAGAGGAACAGCTCGCCTGTTGTTACTGGGTAATCATATTGCTGGGAGTGCCTGCTCGTTCTTCCTTCATGCTCGCTTTCGCGGCACTGGCTGCTAATGAAAGTGTTGGTTTTCTCCATAATTCACCCCACAAACTCCTTGCTAAAGTATAGGTGGAAGAAATCCAGCCTGGTGGAGCCTGCTTGGAGGCCAGGTGCTGTACAGCCAGACCTCCACTCTTCCGTGAAGAAGTGAATGATGGGAGTGAAATCACTCCCATCTTCCCAGTTCCACGACACACCACTGTCTCCATCCTTATCTCCATCACCGCCTTTGTCAGGGTGGGAAGGAGAAGGTGGTGGGGGTGGTTGGGGAGGTGGAGAGTGGCACCTTTTCCCACTCGTGCTCCTCTTCCCTCTCCCTTTTCCCTTCCCCTTTACCTTCAGTTTGCTTCCTTTCCCCACATCACGGGACTATGGGGAGGAAGTGCAGGAAACCTACTGGGGGAAAGAGGTGCTGAGGCATGGCTGCTCCCCACCTGCACCACATGCTTGCCTGGGAGCTGCCTCCTTGCCATCACCATTTTCCCTTTCACTGCTCACGCCCTTCCCACCACTCGCAACCTCCTCAGGCAAAGCACTAGGCCCATACCTTATTTTTCTCCTAGCTGCCCCTTCAGTTCCCCACGGCAAAATCCTCTCCCTCCCCAACCATGAGGGAACACCACGACCTAAGGCTCCATCCTTGTCCTCGTCCTCATCCTTGTCAGACTTTTCGTCCACAGTCTGGAGAGAGGTGCGTGCACATGGCTGGGGCCCAGGCAGGCCTTTCCTAGCCCTACAGAACCTAACAACCTGCACCTTCCTTAGCGACGGTACCTCCTCATCACTGCTGCTTGTTTCATTGTCTGGCACCATGTAATCTTGTTCTCCACACTGTCATTGACTGGGGAATCACTGTCACCTGTGAAGGCATCAAGGGCAGCTTGAATTTCGTTGTCGGAGAGACTGCTGTGCGACATGTCTTTGCTGGGTTACTGCTAACAGGTGAGTGAATGAGACAATGGCGCGCAGGGGTCACGCAGGGTCGGGGAGTGTTCCCACCTGGCGATGCTAGAGGAAGGTCTCCCGCATATGTCTAACAAAAATCACCCAACAAAATTGAAAAATGTGCAAATGACGGACCTTGTAACTGCAGAACATATCGGTACGTCATTGGGTCTCAGCATGAAAAAAAGTTGTGACATTCCAATACGTCAATGGGACATGGCAAGTGGTGGCTCAATCGGCAGAGAAGTGGCCTACGGTCCTACCAGACCTAAGTTCAAATCCTTGCTGGGGAAGGGAACAGTTTAAGGATTTGAATTTCATGTTAAGTAGACTTTACCAATCTACCAAAAGACCTGCCGACATGTCATAAAAATACCCCTGCTAATACCAATACACCAGTCCTGTATGAGACAGCCCTAGCATGTATTCAATATGGACGGTGGATGTTTGCGCCGAAGTGGTGACATGTAGAGGTGCATGATATATAGGAGGACTACTGGGCCTTGGGTGCAGGCTGTGAACCCTATGCCCAGAGTCGAGCACTAAATATATATATATATATATATATATATGTTGGGTCTGGTTAGTACTTGGATAGGTGACTGCCTGGGAACACCAGATGCTGTTGGCATCCCTACGTGTCAAGTGGGGTTGGTGGAGGATTAGTGCCCCTCCCTGTAAAACAATTAACTCTAAGCCCTTGGTCACCCCATTTGGGATACATGGCATCTGGCAATGAATGAAAAAAAATGAAAAAAAAATATATATATATATATATATATATATGGAGCCTCTGTGGTACAGTGATAGATGTGCATTTCGTACATGGGTGAGCCAGGGTTCACGCCCCACCAGGATAATAAACTTTGGGAGTGTTCACCCGGCCACGTACTGCATTGGCAGACACGAGGGGTGCTGTGGTTGAACCAGTGTCGCTAACTATAAAGTATGCTTGCACCCAGTCGGCTTGCGCAGGCCGGTTACACTTGCTTCACAGACTACACACACATCCAAAGCCACTCACACACTAGAGTTACATTTACAAGCACTTCTTACCCTACATACAATCTCTACCAGACAGCCTAAGCCACTTGGTAGAGATACACTGGCTGTATCGTTCCTACTTCGGTCGGTATAGGCCGGTCCTGCAGTGGATACTCAAACAGCTGATGATATATATATATATATATATATATATATATATATATATATATATATATATCGTTTTTTTGGATAGCGGTTTCAGGGGTAGCGACAGGATATAAAAACCCACATGCACGGCAGATAGCGAGAACCACGCGTGGATAGCGACCACCTGGCCGGCAGAGGACGAGGAAAGAGAAGATGGAGGTGTTCACGACCGAGATGAACTACAGGAGGGTGAACCAACGACAAAAGACTTCTCAGCACTGCTAGGAATGTTGGGAGAGTTTCATGAAAAGATAAACAACCTGAGGTTTGGCACCCATGATGAAGCTATCCAACACCTCAACAAACTCACCAGTATCATTAACAAGAAGTTCAATGAGAAGATCCAGGCGAAGCAGCAGTCACTTATCACCAGTTTCATGAGAAAGGAGAATGCAGGGCGTGAGGCAGCGAGACAAGCTGTAGTGAATGACACAGATGATCCAGATACTCCACCTGTTGTTACTGATGAGGAAATTGTCTTTGAGGGGCTTGATGACGAGAAGGAGAGAGAGGCGAGGAGGATAGATCAAGAGGCACATCAATGGGGGGCAAGCATTGAAAGTGAATGTGAGGAAGAGGGAGAGCAAGTTCGCCCCTGCCCCAGCCCCCAATAGACCCCAAGCCAACTTCTAGTGTGTCATATTCAGTAAACAACACTCCAGACCAATAAAAAGTAAGTTTATGTATCCTTCTTTCATGTCTAATATGCACTAGTCTTCATTTTGCAAACATTATACATGTTATATATGGCTGAAAACGGAAAAATGGGGTGAATTTTAAAAAGCTCCAGACTATTTTGATATATTTAGGTAGGAAGTTTGCCCCAAAGATAACCGTTTCATTGATAGCGACGATTGTGCTGGACTAATATGATCGTTATCCAAGAGGTTTTACTGTATGTATATATATATATATATATATATATATATATATATATATATATATATATATTGTATATATATATATATATATATATATATATATATATATATATATATATATATATATATATATATATATATATATATATATATATATATATATATATATATATATATATATATATATATATATATATATATATATATATATATATAGTATAGTAATCACTCCAATATCCGACGTAATAGAGCCATAGGTAGGTCCGGTTATTAGTTTTGTCCGGATATTGGGCCCCAGCTTATGGACTTGCACTTATGGACCCTAACTCAGAGAAATACCTATACAACTCCCTCTGGACATGCATAGCACCTATTTAAGACCCAAATCACACCAATAAGGCACATAAATGACTGAAATAAATGCAAAAGAAACATAAAATGTATGTTCATACATTAATAAACATTCTGGTACTTATGGACCCCAACCTAGCCTAACTCAGAAAAACACATTCCTTCTGCACATGCATAGCTACTAACACCCTATTCACATCAATAAAGGACATTAAAGAGTGAAATGAGGTAAGTATAGTAGGGTAAAAAGTACAGTATGAAACATTCTGGCTACTTACAGCAAGTCCCTGGCCACCTCGATGAATAACCGCCTCCTCTCGGACTCTGACAGTAAGAACGATTTCCTGAAGCACTTGCAGTACACTGATCCTGAAGTCTTGCACTGAACTTAGTCAATAACACACAGAAGTCCGTTCTCTTCACAGTGTTCACTTTTGTCCGAATAATGCTCCATTGTAACTTAGTGTTGCACTTTAACTTTTCCCAATTTTTTTTAATTTTCCAAAGGCAAAACAAACAAGTCTATTTACGTTACATTTTTTTCTATTGAGTCTTTTCTCTCACAACTTTAGATCCTTAACACAACACACCGTTTTTTTCACTGCACAACACTCAAAATTCCCTTGTGGTCTAGTGGAGAAGTTCTTGCTGTTTATTCACTGTCAGAGTCCAAGAGTATCACTGGCAGGCGACCTAGGGGTGCATCGCTGGGTTGTGGTGATGGCATACCCACTGCAGAGGACTCTGAAGAAAGCCGCAAACTCACGTCGAGCGGTGACTCCACCGTGGCTGATGTGCTGGGCTGTGGCCCAGAGCATGAGGGCCTGTCTTGGGAAGGCAACGGAGTGGAGCCAGGGCTGGGCACAGCGGGGGTCACGGGCCTGAAAAAACTGTCAATGGTTGATTGACGCAATGACCGACGATTCTGACGATTGATGATGCGCTGCCTGAAAGCACACACTTCCTCCATGAGTCCCAAGGGCCTCATCTCCCTGTCGCAGTCCGGGTGTTCCAGGTAGTCTAGGATGAACTCTAAATGTTCCCGGAGTGCGCTCAGCTTGGGGATGGCTGGAGTAGTGTCCTGCTGAGAGGAGTCCGCATCATCGTCGCCTTCAGCGTCGGAATCTTCAAGTTCGGTACTGACACCAGCAATCGAAGACGCGATCTCGATATCAGACAACGTCTGATACCCAGGATCACCCTCGTCGTCATCCAACCACTCACGAACATCGTCCACATCTACATCGTCGCCGTGCGTACATAGCCGTGCATGGAAGTCATCCACGTCAAACCCTAGAAAATCTTACTCCACATCCGTTCCGAGAAGCAGACGAGACCAACCATTTTCAAGAGTTTTCACAGGGACTTCCTTCCATGCACTAGCCCAGTTGTACAGCACAGACTTGATGTTGTAGCGGCGAAGGTTTTCCAAAGTCCACTTGCCTCGTGTGTCCCGTCCCTCCCTGCGCTCGTCCTCGTCCTCGAGAACAACCATCACCTCGTCCAGGAACTTCCGACGGTATAGGCACTTTGTTGCTACGATCACACCTTGGTCCATTGGTTGAATGAGAGCAGTCGTATTAGGTGGCAGAAACATGCACCTAATATGGCCATTTTCAGCAACCAAGTCCTTGTCGCACGGGTGGGCAGGTGCATTGTCGAGTAGAAGGAGAGCCTTTACCTGGTCACGCGGGATTCCCAGTGTCTTCGTCTGGTAATGGATGACCTCCTTGATGAAGTGACGGTGAAACCAGTCTTTGAAGATCACAGCTGTGAACCATGCCTTCAAAGAATGGTACCAGACGACAGGAAGGACGTCCATCACCCCACGAAGGCACCGAGGCTGCTTTGCACGGCCAACAACAACGGGCTTAAGCCAGTGCATGCCGTTAGCACTGGCACAACACAAAGCAGATATCCGTTCCTTGGAAAGCTTGCGGCCAGGTACACGCTTCTCCGTCTCCTCAGCTAGAGTGTTCGTTGGCAGTGAGTGATAGAATAGGCCAGTTTCGTCAGCGTTGTAGACTTGACCGAGAGTTAGGCCCTCCCTGTCGATCAAGCCTTTCACCTTGTGCCGAAACTCATCAACTCCATCCTCATTAGCATCCAATGCTTCGCCATGTGCTTTACGGTTGGTAAGGCCATGTCGCAACTTGAACGCGAAGAGCCAAACCTCGGATGCCTTGAAGTCTAGGGAGTCGTGAAGCCTGGCGAACTTCTCAGCAGCAGCCTTCAGCTCCGTTCCACGTACCATCACATCAGCAGCACGTTGCTGTCGATACCAAATCAACATGGATCGGTCGATTTCTGCAAACTTGGGGGTAAACATAACCTTCCTTTCCACGTTGCGTTTGCTTCTCGACGACAAGTCAGCCGTGTATTGCATGAGTTTGTCTCGGGACCTCTTGATATCGAACAAAGTAGACTGGGCCAGGTTGTACTCGCGAAGAATGCGGGAAGAAGACCAACCGCATCCACTTTCTCCAGTATCTCCCTCTTCTTCTCCAGAGTCAGCACCACTCTCTTCCTTTTCTCAGGTGGTGGGGCCATCATCACACACACTAAGAGGAGGCCCGAGAGCACCAGGAGGCCCTGCAGCAGGTAGGGCACCACCACAAAAGTGATCACGTGGGCAGCCATTACGAGGAGCGTACACACGCGGTGAGAGACAGGTGGGAAGTGGGGAGGATGCAGCGGCGCTCTATCGGACGTCGGAGGAATGACGCGCGAAAACAATGCTCTCCCGCGGCGCGCGTGGCAAGTTCAAATTACGGACGGGAAAAAATCGTTTTATTTTTTTTTTGGGGGGGGGTTTTCGGACCATTTTGGGAATGTTGGCTCCCAGGACGATTATATCCGGGTAGTGGGGATGTTCGGTTATTGGGCATCTGGATATTAGAGTAATTACTTACATATCTATATATATATATATATATATATATATATATATATAGTGTATACATATATATATATATATATATAGATATATATATATATATATATAGATAGATAGATAGATAGATATATATATATATATATATATATATATATATATATATATATATATATATATCATCATCATCAGCCATAACTAGTCTAGTCTACTGCTGAACAAAGCTCACCCCAAACCATTTCCACGAATTCCTTGACTGGCCCAATCTTTGCCTAACTAGTCTACTGCTGAACAAAGGCCTCCCCCAACCATTTCCACGAATTCCTTGACTGGGCCAATCTTTGCCTCGTTTTCCCTGCAAATTTCTCTATCTCATCTCTTCATCTCCTGTCTGGCCTTTTTCTGCTACGCTTACAATCCCTTGGTGACCAGTCAGTCAGCCTCTTCTCCATCTGTTATCCCTTAGTCTTGCTACATGGCCTGCCCACCTCCATTTCTGTTGTTTTATAACTTCTATAATATCTTTGACTTTAGTCTGCTCTCTCACCCAAGTTGATCTTTTCCTGTCTCTTAAAGATATTCCCAACATTGACCTTTCCATTGCTCTCTGAGAACAGATTAATTTATTTTCCATTGATTTTGTCAGTTTCCAGGTCTCACAACCATACGTCATAGCTGGAATTATACATTCGTTATATACTTTTCGTTGCATACAAACTGGCAAGCTACTCTTCATAATGTCACTATTTTTACCGAAAGCTTTCCATCAAATTGTAATGAGTCTTTTTATTTCGCTATCATGATCTTTCGTTAATTTTAGTACCAGGTATTTGTCCCAAGTAGTTGTACTCTTCAACTTCTTCAAGAATGTCTTCGTTAATTCTGATGACGCTCTTTGGTGTTTGTGGATTAAACATTACTTTATTTTTACTCCGGTTCATCTTCAGTCCTACTTTCAGACTTTCTCTGTCCAGGTCATTTAACATTTCTTGCAATGCGTCCGCTGTTTCTGAGATTAGGACAGTGTCATCTGGAAATCTTAAATGGTTTAGCATTTCTCCATCTATGTTCACTCCTTTGTTTTCCCAGTCTAGCTTTCTGAAAATACTCTCTAGGCATGCTGTAAATAATTTTGGTGAAATTGTATCTCCCTGACGCACGCGATTTTCAATCTTAATTTTTTCCGAGTCCTTATGTAATTTAACTGTAGCAGTTCCCCCTTTATATATTTATGTTTTCGATCAGTTTTACAATGTTCTCATTCACTCCTTGTTCTCGCCATGAATTTATAATTGCTATGTGCTCCACTGACTCAAAACCCTTTTCGTAATCAGCACAACCTAAGCACAGTGGTTTATTATATTCTGTAGTTTTCTCCATTAGCTAATTCATTGTGTGTAGATGATCAGTGGTCGAATACCCGCTTCGGAATACTGCCTGTTCACGAGGTTGGTTTTCCTCCAAAATTTTTGTTATTCTGTTCGTAAAGACTTTAGTGAAGAGTTTGTAAATGACGGATAATAAGCTAATGGGTCGATAGCTACTGAGATCTTTTGAGTCACGTTTTTTGTAGAGTAAAATAACTGTTGCATTACACCATGTTTTGGAAATTTTCTTCTCATTTATACAGTAGGTAAATAAGTGAGCAAGCCTATTTTGTAATTCTACTCCTGCATCCAACAGCAAATCTGTTACTATTCCATTTTCTCCCGGAGCCTTCCCTCTTTTCATATTTTTAAGACAAATATCTACTTCGTCTGGTGTTACCTCAGGTATTTCACTTGTGTCAACTGAAAAGTTAGCTATTAGTACTACTGTCTTTGATGCATAGCGTTCTTTGTAATATTCTTCAACTCTCTTCACCAATTTATCTCTGCATTAATGATTTCACCGTTTTTTTCTTTCAGTGATGTCATTTGTTGCTTTCCTAGTGCCATTTTACTTCGGACCTGTTTTTGACTTTTTCCATTTTTGATGGTTTCTTTGATCTGATCCATGTTTTTCCTTCTTTTTTCTTCTCTTTGTCTTTTGCGGATAAGCTGAATTAATTCCGCTCGTTCTATTTCGTCTTTCTTTGTTTTTACTTTCCTTTCCTTTCGTTTTTTCATAAGCTCGAATGTCTTTCCTGAATATTTCATGGCTTTGGTTGTATTAGGTTTTCCTACCGCCTCTGCTGATTCTGTTAGCACTTTTGTTAGTCTGTTATTTAGCTCATCAGTGTCACATTCAGCATTACTTAGAGCCTGAAATCTGTTCCTTATTTCCAACTGAAAGGCTGCTTTGTCTTCGTTTACTGTTATTGGGCATATCTTTTTATCTTTAATCATCTTCTTTCTTTCACTTCTGAAACTGAATCTGGCTGTGCATCCCACCCTATGATCACTACCTATATTTACTTTGTTGATAACTGTGGCATTTGTGATCGTATAATTCTTATCTGCTATAATGAAGTCGATTTCATTCTTTGTTTCTCTATTTGGGCTTCTCCAGGTCCACTTTCTCCCTGTTCTTTTGCGGATGAATGTGTTAATTATTCTCATGTTAAACATTTCGGCAAAATTTACTAGCATTTCTCCTCTTTCATTCCTTTCTCCCACTCCAAATTTTCCCATACATGCTGCTCCATTTTTCGACTTCCCAACTTTTGCATTGATGTCTCCCATGAGTATAGTATATGTTGTCTTTTCTTCTTCCATAATGTGGGAGATGTCATCATAGAATGTTTCTATTTCTTATCTGGGCTTTGAGAAGTTGGTGTATATACTTGTATTACTTTCAGGGTATATTTTTTGCACAGTCTAATGACAACAAATGCTGCTCTGTCAGATACACTGTTGAATTTAATAAGGTTGTCTGCAAGATTTCTGTTAATTAGAAATTCTACACCACTAACTCTTTCATTTTCCCTTCCTCTGTAGTAAAATAGGTGGTTGCTGCCTTCGAGCTAAATTACTTTTTCTTCTTGTCTGTGAATCGCATTCAAACCTACAATATCACAAAAAATCTTTTCCAGTTCAGTCATTAGGTTATCAAGGTTGTAATCTTCTGCGAGGCTTCTTACATTGTATGCATAGATCTTCATGGATTTCAACTTGTTTAATATCCAAAAGTCTAGTTTTCCAACACAGTGCCTACTCACTTTCGGTGGCACACTGCCCGTAACCACAGGAGGCAATGAGGTTGGACATTTAGTAGACGATGATCTATTAGGAACGCCCGTCAAATCATTTGCAATAGAATTCATGTTCGGTTAGGATTGTGGCAAATAATCTCACCTCCCTGCCACATAGTTTCTGGTGAGATGTAATTTTTGTGCCACCTTATTTGTTATATTCGGTGGAGCCCTCTATATCTATTGGGGGTCCCATGGTCCGCGCCGTCTAAGACGGTACCTCGTTTATCTACAAGGTCTTCTCTTATATATATATATATATATATATATATATATATATATATATATATATGACTCCACATGCTCCTCTCAAATAACTCATTTCCACTGCTCTCATTCTCGACTTCTGTCCCTCCAACAAGGTCCAAGCTTCACTTCAATACATTACAGATGATATGACAATACTGTCATGTAGTAACTTTTTCACTTCTGTGCTCGCTTCCCTGTATATATACATATACATGTATATGGATAGATAGATAGATAGATAGATAGATATATCATCATCATCATCATTAGCCGTTTGAGTATCCACTGCAGGACCGGCCTATCCCGACCGAAGTCGGGACGATACAGCCAATATATCTCTACCAAGTGGCTTAGGCTGTCTAGTAGAGATAGTATGTTGGGTGAGAAGTGCTTGTAAGTGTAACTGTAGTGTTGTAGTGGCTTCGGATGTTTGTGTAGTCTGTGAACCAAGTGTAACCGGCCCACGCAAGCCGACTGGGTGCAGACATACTTTATAGTAAGCAACACTGGTTCAACCACAGCACCCCATGTGTCCGCCAATGCAGTACATGGTCGGGTGAACACTCCTAAAGTTTATTACCCCGGTGGGGTACGAACCATAGTTCACCTTTGTACGAAACGCACACTACCACTGTACCACAGAGGCTCCATATATATATATATATATATATATATATAGATAGATAGATAGATAGATTGACTGATAGACAGATAGATAGTTAGACATAAATTGATATATATATATATATATATATATATATATATATATATATATATATATATATATATATATTTATTTATATATATATATATATATATATATATATATATATATATATATATATATATATATTTGGGTGACCCAAAAATGTACCAAAACCCTTTTTTTTCTTTCAAAATTTTAATTTTCCACAAGGCTACTTCTGTTCCATATTACTTACGGAGCTTTCACGCAAAAGTTTAAGAAAATCGGCTGATATTCGGAAGTCACTCCCTAGAGGAAAAATATGTGATCCTGATAAAGTTATGTTCTGTTTTAAATGTCTAATCGTCTAGTGAATATATGGCTTGTAACTTCCTGCAACTATCCTAAAACTGCAACAACTATCAAACTAAACATTGAATATAGGTTGAACAGTAGTTGGTAGACATACTTATTGTACCATGCGTCTACCACTGCTGCTTGCTGCAGCCATCTGTTGGAAACTCTGGCACAGCCAGACAAGCACCACGTCCACACCCCAGAGCATGCTGGGTGGCTTGTCGATGACTCAGTGGTTACTCAGTCACTCAGTGGATGACATTCTCCATACAATTGGACGTACATTGGTATGCTGTTGATGACTAGGGTGTTGTGACATCGAGCCGTGAATTACTCTGATATGGCTAGTAAAATTTTTATCATTATTACCAATAATGACACTTTTCAAAAAGTTACTTTGGTATATTACATTTTTATTCTCCACATACCAGGCACTTGTTGATGAATATTTGATTCATTAATAATGGAATATTAGTTATTGTAACATGCATCTACCATTATTATAATGTCAATAATGACACTAATCAAAAAGTTACTTTGATATGTTTTTCCGCTCCACATACCAGGCACTTGTTGATGAATATTGGATTCATAAATAATGGAATATTACTTATTGTAATATGCGGCTACCACTGCTGCATGCTGCAGCCATCAGTTGGAAACTCATTCGCAGCCAGAAAGGCACCATGTCCATGCCGCAGTGCACGCTGGGTGGCTCGTCGATGACTCGGTAGTCACTCAGTCACTCCGTGGATATATATATATTTTTTACGTGTCCGACTTTGTGCAAAGGCTTCAGGGCCTATTCCCAAATCCCAGCAGCCCTCCTTGGGGCCCAGTAGTCCTCCTACACCTCCACATGTCACCACTTCGGCGCTAACACCCACCATCCATATTGAATACATGCTAGGGTTGTCTCATACAGGACTGGTGTACTGCTATTAGTGGAGGTACTTTTGTGACAAGTTGGCGGGTCATCTGGTAGGTCAGAAAAGTCAGATTTTTAAGAAATTCAAATCCTTAAACCAGGGGTGGGGAACTTCCGGCTTCCGGGCCGTATGAGGGCCGTAAGACCATGTGATCAGGCCCACGAGGCAATTCATAAAGGCAATTTCATAAACTCATGAACGAATTTATATATATATATATATATATATATATATATATATATATATATATATATATATATATATATTATTTACTGGGCTACAGCTGATTTTAAGTTAATAATTTTGTATGGCCCGCAAATGATGTTAAAAATATCCTAATGGCCCTTAATAGAAGAAAGGTTCCCCATCCCTGCCTTAAACTGTTCCCTGCCCCAGCCGGGATTCGAACCTGGGTCCATTAGGACTGCAGCCCGTCTCTCTACCGATTCTGGATAACTATTTCTCCATATAATTGGATATACATTGGTGTGCTATTGATGACTAGGGTGTTGTGACATCGAGCAGTGAATTACTCTGATATGGCTAGTAAATACTTCTCAAAAATTTACTTTGATATATTACGTTTTTATACTCCACATACCAGGCACTTGTTGAAGAATATTTGATTCATTAGTAATGGAATATTTCTAATACCAAACACAATGTTTAATAATCGTTTTATCCAGCATATGTTCATATGTAACCAGATATGAGGAGCGAATTGAAGCTAATATATCAAAATAATGTTCTGATGAGTATTATTTTCAATAGTTATAATAAAGCCTTGCTTATCAGTGTGTTCCATTCACAGGTCATGCCCGTGACAAGAAGGAGTCCAAAAGGATGGCTTCTAGGCAAGCCCGAG
This sequence comes from Coenobita brevimanus, assembly GCF_032717465.1. Classification (NCBI taxonomy): domain Eukaryota; kingdom Metazoa; phylum Arthropoda; class Malacostraca; order Decapoda; family Coenobitidae; genus Coenobita; species Coenobita brevimanus. Next base: position 13,085,028 of record NC_137064.1, on the reverse strand, counting down.
AAAGATATATTGGGTGCTCACCTGCCAACTAATGCCGATGTCCTCAGGAACTTCATGTTTTACCATCAGTTGCAACGCTAAGAGTACCATTGAGAAGGTAATGGTGATCTGGAATAAAGCGCACATCCCGACCCAAAGGGTAGACTTGGGTACTCGTAAGCTCCAGAAGCTTAACAAAGAGTACTGTGTATTGAAGAACAGATTGTCACTGAAACCAGGGTACTGGGTCAAAGAGCAAAACTTCAAGGAAAAACTCACAAAACTGTTTGATATTTCTCGAAAGGATGCTCTGTTCACTATGACAAATGAAGAGGATAAGCAGTTAATGCAATTACAGCTACAGACTCCCTTCACTGGGAGTATGTCCGGGGTGGCGAGAATCTTGGCATACAAGGAGGCTCGTAAGTGGCATTGGAGTGATCAAGCCAACGCTCAAAAAGAAAAATGCAAGCTCATTGCACAGCAGATGGAAATGACTACGATACAGTTCTATTCACATTGAAGGCTGAAGTGCTTCCTCATCAGCAGAGTCTGAGGGTGAATTTCAAGGGCCATCGACTCCAAACTACTGTATTTAGACAACAAAGTAAAGCTAAGAAAACCATTGAAACTAGGGAAGTAGCTGCTGCGCTTGATCGTGTCAAACTGCCTAATCCTTCAGCCATGTTCGTCATGGGCACTGTCGCACAAACACCTCCTGGAGTCTGTAGTACTGTCTCAAAATTCTATATTGCGAGCACGAGTTACACTCGAGAAGAAGTAGCAACTGATCAACGGGCTGCTTTCACACCAGACATTCCACTTCTACGCTGGGATGGTAAATTGCTCCCAGCAATCGGTGGAAATAATAAACCTCCAGTGGACTGAGTTGCCCTTTTGGTGACTGGCAGTGAGACAGAGCAGCTTCTCGGGATTCCCAAGATAAACCGCAGCACTGCGAAAGTGCAGTGCAATGCATGCATCAAAACATTGAATGAATGGAATATAAAACCAATGATTCAGGGGTTTGTTTTTGATACAACAGCGTCTAACACAGGCCTGAAGATGGGAGCATGCAGTCTAATTGAAAAAGCTTTGGACAAAGAGCTCATCTGGATCACCTGCCATAATGTCTGCACTGATGCTGCCTGCTGTCTTTAATGTTTTTCTAGGGTTAAGCAGTGCACATGAAGTGGGAATCTTCAAGGATTTCCAAAAACTTTGGCCAGGTATGGAAAAAACTGATTTATATCCTGTTGGAGATGAGTTGTTTGTTGGGATGCCAGATGGTCTATGCGAAGAAATGATTTTGCTCTGCACTGATGCCATGAACAGCCAGCTCCTAAGATATGATTATAGACAGTTATTACAGCTCTCTTGTATGTTCTTGAGATATTCTCTAGGTGATATGCAGTCAGTTCGCACTCCAAGCGCTGTGCACAATGCGCACTGGATGGCAAAAGCAATATACTTCCTGAAAATGTTTCTATTCAGGAAACAAATGAACTTGACAGCAAGGGAGGCAGCTGGTGTCACAAGAGTAAGTCTGTTTGTCTCGCTCATATAGACGTGCTATTGGCACGAGTCACCACATTCAGAGAAAGCCCCCTTCAGTGACAAGAAGCTCATTTCTCTGCTCCACGAGTACCCCGATTGTGTCGAGATGGAGAGCTGCCACGTCATTGTGCTGCCATTTGTGGTACTTCTCTGAGCATCTGGCACCGCTCGTTTTTATTTATCATCGTGTTGATGACGCCACAAAAGCAGCTCTGGTGGAAAACCTTGACCGTCCTTCTCATTGGAAACTGGTACGGCATTTTGATGGTGATGCGTTCAACCACCGCGCTTCACTGGCAACTTACATCACCAGACGTTCATTGTAGTTCTTCAACCTACTCTCTGTGGCAGAACAAGATGATGCCAGGGCATTCATGGCGGAATCACCCAACCTTTGACTGACAGACCCCAGGTATATGTCGCTACTGGCCAAGTGCAAACCTTTGAAGGTTGTCAACGACTGTGCCAAGAGAGGTGTAGCTCTCATCCAGTCGTACAACGATGTCCTAAGGAGAGACGAAACTCAAACACAGTACATAATGCAGCTCGTCACTGACCACCGGAAAAGACTGCCAGTTCCGATGAAAGCTGCTTTGATGAAGACAAAGTGATACATTATTCCTATGCTTAGTGTTCTAAGTGTGTTCTCTTAGCACTCAAAGAATACCTATGTTTGGAAACGTTGAAAATACATATTTCGCTTTTTTGTTGAAAATCCGTCGATGTTGTGTTTTCAGTTCATTTTTTCGGAATTACAACATCGGGAGTGGCCTCTAAAAATTTTGCATTTCATCAAATTTTTCACATAGTGCCTTCATTGATGATAAGGAACATATAGAGCCTTGTGGAAGTGAACAGTTTCTACTTTGTTTTGGGGGGCCACCCTAATAGAGATATATATATATATATATATATATATATATATATATATATATATATATATATATATATATAGTGTGTGTGTGTGTGTGTGTGTGTGTATAATTTTTCTTTTAATATACCTACATCGTCGTGGCAACCAATATTTACTGGTATATGTATTTATCACTTAATCATGGCAGTTGTTTCACAGAGCCTCGGAGGGCCCAGTACCTGCCCAGGGCCCCAAACAAATGGGCAGATTCGCATGGTCATGTGGAATGTGAGAGGTGTGAATTTTTTTTTTCTTTTATGTGTCTGACTCTGGGCATAGGCTTCACAGCCTGCTCATAAGGCCCAGTAGTCCTACATACCTTACACCACTACATGTCACCACTTCGGCGCTAACACCCACCGTCCATACTGAATACGTGCTAGGGCTGTCTCATCAGGACTGGTGTATTGGTATTAGCGGGAGCATTTTTACGACATGTCGGCGGGTCTACTGGTAGATCGGCAAAGTCTGCTTTTATGAAATTCAAAACCTTAAACTGTTCCTTTCCCCAGCGGGGATTTGAACCTGGGTCCGGTAGGACTGCAGGCCAACTCTCTACCGCTTGAACCACCACCTCCTCCAAATGAGGAGAGCAAGAGGGTGGAAGTGGTGAATGTGTTCAAGAGTGCAAGATGTGCCGTGATGGCATTGTGTGAAACAAAGATGAAAGGGTGTGAAGTGGAGGAGTGGGAGGGTGTGAAATGTGTAAGATCGGGCATGAATGGGTGAGGAAGATGCAAGGAAGGAGTTGCTTTGTTGATGAATGATGTATGGCAGAGAAAAATGAGAGATTACAAATGTGTCAGCTCGAGGTGTATGTATGTCAGGTTAAAGTTTGAGAAGGTGACAGTGGCGGTAATTGTGGCGTATGCACCTTGTAAGGACAGGAGTGAGAGAGAGAAAGACAGGTTTTGAGATAAGCTAGATAAAGTAGATGAAGAAATGCCCAGGAGCTATAAAGTGATCGTAATGGGCGATATGAATGGAAGAGTAGGCACTGGTTCTGAGGAAAGCATAACTAGTTGCAATGGAGCACCAGGAGAAAATGCTAATGGGAAGCGACTGAAGGATATGTACAGTATTTGGAAAGGAGGTTGTGCTTTTGTAACTCGTATTTCAAACACAAAGATACACATAAATATGCTTGGTATAGAGGGAACAGAGATCATGTTGAAATAAGCCTGATTGATTATGTGCTCGTAGAGAGGTCGATGGTAGAAATGGTTGCTGATACAAGGGCCGTGAGAGGACGATGTGGAGGTCTGTCAGATCATATGATTGTGGTGTGCAAGATCAGGCTGAGAGGAGTGAGGTGGATCGGGAGAGAGGGGAGAGGTCAGAGAGAGGGACTGAAGGTTGAGAAGCTGAGGATCAAGGAAATGGCAAATGATTGCAGGACCATGCTGGAGGAGGAGTTGGAATCAGTGGATTGGAATGAAATGGCTCTGGACAGCCTGTGGAATGCATATAGGGATTGCTTAGTTAGAAATGCTAAAGTGGTGTGTGATGTGGCAAGAGTAACAGCAAAGAAGAAAGGTACGGCATGGTGGGAAGAGGATGTTAGGACAGCAGTGGAGGAAAAGAGGAAGAAGTGGCTAAACTGGTTATAAGACAGGGGTTCAGTTGAAATATGAACTGAATATATTAAGAGCAAGAAGCACATAAGGAGACTAGTGAGGAGAAAAAAGAGGGAGGGAAATGATGATCTAGGAAGGAAAAATGAATGCAGGCTACTTTGAAAATAGGACGTTATTCTGGAAAGAGGTGCGGAAATGTAGAAGTGAAAGTGGAAAGCAATGTGCTGATGTGAAGGATGTAGGTGGTAGATTATTAACTCATGGGGATGAAGTAAGAACCAGATGGAAAGAATATTTTGAAAGCCTCGTGAATGGAAATAGAGAGAGAAGAGTGGCTGTAAACATGATTGGTTTTGGGGGTGTGCAGAGAAGGAATACAGTGCCACGAGACGTGACACTCGCACAGGTGAAGAGTGCTGTGAAGCGGCTGAAAAATGGGAAAGCAGCTGGGGCTGATGAGGTGTATGCAGAGATGATTAAGTGTAGTGGAAAGAGTAGATTGAATTGCACGTTGGAGATAAGCAAGAAGACATGGATGAGTGAAACTGTGCCAGCAGAGTGGAAAAAGGCTGTGATTGTATCCCTGTACAAAAATAAAGGTGAGTGAAGTGAGTGCAGGAATTATCGTGGCATAGGTTTACTGAGTGTGGTAGGGAAGGTGTATGGAAAAATTTTTATAGAGAAAGTAATAGAGATATCAGAAGTCCTAGTGAGCGATGAACAGGGTGCCTTTAGGAGTGGCAAAGGATGTGTGGATCAAATATGTGCAGTGAGACAGATAGCAGGGAAGGCTCGTGAAAAGGACCATAAGGTGTTTATGGCATTCATGAATCTGGAAAAAGCATACGACAAAGTGGACAGAGAAGGACTCTGGAAAGTTTTGGGCATGTACGGTGTAGATGGTGTGCAGCTAGGTGCCGACAAGAGTATTTATGATGGTAGTGAAGCATGTGTAAGGGTTAATGGGCGTCTAAGTGAATGGTTCACGGTCGGTGTGGGCGTGCGACAAGATTACGTGATGTCCCCATGGTTGTTCAATATATATATGGATGGTGTGATGAGAAAAGTAAAAACACGAGTAATGGAGAGAGAGAGAGAGAGAGAGAGATGACGTTGGTAATGGGTGGTGATGGATGGAATGTCTCAAATTTGTTGTGTGCTGATGATGCAGTACGAGTACTACTTGCAAATGCCGGACAGGAACTTGGTAGGCTGGTGCAGAGTTTTGCTGATGTATGTGAGCTTCGTGCCTTGAGTAAGTGTAGAAAAGGGTAAAGTGTTGGTTTTTGAGAGAGAAGGTGACTCCCAGAGCGGTGTTACAGTGAATGGAGAGAGACTGGAATTGGTGAAAGAGTTCAAATACCTAGGTATAGTGATAGAAAAGCAAGGAAAATGTGCAACGGAAGTGGAAAGTAGAGTGACACAGGGAAGAAGAGTGGCTGGTACACTGAAGGCCTTGATAGGAAACAGCGGCCTGAGTGTTGCAGCCGCACGAGGCTTACATGAAAGAGTGTTGGTGCCAACTTTAACATATGAATGTGAGACTATGGTGTGGCATGAAAATGAGAAGTCAAGAGTAAGTGCAGTGGAAATGGGACTGCTGAGGAATGTATGTGGAGTACAGAGGGTGGATAAAATACGAAATAATGTGATTCGTGAAAGATGTGGAGTGAGGAAGTCGGTGGACACCAAAATCGAGGAGAGTGTACTGAGATGGTATGGTCATATGGAGAGAATGGATAACAGTAGACTGGTGAAAAATGTATATCTGGGCGAATTTGAAGGAGGGAGGAGGCGAGGTAGGCCAAGGAGAAGGTGGAGAGATATGGTGGATGAGTGAGTGAGGAAGAGAGGTTTGGAAGTCGTTGAGGCTGGGGAAATGACAAGATATCGAGCTGGCTGAATGAATGTGGTGAGATGTGCATGATCAGGGGTTTGGCACCCCTTTCTAACGTGGTAGAGTCCGGAATGACTCTATCGGATACGTTTATGTGGAGCTACAGAACATGGCGAATGTTTTTGGCGTATCCGATAGAGCCAGGATTCCGGGGGCTTGAATGATGAGTGAATGGAAGCGTGGACCATTGGATTGGGCAAATATGGGCTGTCTGAACACTGGTACTCCTCACCCTGCCCTAGGGTGGGAAAGGAGGTCCGGATGATGGTATGATGGATGGATATGTATTTATAAAATGTATATGTATATATATAATATATATGTGTGTATGTAACACACACACACACACACACACATATATATATATATATATATATATATATATATATATATATATATATATATATATATATATATATATATATATATATTGTTACATAGCCTATGATTTCATCATCCTTTGTGTAATTTTAACGCACAGTTGCTGCATGTTTGATCACGAGCGTGTTCTGCCTCAGTCCCCCCCTTCTACCGTTATAGTAGAGTAAGTCGTCCTTTCTGTTATTCAGTGCGGGATTGTCGACCGTTTGTCCCCATCGCTTCATTTGCGCGTCCTTATTACAAGTTGTATCAGGCTCTGCTGGCCCCTATATAATGAGCTCAGTCTCTGCATCATTGCCACTTAGATCTGCTCCTCATTTTGTTCACATCTCTGTCCTCCCTGTACAGATATTATTATTGTGAGTGCTCAAGAAATCTCCAACCATCTAGCAGCTGTGTGTAATTTGAGTATAACTGTTGTTGCATTTTTTCTTGTACTGTATAGCATAAGTTTAATTTGTAGGCCTAGTGAAGTTTTTGTAATTCATGTAGGGTTCTTTATGTCAGTCATTTTTGATAATAGTTTGTATCTGTAATTATTTATCTGGCATTCACTGAGTATTATCTGGTATCTCATTTTATCAGGGCTGACTTAGATAAATTTACTCTTGCTAATTTCGTGTTAATAGAGGCTATTGCAGTTAACCATATATTTAACCTGTTTTTTGCCATTACATTATCCTTATGAGTCCTGAATGTTATGTTGTTAATTTAAGCATTAAACTTTAACTTGTAATTTTACCTAACTCTTTGTTTTGAACCTGGAACTTTACGGGACAGTAGTGATTTTTAGTATTCTCACTTAAAGTGTACATTATCTTTCTCTGTTCCGTAACATAAATTTGGCGACCTCATATCAGGATATTCAGGATATTATCATAAGGATATTGTTTGATATTTTGTGACTGTGATATATTCATGATGGCTACTATTTCTACACTTGATGAAGCCAAAGATTTTTTGTCAAATGTTTTCAAGCAGTCTCTGAAAGAGTTGGGCATCTCCCAGATCACGTCTTCAGCTTACCATCCCCAGACTCAAGGAGCGTTGGAGAGATATCATCAAACACTCAAATCGATGCTCAAGAAATACTGTTTGGAACATCAGAAAGACTGGGATAAAGGTCTTCCATTCGTTGTGTTTGCTGCAAGAGAATCTCCAAATGAATCACTGGGCTTCTCACCTTTTGAACTACTGTTTGGCCATGAAGTAAGAGGACCCCTTAAGTTACTCAAGGAATGCTGGCTGTCGGAGGAAGATGACGTCAACCTGCTGGAGTATGTGATGAAGTTCAAAGATCGGCTGTCCACTGCTTTACAGCTGGCGAGAGAGAATTTAGGAGCTGCTCAGGAGAAGATGAAGACTTGGTATGATAAGAAGTCCAGGTTACGCCACTTTCAGCCAGGAGATCAGGTTTTGATTCTGTTACCAGTTCATGGGCAACCTCTTCAAGCCAAGTTTAGTGGCCCTTATTTTGTGGAGAAGAAACTCAGTGATGTCAACTATGTCATCGCCACACCAGATCGTAGAAAGAGCAAGCAACTATGTCACATCAACATGCTAAAGTTATATCACAGGCGGGACGAAAATAATCCAGTCTGCACTGTAGCTGTTCCACCCGAGTCTGCAAGTGAAGCTCTCCCATGCAGTATGAGCCTGAGTGATAGTTTGGGGAAGAATCCTGATATCATGAATTATCTCCAGACTAAGCTTTCTCATCTACCACCCAAGGAAAGGCAGGAGTTTTCGGCATTACTGCAGGAGTACCCGCAAGTGTTCCGTGCCACTCCAGGAAGAACCACTGTGTTGATGCATGATGTCGATGTTGGAGACGCAAAGCCAATTAAATTGCCTCCTTACCGTGTGAACTCAGTGAAAGTTCCTCTCATCCAGAAGGAGCTTGGCTACCTGTTGGACCACAAGATGATTGAGCCCTGTCAGAGCGAGTGGAGTTCTCCTGTCACTCTAGTCCCTAAGCCAGGTGGGTCACAGAGGCTTTGCATCGACTACAGACGTGTTAATCAGATAACTAATACAGACACTTACCCTCTCCCTCGTGTGGAAGATTGCATAGACAAGATCGGAAAGGCTAGGTACATAAGTAGGTTTGATTTGTTAAAGGGATACTGGCAAGTACCTATGACTGAACGTGCTAGGGAGATCTCATGTTTTGTACTATTAGGAAAGACATTTGCATGTTCTGTAATGCCATGTACAGATTGTTTTAGAGTAATAAGAAATTTCCTTTGTAAATTTCTTTTTTCTTTGTGGGGAGGTGTTACATAGCCTATGATTTCATCATCCTTTGTGTAATTTTAACGCACAGTTGCTGCATGTTTGATCACGAGCGTGTTCTGCCTCAGTCCCCCCCTTCTACCGTTATAGTAGAGTAAGTCGTCCTTTCTGTTATTCAGTGCGGGATTGTCGACCGTTTGTCCCCATCGCTTCATTTGCCGCGTCCTTATTACAAGTTGTATCAGGCTCTGCTGGCCCCTATATAATGAGCTCAGTCTCTGCATCATTGCCACTTAGATCTGCTCCTCATTTTGTTCACATCTCTGTCCTCCCCTGTACAGATATTATTATTGTGAGTGCTCAAGAAATCTCCAACCATCTAGCAGCTGTGTGTAATTTGAGTATAACTGTTGTTGCATTTTTTCTTGTACTGTATAGCATAAGTTTAATTTGTAGGCCTAGTGAAGTTTTTGTAATTCATGTAGGGTTCTTTATGTCAGTCATTTTTGATAATAGTTTGTATCTGTAATTATTTATCTGGCATTCACTGAGTATTATCTGGTATCTCATTTTATCAGGGCTGACTTAGATAAATTTACTCTTGCTAATTTCGTGTTAATAGAGGCTATTGCAGTTAACCATATATTTAACCTGTTTTTTGCCATTACATTATCCTTATGAGTCCTGAATGTTATGTTGTTAATTTAAGCATTAAACTTTAACTTGTAATTTTACCTAACTCTTTGTTTTGAACCTGGAACTTTACGGGACAGTAGTGATTTTTAGTATTCTCACTTAAAGTGTACATTATCTTTCTCTGTTCCGTAACAATATATATATATATATATTAAAGGAGAGCTCTCGTGATGAAGGGTCTAGGGAGTGTCGATTCATTCAACATGATACCGTGCATTTTCTTTTATATGCCTTCTGTGATGAGAAAATATTTTTTTATCGCGGCAAACCTCTTTCACTGGAGGTGTGGATCACTGTAGATGTAAAAGTGTGTCAGGATGAAATGTAAGAATGAGATTAATTCAGTTCCGTAATCTGTCTGAGATTGGAAGGGAAAAGGAAAAGTATGTTAAGTCAGAGTGTCTGGCAGGACTATTATGAGAAGGAAAAGGACGCGGGTAGTGTTGATTCGTTACCGAGAAACCTATTTCCCACCCACGAGTGATGGAAAAAAAGATGTATTGTTATGGCTGTACACGGATGCAGATGGACAGTGAAACAAGTATGTTTGAGAGTGAGGTGGTAATCAGCTGGTTAGAAAAGTATGTCGTTTTTTAAAATGTTATGAGTTTGATCTCAGGCTGGGGCAGAGAACAGTTTGATTGTTTATTTTGTCTAAAACGGACTTAAAATGATCTTCCTGTAGACCTACCAAGATTTATACACTCGCATTTATACTGTTACATCAGTTCTAAATTATTAGTTCACGCATATATTCAATATGGGCAGTGGGTATTGGTGCCAAAGTGGTGACGTGTGGGAGCATGTGACATGTAGGAGGACTGTAAAATCTATACCTAGGGTTAGCCACATTAAAAGAAAAAATAAAACTAGCCGCTTACAATGCGTAAGTGGGCAGTGCATGGATATACATATGAAACAGCATATTAACCAGTGCCAGAACATAACACTAAGACTGGCTTTTGATTCTTTTTTTTTTGGGGGGGGAGGGGATGGGGAGGAAAGCTGTGCGATAGCTTCTTTAAGACCAAGACGTATTTTATTTATTTATTTTTTTTAACCCTACTCTTATGCCTGCAACCGCTAGGAGAGACGTCTGGCAGTAAAGCGTTTAATTCACTTCTATTCCAGTACAAGGTACTTCACAGGCTGACAAGGAGGGTGGAAGTGATAGCGAAGAGGAGGGCACCAGAGTAAGTACGTAAAAAAGTTTGTATGAGTGGATGACAGAAAGAGAAAAGATTTAATAGTGATAAATACAAGAGAGGAAAGAGAAGTGGGACAGAATGACCATCAAACTACTTTAAAAAGAAAAATCAGTCATGAAAATAACCAGGATTTATAACACGGAGAAGCAGCGATCAAAAGGAAAAGGAAGAGAGGACTATTACAAAGTAGTGATGGAAAAAGCCATTGTAAAGATGAGAAAATTGTAACTATCAGAAATAGTTAGGCAAAATTATTTAAATACATACATATTTTCAACGCAGAGATGAGTTTGGAAGTGAAGAGAGTGTTGATGAATTCAGAAAATATGTATGAGATCAGAGGATGGTAACAAGAGGAGCAGAGGGTGCAAATGTATCACGCACATGCGATGCAAGGCTGTGAGAAAATGAAGAGGTCATAGATCAGAGAAAGAAGTATATTGAATCTAAAACAGGAAGAAACAGGGTCGACTTATAACAAGTCTGGGATGTAACCGACTTCAGGCTGGGGAGATAACATGAAACTTCTATAAAGAGGGATGAAAAAAGCAGGAGAAAGTCGAAATAGTGTTGAAAAAAGTAAAGAAAAGAAACAGTAACTTGTGAGGTAAAAGACAAAAGTTTGCTTAAGATGCAGATATACTTGAGCCAGTTGCTGAGTGTGGACACACACACAAACTTGAAATGTCCTCGGGAGATGTCAGAAGTAAATGGTAAGCAAAAGCGGTTTATTTTGCACAATGAACGACGTACATAGAGAGAGAGAGAGAGAGAGAGAGAGAGAGAGAGAGAGAGAGAGAGAGAGAGAGAGAGAGAGATGTATATGTACAGACAGACAGACAGACAGACAGATAGATAGATAGAGATATAGATATATAGGCCTACCGTATATAATTTTATACATATACAGTATATATATATATATATATATATATATATATATATATATATATATATATATATATATATATGTGTGTGTGTGTGTGTGTGTGTGTGTGTGTGTGTGTGTATGTATTTAGGTATGTCTGTAGTAGCTAAGAGATCCTAATAACTGAAGATACAGAGTGATGTGAGGGGGCTGGTGTAGACGTACTGTACGTACCTGGTCATAATGAAGTGGGTCAAATTACTGGTGGAGATGAGCCAGGGTGGCACAGAGATTACCTCGTTTGCTTCCTGGTCTGTGCGTGCTCTGTCAGAATCTGATTTCAACTCTCAAGTCGAGGTGAACATTTACTTGGATGTGCTGGTATGCGTTTTCGCGTGAGGGATGACATTTGTTGGCATAGCATCCTGTCACTTCATATTGACTCCGGATGTAGATAGTGATAGAAACTAAAATAACTAAAGGAATGTTTTCATTTTCATGTGCAGTGTTCTAAATATTGACACTCCTTCTCTGGTTTGAACTTGGTTAGCATAAGAGTGGGTTGTTTCTAGCTGTCATTCACACTCGGTGGAGGAGGTGGGTCCTGTGGTTGACCTCATTTGGGTTCAAAAATGCAGACTTGACAGAGAAATCGTACATCTTTCATTAAGTATATCAGTGAGGGGAAATAGGAAGATAAAGGAATGTGTGGGCTGAATTTCTGGCCTGACAGACATAGCTGACATGGTTGAAACTCATGATATTAGATAAAAACGATTACGGAAGGTATTGGGCAATAACAGTATCGCCAAAGGCTACTTTAGAAATTTATGAGTTGCAGGGAATCAGTGCGGCAGCTGAATCTATTGTTCTGACATAATATTCAAATTAAACTCGGAATGAGTTACGTGCAGTGGTTTATTGACTTGTTCTGAAACGGCGTGCCCAGGGAGATAGAAATAAATGCAATAAGGTAATCCGTTTGCTACAAGGAATCTCTTCTTAGCTGTATAAATTCCCAAAACATTGCCAAATATATCTGTGTAGTTTATCGTTCCCCCAATGCTTCTTCGGAACCCAGTGTATTTGATTCCATATCCACTCAGTTGAGTAACCTTGACCTTGCCCTTGACAATGAAATTACCATTTTGGGTGATTTTAACATACACAATGTTGAATGGTTATTGTATTCTGCCCGGACTGACGACGCTGGTCTAGAATGTGGGCTGTTTGCGGAATCATTTAATCTCACCCAGTTGGTAAAGCAACCAACCAGAATACCTGATAATCCTGACCATAATGCCCATCTCTTGGATTTATTCTTGACAAATAATCCAGATCAATACAGGATAGAGGTACTGTCACCACTTGGATCCTCTGACCACAATCTCATCAAAGCCTCATTAGTTAACCCTCCCACACCTCCCCATTCCGAACCTGTCAGGGTGACCCGATGGCACTTTGACAGGGCAGACTGGGATGGATTTAGAAATTATCTTGCTGATGTTCCATGGCAGTCTTTCTTCTCTAGTGATCCCAATTCTACCCAGTCCCACATTTGCGACTTAATACTAGCTGGTATGGATTTATTCATACCAAGTCAACAATTCACTAAAAGATCAAACTCTCCAAAATGGTTTGATGGCAATTGTGCCAGAGCAACAGCCCAAAAGTCATTAGCATATAACTCTTACTTAAAATCAAAAACATCTGAATCACTCTCCCAATTTAAAATTGCTAGAAATCATGCAAAAGCTGTATTAAATCTATCTAAATCAAACTTTCTTCAAAAGCAAGCATCAAAACTACTTAACAACCCTAATGACAATAGAATATTCTGGTCAACTCTTAATTCTTTCAATAATAACTTTAACAAGTCATCTTCCATTCCCCCACTAAAATCTTCAGATGGCAATATTACAAATGACCCACGTGGGAAAGCAGATATCTTTGCTAGTACCTTTGCAAGAAACTCTACCATAGATGATACCAGCCAGAATGTCTCAGTACTGGAACTTGATTCTCCCGAAATTGCCCCACTTAAAATACAGACAAGATTCGTAAAATCCATCCTAGACAATTTACCTACCAACAAAGCTCCAGGCCCAGATGGAATTCCGCCAATTGTTTTGAAAAAGTGTTCCCCTGAACTTGCCTCTGTCCTAGCTAAATTATTCAGACTATGCATACGTACTTCTTTATTCCCAAATTCATGGAAAGAAGCCAATATCCACCCAGTTCCGAAGAAAGGAAGTTCGTCTGACCCCTCCAATTACAGACCAATAGCTGTCACATCTTCTCTTGGTAAGGTATTTGAAACTTTAATTAATAAGCATATTGTTAAACATCTTGAATCCAACAACTTAATTAGTGATAGACAATACGGTTTTCGCCGTGAAAGATCCACCATTGACATACTCAATCTCTTAACTCATACGATTCATCAGTCAATTGATCTTTTTGGAGAAACTCATGCAGTAGCTCTTGATATCTCTAAAGCTTTCGACAGAGTATGGCACCGTTCCCTGCTGTCCAAACTCCCTTGCTATGGACTAACGTCTTTTGTTCCTTTGATTTCTTCTTATCTTAGTGACAGGAAAATAAGAGTAAAAGTAGAGGATGTATATTCAAATTTCCACTCAATTAACGTCGGCGTGCCGCAGGGATCAGTTCTGGCGCCAACCCTATTTCTGGTTCACATTAATGATCTCTTATCTGTCACTCACAATCCCATTCACTCATATGCAGATGACTCAACACTACATAGTTCATTCACACTCAGACATCCAATTACAAAGTCTAATATCTCTACCTCTCAACTCAGTACAGCCATCTCCATTAATCAAGATCTATCTACAATCAGTGAATGGGGACAAAACAACCTTGTCTCTTTTAATGCTAGTAAAACTAAATATATACAGTTTACTAATAGACAGATATTGCCAGATTCGTACATTACCTTCAGTGCTACTAATATTCCCATCTCCAAAAGTATTGAAATTCTTGGTGTCTCACTTAACAGTGCCCTCAGCTGGACCTCTCATGTCAGATCACTTGCTAAAACCGCCTCAAAGAAACTTGGATTATTGTACAGAGTCCGTAACTTCTTCGCCGATGAGCAGTTGGCTATAATTTATAAGAGTCATGTGCGCTCTCAGCTTGAATATTGCTCACCCTTGTGGGATGGTTGTGGAGAGGTTGCATTAAGACAACAAGACAAAATTCAGAATAAAGCTGTTAGAATCATTAACAACCCTGCCATTACATATAAACTACCTCCCCTGCAAGTAAGAAGGAATGTTGCCTCCCTTGCATTATTTTACAGATATTTTTTTGGCAAATGCTCAGACGAAGTTGCGTCCATGGTGCCACCTCTCCATGCCTTCCCTCGTGCTACACGGGCATCTGGTAGCGCTCATGACTGGAATGTCACTCAACCATATTGCAGAACTTCTGCCTATCAGAATTCTTTCATTCCCAGAACTGCATCTCTCTGGAACTCGCTTCCCCAGAGTTGTTTTCCTCCAAATTTCAACCTACAACTGTTCAAGTCTAACTGTTACAGATATTTTATGAACAGAGGACACCAGTAATCTGGTGTATGGATAATTTTTTTTTCCATTTGTTTTTCCTTCCTCCGTTCTGTTATTTAAAAAAAAAAAAAAAAAAAAAAACTCTGGAACTGTCTCCTTCTGTCTATATTTCCTGCTGCCTATGATCTCCAGTCTTTCAAACGCAGTGTGTCCAGGCATCTCGAAATGAATGATCTTGAATTTGGCTCTCTATTGTATTGTGTTTCTTTCTTGGAGGGAACTGTTATTGCGGGCTTATGGCCTTTGGTTCCTTCTTCCTCGCATTAAAAAAAAAAAATGTGGACTTTGCAAAAATGTAATGCCAAAGACGCCATCTTAGTGAATGAGTTAAGAGAAAATCTGATGGTTGATGAGAGGGGAGGAAACTGACACATTCTTGTCTGATGGCATCACTGCGTTACTGAACAGTGAAGAGGGGAAGTTACTGATTGTGGTAAATTGTATTTTGTTACAGTCATGCTATCTCCAGACGATTTTTTTCATCGTTGGAAACACTTTCTGAATTGCAAGGGTTAGATACAATCTTAAAAGGACTAAGATAGTCTGAAGTAGGCTAGAACAAAAAAAAAAAAAAAAAAAAAAAAAACGAGCTGAAAGGATCAACGATCAGTCCAATCAGTACAAGGGTGCTGTCTGAAAGAGTTACAGCACCAGACTTATTAGACTAAGATGAACTTTAAATGGAATGTAGACATGCATCTTAACCCATTTCATAGAGTTATGTAGTTTTGTAGTTAATTATGGCTGTTACAAGACAATTTCATTCAGCTTAGGTGGACCAGCGAGTTCTGATGAGATTACTGAAACCTATATCTAACCCCTGCAGTTCGGGGAACCCTCTTCTAAGTTGGATAACATCATCTGACGGTAGGAAGACCGAAGTAAAAATATGTGTCGTGGGTTTAAAAGGTTTAATGTTACAGTGAGCAAATTAAGCATGGCGGGATGTTAGGTAGGGGCACAAAAATTCTATTATTACAATACCAGAAACTGTCAAGATAGTAGGGATGAGAGCAGAACGTGGTGTGAAGATACCGGTACGTGGGGAACAGTACAGGAACAAAGTATGAGTGAATACCAATGGCGGGGACGTACCTTCCAAGAGTCAGTGATGTAATGGTTGGCATGTCGAACCTAATCCAGTAAAAACCCGAGCTCGATTCCCGGGCCGGTCAGACTCTTGGACAAAGTTTATTTCACCCAGTAGTACAACTCAACGAGGGACCTGAATGTAAAGACAATTGTTGCATGTCGTACTCTGTACCAGTATTATATCATGGTAAAAACTGAATGTCTGCCTTAATGGCCATCGTATAGTTGAAAAGTATTAATCGTAAGCCGTTTTCCTTCTTACTTACAAATGGAGCCAAGTGTAGGGATATGAAGATAAACCTGACCAGCCCCATGATAGAACTGTAATTGTATTATTGCTCCAACCAGACGATTATATTCAGGCTTATGTAATTATTCGAACAGAAACAGTTAGAGATGCCGTGTTAATTCATTTAGTGAGACTAGCTTGCCTCAAGTATAAAAAAGGTCATCCAAGGACATTTAGTGAGATAATATTGGAATTTTTAGGCTGTATAATAGACAAATAGATATAAAGTGAATTAGGTATCAAAGAGCATTTTTAAGTGGCTATGTTGCATGGTTGGAGAGAATAGCTTCAAAAATTATATAAGTTAATTGGAACTGTTTCCAACATTCTTATAAAATAAACTTGATAGAAGAAATATGTGCAGCATGTGATGTGGTGTGTGGAAGGAAGAGAAGACGGAGGGGGGTGCAAGGAACAGCGTGGTGGACTGAAGAAGTGAAACAGGCTGTGGCACAAAAGAAGAAAGCATACAATGAATGGATGAGAAATAGGGGCGTGGAAGAAGTTGAGAGGCGGAAGAGAGAGTTATATGTAGAAAGAAAGAGAGAGGTGAAAAGATTAGTAAGAGAGAGTAAGAAGAGAGTGGATGAGCAATTTGGAAGGAATTTGAGTGTAAAGTGAAGGGACTGTAAGAAAATGTTCTGGAGAGAGGTGAAAAGAGTAAGACTGGGTGGAAGTGAAGTTAACAGGGGAGTGAAAGATAAAAATGGTAGATTACTAGTGGAGAAGGGAGAAAAAGTGAGCAGATGGAGAGAACACTTTAAGGAATTGTTGAAAGTAGAGGATGTAAGTAATGCGAGTATAAGTGGCTGGGGAATGGCTGGGAGAAGGAGGGAGGTGAGAAGACAGGAAGAAATCACTAGGATAGAAGTTGTGGAAGCAATGAAGAAAGTTAAATCGGGGAAGGCCCCAGGAATTGATGGAGTGTGTGGTGAAATGCTGAAGCATGGGGGAGAGATAGTAGTAGAATGGATGTGGAAGATGTGCAGATTGGCCTGGGAGGAAGGTAGAGTTCCGGAGGATTGGAAGTCAGATATAATTATTCCCTTGTACAAAGGAAAAGGGGAAAAAGAAGTGTGTGGTAATCATAGGGGCATTTGTCTTCTTAGTATAATAGGAAAAGTGTATGGTAGGATACTTATTGACAGAGTTAGAGAAAGAACAGAGAAATTAGTTGGAGAAGAACAGGGAGGCTTTAGGAAGGGAAGAGGTTGTGTAGATCAGATATTCATTCTTAGATCTTTAGTGGAAAAGTTTCTAGAGAAGGGAAAGATTTTGTATGCGGCTTTCATGGATTTGGAGAAAGCATATGACAGGGTGGATAGACAAGGATTGTGGAAAGTGTTAAGAATATATGGAGTAGATGAGAAGTTGTTGAATGCTGTGAAGAGTATGTACGATGGTGCGAAGGCTGCAGTGCGTGTGGATGGTGAACTAAGTGAATTTTTCTCTTTGAAAGTTGGTTTGAAACAGGGATGTGTCATGTCTCCATGGTTGTTCAATCTGTACATGGATGGGGTAATAAAAGAGGTACAAGGTAGGGTAGTGGATGTTGGAGTGACCCTGGTGAGAGAGGATAGTGTTTGGAAACTCCCTGTACTGTTGTTTGCAGATGATACTGTGTTGTTGAGTGAAGACGAAGGGGAGCTGCAAGGCTTGGTGGATGAGTTTGAGAGAGTGTGTAAGAAACGGAATCTAAAGGTGAATTTAGGGAAGAGTAAAGTGATGGTCTTTGAGAGAGGTGGTCAGTGAATGTACAGCGAGGTTGGATGGTGAGGAATTGGAAAATGTGAGTACGTTTAAGTACTTGGGTAGTGTGACGAGTAAGGATGGAAGTTTGGAGGGTGAAGTGCTTGAAAGGGTACAGCAGGGAAGAAAGGTTGCTGGTTCTTTGAAAGCAGTGATAAGAAACAGGGAAGTGAGCATGGAATTGAAAAAGTTACTACATGACAGTATTGTGATACCAACTCTAACGTACGGAAGTGAAGCTTGGACGTTGTTGGAAGGACACAAGTCAAGAGTGAGAACAGTGGAAATGAGTTATTTAAGAGGAGCCTGTGGAGTCACATGGAGAGACAGGCTGACGAATGAGGATATAAAGGAGCGTTGTGGTGTTGATGTGGATGTGATAGGAAGCGTTATGAAGAACACACTGAGGTGGTTTGGCCATGTGGAGAGGATGGAGGGTGAAAGACTGACGAAGAGAGTGTATGTGAGTGAGGTGAAGGGGGGAAGAGGGAGAGGGAGGCCGAGGATGAGATGGAGGGATGGGGTGGAGAGGTATATGAGAGAGGGGGGTGTGAGTTGGGAGCAGGGCAGTGAAATGGCGGGGGACAGGGCTACTTGGAGGCGATTTGTTTGTGGCTACCCCATACGGGATTGAGGCGCCTGGCAATAGATAGATAGGTATAAAACATAATCGGATCCATTATTCAGTTGTTATGTAAGCATTCCAGTCAAATAAGGGTATTGATAAACCTAGAGTTATGTAATATTTTTACCTACATCATAAGAGTGCAATAAGAATTTATCATGTTCTTGGTCTTGGGGAAGACCTTAAAATAAATCTTGACTGTACTCTAACCAATAGCTGTAAAACAACCATTTTCACAAGGTTTTGGTTCAGCCCTTCCCCACTCGTCACCATAGTTCCAGCTCATTCTACTGCAGGCCCATTTCTTTAGCCCACTCACGACACTCATTTTTGTAGGATAATCTAATATAAATTGTCAGTGTACTCGCACCACTAATCCTAACCCAGTTGCATAGGCTATATTTTCTTGTCTCAGACCCACTGCCCACAAAATTTCTAGTTCATCCTACTAGTTTCTTTGCTTGCCACAGCAGTTTGTTCACCCAGCCCCACACCGGCTGTTTTATACCGGATGGCGGATGCAGATCACGCGTTCAGCGAAAGCGTTGTACCTTAATAAGGATCAGACATTACCATCCATCATATTTAGCTACTCCTTTCAGTTATTGTTTACAGTGTTTGTGATTCTTTCTCTATCTGCTTTATTGTGTAATTACGTGTTGTTAGTATATAATTGATTTCAGGTAATACTTGTAGTTCAGGAAACTGATATGCAATTAACAAATTACTGATACAGATTTGATTATTAAACTTGGTATGAAGGCTGAAAAAAGACTATGACGATGTGTTTGAGCTCACCTTAACGTATGGGCATGAGACATTGGTATGGCATGACTGTTAACAGTGTGTTAAGGAAAGTGTTTGGGTTGTGTAGGACGTATAGGTAAAGAAACTATAGTGATTCGTGGCAAATGTGGTGTAAGAAGCTCTCCTAACAAAAAGACAGAAAAGTGTGTGTGTGTGTGTGTGTGTGTGTGTGTGTGTGTGTGTGTGTGTGTGTGTGTGTGTGTGTGTGTGTGTGTGTGTGTGTGTGTGTGTGTGTGTGTGTGTGTGTGAATGGTATGATCATGTGAAGAGAGGGTGAGACAGGTTTACATGAGTCGGAAGATGAGAAGAGACGTGGTAGGTCACAGAGGTGGATGGGACTGATAAATGGGTATGGGAAGGTTAAGGCTTGAATTGAGGCTGGATAAGCTTGTACACAATGGGGTGTTACATTTTTCATAAAGTACATCTTAAGATTTCCAGAGGAACCCATTCCATGCAGAACTAATTTTCCAGTTGTCAGGTCTTTAACAAACATGATGACATTGTGCATAACCGTAAATTGTTGGCTGAATGAAATACCCGTAAGCAGTAGTACCGCGCAAGGTGAAGAGATATGGTGGATGGTTCGCGTGTACTCGCAACTAAAAGTATCTGAAAACAGGATCGATGGTTAAGCATTAAGCGTTCTTGCCGTTAGCATTTTACCAAAGGCAAATAATTCTGAATGCATAATGCGTACCGTAATTTGTAAAAAGTTCCATCTTTATGCTGTCGTGATAAAAAACAGCATCAATACACATTCATGGCACGTCCCTGTGGATTACTTACTAACGATTCGACCAGTATTTCAAAATATTACAAAGGAATTTTTTTTTTGCATATATTTTGGGGGAGTGTACTTCTGTCAGTTCCGATCCGAGTTCAGTCCCACGCAGATGCGGACATAATAAAGTGCGGTTGTACGGTATGTGTTTTTCATGTGATTCTGCATGTTCTCACCCCATCGAACATATATATATATATGCCTGCGCTCGATGGATATCTTTACTGTCCATGTTTCACTAATTTCTGTATTTCTCGACCTATCCAATCCATGCATTCAACATACATTCCTCAATAACATTATTTCTACTCATCTCACTTTTGATTTTCAGACTAACGCCATTCTAAAATCTCACACTTATAAGGTATTATAGACACTAACACACCCTCATGCAGCCCCTGTACTCAGACTTCTGTCTTCATCAAGGCTTTCATAGCACCAGCCACTTTACTTTCTTGGACCACTCTATTCTTTACTTATTTCAAGCAATTGCCTAACTTTTCTCTCCCTGCATTTAGATTTCTCAGCTTTGCCGCTCACCCACACATCGTACTTTGAGTCACCTGTTCTCTTAGCAATTATTGTTTATCCTTATCTACATTTAATTTGAAAACTCCTCGCATTCAAACTCTGAATCACTCTCTAAAAACCCTCTTTACTATCAGCAATCAACACACCAGCCTCTGCTGTCATCAGATCTGCTATATTTCACCTCTCACCAGCTTCACTTCCATCTATGTACCTCGTGCTTTGATATCGCTTATAACATCATCACATATATCAAAAATACATGAAGTGAGATGATAATATAAATCTGATCTCATTGTAAGTTGTTGTTGTTGTTGTTCAGTGACCCGGTCTTTCTGGCCGAGCAGATTCATCAACAGTAGGCAAGAAGTCGCCCCTGTAGGCCGGTCTCGTGCAGTGAACTGATGTTCCCCTACGGTAAACAGCGCCTCATCACAGTGAGACGCGAGGAAGAGTATGGAGATATGGTTCCCGGATTTGCGTCTCTCCACATAGTTAACAAAGGTTCTATATTAGGCTCCACATCACCCCGTAATTTGATTATATGGTTACCACCCAGCATTGTAAATGATTTCCATGGTTACAGGGAACCATTAGGCTTGTCAGTCAGTGTAAAATCACCTGAAGTGGAAAGAAGAGTAATAAAAGTAACAGGAGCGATGTGGGAAACAGGAAGACAGGAGGGCAGACACAGCAAAAGAATGATACAGGTGGAGGAAGAAGTAAGCAGCACTATATGAAGTGAGTGGATGATGATCGCCATCACCTACCCTTATCTCTTTGTAAGTAAACAATAAAAACAATGCATTTACATATCAAATACTACAGTAACTGGTTCGACACAGTGGTTGCTACAAAACATAATCACTTTACGGATATTATCTAGGTGGTGAAGTCAGAGTCAGTGTGATAAGATGTTGCCCCACGTACGGTGCAGGTAGTCGTGATGGCAAGTGGGGCAAATCAATGCGTCTTCTGACTCGAAAGGGTGGCAACTGAGTATTTCGAACCCAACCTAAGATGCCGTCGTGATGATGCGTCATTGTACTGATAAATGATACTCCCAGTATACCGCAAAGACACTGTCCAGCTCGTAGTTAGGAAACAAAGCATAGCACTCACTACGCCAAGGGTGACATACTGACAAAGGAGAATGGACGAGCTCGGAAGTGGTCTGAGATCAGCAACATCGCTGCAGGGCGCACTGAATTTCTTATGGACTGCCTCTTGGAATGTTCATATTCATCTACCAGTACTTTCTTTTTCATTTTTTTAAATTAAAATCTTTCTCTCTGACCATCCTTCTCACACTTTTTCTGTTAATGTCAATTAACATATCACAATCATGTGCTCAGACAGTCTTACGCACCACCCTCTCTTTGACATTCGTGACGGCGATACACACAAACATCTTTCTCTCTACACGAACATAATCACTAAAACTTATGTCAGCGGTCATTGCAGTCTCTCTCTCTCTCTCTCTCTCTCTCTCTCTCTCTCTCTGTACATAATTTATGTACTTACATGTTTCAGATATTAATTTCCTGTTGAGAGCTTCCTTTCATGTCAAACGTTTTTTCAGCTGACGTCCATCACCGCTGTTAACCTAGCGCGACAAAACAGGCCTACTCGTATGCCACATCATCCCCCAACACCCGTAGGCTACCAATTTTTCCGTTTAGTGTATCCATCATTATAACTCTGTACCTCCTTGGCATGTGCTATCATGCTTCCCAGTTATATATATATATATATATATATATATATATATATATATATATATATATATATATATATATATATACTGTATATGTCATCATCCGGACCTCCTTTCCCACCCAAGGGCAAGGTGAGATATATATATATATATATATATATATATATATATATATGAGAGAGAGAGAGAGAGCGACAGAGACAGAGACACAGAGACACAGAGAGACTTTCCGGTTTCCACAAACAAACTCTGCGGTGTGAAATAGTAAAGTCTAACCTGTCTGTTGCACCATTTGTGAGAGCCTGTGCGCCTGCCGTGTCCTCCTCCACCTGCCCAGTATGGCTGGACACCTGCTATAGAGGCTGCCATGCGGTGCTGGGGAGTCAAGTCTTTAGCCGAAGTTCTTGCAGTTGCCAACCCACAGTTGGCCCCGCTGTCACATCCCTCCTGATAAACGAGCAAAGTTGCCTCGGGTCGCCTGTTGTCATTGCCTACGTCAGTCGGTGTGGACCTTCACTGCCTCCTTCCTTAACGCATCGGTGTTGGTTAAAGCCAGCACTGCCGAAGGTTTATCACATTACAATATCCGAACAGTAAGAGTAAGTACTTCTATTGCTCACTAATGTAATCAGTCCATCGTAAAATCGCTGCATTCATACTCGTGTCAGACAACGAGCAACCTAGCAATTTGTACCCACCCGTAAAAAACATAAATTTATCCGTTCCTTGTAGTCAAATAATCAATATTTGCTGAAAACTTACATTATCATAACTGCATTTCCCACTAATAAAGTGGACTGGCAGGATCCAGAAAACTGAAATAAAGGCATATTACTCGGATAACTATGAAGACAGTGTCCAGTGATATGGGTCACATATTCATTCACCCACTCTTCATGTCTGCAAAATCCTCGGTTCCACTAGAACAGCGCTACCATCCACTCAGTTTCAAGTTATCCATCAATAATACAAATCCTGTTCATCATATGTGCCAATAGTGACCACTCATGTTTTCAACCATCTATTTTATCTAGCTCAAGTCATAAGCTAGAAGGTCAGTCTTTGAGATCCAGAATTTGATTCATTTTGTTATTTTTGTTGTTTTTCAGCTCCGGTTTATGGCCGAGCAGACCCGCCAACCGCAGGTAAGCAACTGGCCTTATGGTCTTATCCCATCACTTCCTAGTATCATTGATGCTATCTGCATCTTTGCATGGGCTGTGCTAGGCAATGCTCCATTAGGCACTCTTTTGTGTGGGTCTGTTCTCTAAGAGGGGCACGCGTCATCTAACTACCGAATCTGAATCTCACATTGTAACTGAGGATGGCTGGGTAATGTTCTGATCTAAGATTAAATGGGTGGAGGTAATGTCAGGAAGGGCGGCTTTTAATAGTGTTCTGATCGAGGTGCTGTACCGCCTTGTGAGTGAATGACTGTCTTCATACCTAGTGTTGGAATGTTTAGAGGTGGGATGTTACTGAAGAGGGTTTGACAATTTCTGTGTGGTGATTGTTTTGTGCCTAGTTGTGTTGTGTGGCTCTGTCATATAAGCAAAGGCTGCCGCAATGAACTGTGTGCCTCTCATATCGAGCAATATTCTAAGAGAGAAATCTTTGATTTCAAAATGTAAATTAGGTTCAGGAATGGTTTTGGTGCTGCCAGTGATGATAAGTAAAGCATTATTCTGCTTGGTCTGCGAAGTGTTGTATGCCAGGGAGGTACAGGGCATCATAAATCCAATATATTGTCTGTAGAAGAGGGGAAAATTTTCTTTTTGTTGACCAGAGTCTATCCTTACAAATGTCCTCATTGCATTGAGTCTGCACTACCCCTTGATGTCTTTATGTGGTCTGTGAAGGTGAGTCCTGTGGCATACGTCATTTCAAGGATCTTAGCGGAGGGGGTATTTGGTGCTGATAAACTTGTGGACAAAAGAAGTGACCACTTCAGGTTTTACTCTACCCACATGAACCAGGTTGTTCATTCGGGTAAGTTACAATTGAGGAGGAAGGAGGGAGTAGAAGATGAGGTATGGCGGGGTAGTGATAGAAAGGTTTGGCATACAAGAAATTTACCATGAGTAGTCCACTTGCCTCACATTCTGTCGACATTATGAAAGCATGACATTTCGAAGCATGTCTTTATCCACTACAAATACAACAAGTTTAAAGAGAAACATAACCTACACAATTTCGGATTTTTTTTTTTTTTTTTTTTTTTCACATTTCAACATAGTCACCCGAGGTTAGTTAAATATATCTTCTAAGTGCGGAACTCCACGAAGTTTATTAATTTACAAGTCATCCTCATTATTCAGACATCACCTAGATTACGTCATGTCCCTAGATAAAATACATTATATTATAGTGAAGGACCTTCAGTTTATAGTGGCTTTATATAACAGTGTCAAACAAAAGTAACTGATGCTGTTCGTTTATGTTTCTAGTCATGTGCCACCCTGCGAAACTATCCATAACGTATTAGAGCAATATGATTAATCAACCACGTAATATACATTAAGCTATCTACATTTCACCACCACAATTTTGTTAGCTCAGCGAAATCCACTATTGATATGGGTGTTATGGCACTCGCTACTAATATGGGTGTTATGGCACCACAGGCACCCTCCCACATCTCTTACGTTCATTCCGTCCCTTGTCCTCTACCATAACCTTCTTCGTTCATCCCCCCCCCCTCTTCTCCCCCACCTTCCAACCACTGCCTCCTCTCTATTCCCTTGCCTTCCACTCCTCCTTCCCTTAAATTTTTACCTTTTCGGAAGAAATGAGCCGCCCAATGAGAGCAACGTCCATCCGGATAGAGTAACTTTCTAAGTTCATGGTGTATCTGTGCCTTGTTTGCAGTTGATGATGAATGTGGCGGTGGTATTGGCCGAAGCAATCATCAGCCTGTAGTCCTCAACCCATACCTGAAGTGTGTTGTCTTGTTGAAGTGTACAGGTTGTGTCTGCGATGTAATATGTGGATGTTATGGTAATGTAGTCTCCATATGAGGCAATGCTCATCGGCAGCTGGGGTGTTGGATTATCATCCATGTAAAGGTTGAAGGGCGTGAGTGAAATAATGGGGCCCTGTGGAACCCTGTTAGGGAAGTTTCAAGTTCGTGATGAGTTGCTTCTCTACCAGATAAGTAGTTGATATGCCAATGTTTATTATTGTTCTTCATGTTTGAGTTGTAGATTCTGCTGATTAGTATGCGCCTGTGGGATACCATCAAAGGCATTACTTACTGTATATCAGTTGTCGTAAGAAATGCACGTTATGTGGGTTTCGCGTTATAAGGGGGAAAGGAAGACATGAAGTGACTTTAAGAGTTGGATGATCATTTATCTTGGATGGTGTGCTGAGCAGTGTTACGGGCCTATACGCAAAAGGGTGTGCTCAATCCCTATTTGGTTTAGGCATGCTGGTGATTATTCCATGTTTCCAGATGTATGAATAATTACTATGAGCATATGAGTAACTGCTAATGTTTGTGACGGTCTGGATGTCGTGTGGTCCCAAGTGTTTCAGGTGGCTTTGCAGATGCCATCCATCCCTGTGCTTGTAGAATGTTGATGATAATGATATGTGTCCCATCCACGTGTTGGCATATGGAGCAAACACCGTAAACGGCCTTTTAACATTAACATTCATCATCTGTTTAGTGATATGCTAAACACACACACACACACACACACACACACACACACACACACACACACACACACACACATGTAGAACTAATGTGCTGGTGGTGGTATAATAATGACCTGTTCAATGGGCATCCATGGAAAAGCAATGCAACTTTTTTTTATATTTCACAGGTCATTCCCAGTCATCAAAACGTCTGGGAAATATATACAAAGGATCTTAACCAATTTTCACGATAAGTACGGTAAATCTCAATAGCAGTGAATTATTGTCGGCAATAACTGTGCCTGGTTATTTTATTTTTTTCACTTTAAATGTTTACTTTATTTCGGTTACAAATGCTTGGTAGTTTAATGAGTGAAGATAAAAGTATAAACCAAGAGCACAGCTTAAACATAATAAAATGTATAAAAACGTCCCCTGAAATCTAAACTACCGACCGTGCGATCTGCTGCCCACTCCTCCGTCCACTGGGTCATCACGTTTCACGCACAGCTGCGGTCAGTAATATTTTTACACATTCGAATTTCCGAACAAAAGAATCAAGATTCCAATCCTTCCAGCCCATTTCGAATACTACTCGTTAGTGTAGCAAGATTTCATTTGGTTTTGACGCAGTTTAGAGACGGTATAAAAGAATTCTTTATTTCAACTATGCTACTGTAAACTGTGACTGCAGAATATCAAGATTCTCTGCTACTATGCCACATTTTGATATATACCTTAATTTTCAGTCTGAAATGATTCACTCTCGGCTGAAAATGGTTGTCTGTCTTTAGCTGCAATTTTTAGACTAGAGTTGTGCCAGTCATAAGAGGCTTAACAGTATCCGTATTAACACTCAGGGTAGAGTGATTCACTCTGTGCTGAATAAACCCATCTGACTTTAGCAAAAGTTGTCACGATTACGAGAGGATTATCTTACTTCACATCTGCCTAATAAATACAGTTATCACACTCGAGTTAATAATCAAAGTAATAAAACCATTGACACATCACTACGATGAAAAATTTTCTATTTACTACAAGCTATTACAGACGTTTTTGTCAAGTTAGGGAAAAGCTCTCTGATTAAAAGGTTAGAAACAATCTACAGCTATATTTTACTAAGGATGACAATTGTATCTTTCTTTTGAACTCATTAAGACAATTTTAGTCATATTCGAAAGGGGCTCACGGCTTGAAGAGGTTGAAGTTAATGCCCTGTTTCATCCTCCTGCAACTCGGCTCTGTTGAATGAGTATCGAATTCCGTCCATCCATCGGACTGTGTTCCTGTCGCGTCCATTACGATAATAGAATTCTACGTTGAAGGCGTGGACTTTGAAGTTACATTCCATGTCCCATGGCGAGGAAGAGAAGAAAGGAAATGAAATTACCGCGACAAAAACAAAATTTGTTGGTGTTTTCCTTTTTCCTCACATTCATGGGAGGCAGGGATGCGTCCAGACCTTGTATGTGTCCCTTACTGTGTCATTCAGTGAGGCAACCACTCACTCACTGTGTCACAGTTCCGTTTTGAAGGATGATGCACCGGCCTGGGGGGGGGGATGTTGAGAGGCTGGGTGTAGGCCTACTTGTGGTATGTGGTGTGTACGTCTTGGATGTGTCTGAGGTGCGAGTGGTGGGCATCTCGTAGAGCGTGTGCCTACGTTGTGCCGACAAAGTCGTAAATATGACACAGCGGGGCAGGACAGAGCAGTGGGGTGTGCGTCTGAAGTGTGTCTGATGTATTTCTGAGGTGCTTGCGATGTACACCTAATTAAATGCGTACCCGTGTCGTGCCACAGTAGTCATATAGGGGCAGGACAGAACACTGGGCACTGGGACGACCTGTGAGCCAGAAAGGTATCGCTGAAGTGCAGTTAATAACTTTCATTCTCCGTTAAAATCCTGCAGGATGGGTGTGGATATCAGCCGTTCCCATTGTCCTTTTTTTCTGTGACAAAAGAGTCAAAATCAGGTATTTTCTCAACTTCGTTTTAGACCATTTAGAACTAACGAAATATAAACAGTCCTAACTGGACTAACGTGTCTCCGATGGTTTGACTTTTCAGAGATGTGTTCACTCTACTTCACGAAGATAATTTGCCATTTCCTCTCAAGTTATCATTCATATTTCGTCCCTGCTGA
This sequence comes from Coenobita brevimanus, assembly GCF_032717465.1. Taxonomy (NCBI): domain Eukaryota; kingdom Metazoa; phylum Arthropoda; class Malacostraca; order Decapoda; family Coenobitidae; genus Coenobita; species Coenobita brevimanus. The sequence goes on along the minus strand of NC_137064.1, from coordinate 13,056,744 downwards.
TACCAGACAATTTGATTCGGCTTGGGAAGTCACTCTAGTAGTAAAAATGTTAATGAAGGCTATATACTTTTTCTATTCGAAAAAAATTCTCCCAAGGTAAATGAAGTCGTGTGATATGAAGAATAATCTTTCAAAATATTTCATCGGACCAAACGGATTACTTCCTTCTCTGTGCAAAAATGAATTGCCTTATGATGATGTCCTATCAGTTCCATACATTATCACCACCGTGTAGGGGCCATGTGATTGTTTAATGGTCACAAGAGTGAGCTACAGACTACAAAGCTTGAGTTCAAATTACAGTTATTGCTGGGAATAAACTAAAGATAATTTTGTTCATGTACTTCGTAGTTCTTGCTGTTACCCAAAGACCTGATGACAAGCCATAAAATCATCACCCCTAATGGTCCTTCGCCTGTCCTGAGTGATATCATAAGTGTATCATTGTAAATTAGTGCCCCATTTGCGTCGATTCATGGCTGAGGCGACGGCTGTTGTTTGGTGGGTTTTTAGGTCTCGGAAACGGGATTTTACTTTATATTAAGAATCGGTTGCACGAAAGGAAAACCGTGGTGTCTTTTTAAGGGTTATGTTTAAGTCGCTGAGCAAAAAATGAACACATATAACTCAGTAACTAATGTTTTTAAATGTCATATTCTGTATTAGATGTCGCTTATGCAGTCATTTCGACATCTCTACAGCGGCAAAGTCACCCAGTCACACCCAATGGATTATCACACGAAAGGTGCTTCAGTCTAGTGAAACCCCAAATGATGCTTCTTTCTAGCTCCCTAACTATTATTTTAACAGGTAGGATGTCTTACTCTAGCGAAGCCCCATTTAGTGCTTCACTTTAACAAAAGTAATACCAAACAGCCTGGTTGTGTTCATACACAACCAGGCTCTTTGGTTCAGTTGAAATATTAAGAATTATGGAATTCATTTCAGTAAGAATTATCACGATTCTGGGAAGAGTAGAGAGGATAGAGATCTTTTTTTACTACTGTGCAATATACCGTACTTTACATTTCCAACTTCCCGTTTTATCGTACCGTCTTTTCACATTCTCTTATAATCTTTGATTTTCTTTCCTTTTTCTCTGTAGCTGTGGCGCTCATGTTAAAGAATATCGAGTTCTTTAAAAGTCTCTTTGACGTTATTGTAATATCCTCCAATGCCCTGGTTAGTGTAAACTACTTTTACTTTTTATATGGCTCCTTTTACTGACTCATTCTTTCAGTAGCCGCCACTAATTATCCCATATAACTTATTCTCAGACTACGAGAATTAAGGGCTTCCAATTACTTGTGAAAAATGAAGGACGGCTGGGCAGAATGTGGATTGCCATGAGACGAAAAGGCAGGTGCTCGTCAGGCAGTGTGTGGAAGATTTCGGTGTGCTCTGGTCCGACATGGCCAGGTGGCAGTGTTCTCCATGTTCCTGTGTTTTTGCAAGAAGGGAATGACTTCCAACTGGCAGCTCACCTCTCGTACCAAGATTCCCAACCGACAACCCGCGGGCCGCACACTGCTTGCGAGCAATATCTGTTTGGTTTTATATATATATATACACACACACAGGTATATACAGTGTTAAGAAGCGAGATTTGCCAGTTAGGTAGCCAAGATGTTTCTCGATGTTTCCCGATGTTTACGATAGCTAGCTCCGGTACGAGTCAGAGTTGCCAATTTGCCTGCTGTTTGTGAGCATAGTTATTTCATAAGTTATGCATTAATTTTTCTGCTGTTTTTCTTTATAATGTTTTATTTATGTGATTGCATGTTGAATTATGTAATTTAAGTTCGTATGGTAAATAATTTACAGTGTTATGTAATGTAAGAAAACTCTGGCATGTTTTGATGTCTCTTAGTTGGTAACTGTTAACTGTTGCGTGGTCAAATTTGTGCTAGAAGTTTCTCGAATAATGCAAGGTATAAGGTTAGGGAGGAGACTAGTTCAAGTTCAATCGGTTTTCAGCTCAGTTTCAGTGTAGTGCAGTGTCAGTGTAGTTTGTATATTTTTGGTACTTGTGAAAACAGTGAAGAGTTGTTGGCAAACAGTGATTTTTTTTTGTTGAAGTTTGTATATTTTCAGTACTTCCATAATAACAGTGAATTGTCGTCAGTTATTATGTGTAATAGCAGTTGGTAAAGCCTGTATAGCTCCAGTGCTTGTAAGAACAGAGAAGTAAAGTTGGCAAGCAGTAAGTGTAATTAGACAGTGAACTTAAGAAGCCAGTGTTTATCTACAGTGCCTCAGCTGATCCTGTGTACTGTACACCTAAAGGCTGACCATAGGAAGAGCAACTCACTGGGCAACGTCCTTCCTATACTAAACTACTGTTGGAGCCTGTGGCAGTGTGGGGTGGGGATATAACACTGGTGTCAGGAATGGGATAATATAAGTACTGCAGTGAGTCTAACTTTCGATTTGGAAGCAGGTGTGCAGACAAGGTCTCGAACTGGGCAGGAGGAGGAAATTTCCCTGGCGATAATTGTGAAGCTAATACAAGCACAAACTGACCAAAAACAGGCACAGAGTGAAGAACAGAAACTGTTCAGAAACGAACGCAAATGACAATGACAGGCACAAAAGAAAGAACTTAAAGGACAGTTACAAGCACAAAGTGTGCAACTGCAGGCACAGAATGAAGGACAGAAAGAACTCAAAGAACAATTACAGGCACAAACTAAAGAACTCAAAGAACAATTGCAGGCACAAAGTGTACAACTGAAGCCAATGTGTGAACAACTAGAGGCACAACGTGAACAACAAAAAGAATGACATGAACAGCTTCAGGAGACATTGCAGGAGCAACAGAGAGAAGTACAACTGAGGGTGTAAGGACAGCTATATGCATTCATGGGGGAAATGAAGGAAGAACAGCAATAGCTTAAGGAAGAAGTAGATGCCAAGCTAGAGCAGCAGAAGTATGAGAGGGCAGTGCAGCTTGCTACTAACCACAACAGTGCTGCAATGGAAATTCTGGGCCAGATCACAGTAGAGGAGAGGATTCAGATGGAGGGTGCGGATTCGCAAACAGTGTTGGAGTGGCTGCAGTGGTGTATGGTGGTTCATCTTGGGAGGAGGTTTCCAGTTTGGGCCCTGTGACTGGGAGCTGCTGAAGTCAGTGGGACCTTCTTCATTTGAACAACGGACTACTGGAGCGTCAGTGGCAGCCACCCGGCAGCCACAGCAAGTGTTGGCAACTGGTGGTTCCGAAGAAGATGAGGCCCAAGATCTTGGATGAGTCCCATAACCAGATCACTAGTGGGCACCCGGGAGTGAAGAAATCTCTAAGCTGGCTGCGACATAGGTTCTACTGGATTGGCATGTGTCAGGATGTTGAAGAGTGGTGTCGGGCCTGTGATATGTGTTGTGCCAAGAAGGGACCCAAGAAACGTGGTTGCGCCCCTTTTCAGCTGTACTAAGAGGGTGCACTGATGGAAAGAATCACGGTGAACATTGCTGGACCTTTGCCACTCAATGAAAGAGGAAACCGGTATGTACTGTATGTGTCGCCATGAACTATTTCACAAAGTGGCCAGAAGCCTATGCTATCCCCGATCAAGAGGCTGTGACTTCGGCAAGGTGTTGGTTGACCAGTTTTTCTGTCGTTCTGGGATGCCACAAGAGCTACATTCAGACCAGCGTAGAAAGTTCGATTCTGCTGTGTTCCGTGAGTGCTGCAAGTTACTGGGGATCAAGAAGACCAGGACGACCCCCCTAAGGCCACAGTCAGGTGGGATGGTGGAGAAATTCAACTGGATCCTGGGACAGGAACTGGCCAAGTACTGCATAGAGGGACAAACAGAAAGGGACCAGAAAGTACCTGAGTTGTTGATGGCATATTGGTCTGCATCCCATGAGTCAACCAGCTACACACCCACAAAACTGATGTTGGGCCACGAGTTACGATTACCCATTGACTTGTTAATGTGAAGACCACCTGGTGAAGAGCTGCCCACAGACACCACCGGCTATGCAAAACATCTTAAGGAAAGGCTGACTGAGGTACATCATCAAGTATGAGGAGCCCTTAAGTTTTCAGGAGAGGTGATGAAGTGCAAGTATGATGCCAAGGCAAGTGAGATGGGCTTCAAGGATGATGACCAAGTTTGGTTGTACATCATCAGCAAAAGAACGGACAGTCATTGAAGCTGTAGAGCCCATGGGACAGGCCTTACACTGTGTCGGACTGCCTATCAGAAGTAACGTATCGGATTCGGGGAGGCAGGAAGTCTCGCCCAAAGGTGGTAAACATGAACCATCCGTGGCAATACCATGCGCCAGAACAGTACAGCTGGGACGTTTCCAAGAAATCGTATTCACCCACAGCTAAGGATGTTGAGAGGACCAAGGAGCTGAAGTGCAAGAGGATGGTGACAATTTCCCAAGAGAAGAAGTGAAACAAGAAGAGGGCCAAGACCTTCCTGGAGGAGTGGACTGTGTGGAGGGGGAAGGACGTCGTCAGAAGAAACACAGAAGACCTGATAAGTTCAAGGATTATTTTGTGTATAGTTAGATGTTTCATTAGGATTAAGGATTATGTTTGTATATTGTCACGAGTCGGCTCGTGACATCATTTAGTGGGAAACCGCAAACTCTAGTAGAATCCCAGTGTTTATCGTTCAGTTAACCGCTCACCCGGTCAGGAGTGATTTCAAAACAATTTTTCAATGTCATAAATGATCGTCTTTGTGCAAGACATTTGTGCTTCCGCTGAGCGATTTGTTGTGGGCGTGTTTTGCCCATTCTAGCCGTTGATAATGCGGCCACAACACTTCCTTTTTACCCACGATTTAGTCAAGATTTTTGCATCATGGAGGCAGATTATGTATGGCAGTGTCCTTCCTTAGTAACGACACCCAGTTATCCGCTTTGTCCACTTTTCTGACCAGTATTTTCTTTTCGTTTTCCTAGGCTTAAGAGTTTAGCTTTTGAGTGAGCGAGTGAGTGCGATCTCCTTATTAGAATTCACTTTGAAATGTAACGTATATTTATTCCTTTGTAATCAATAAATTTAACAGTTCTTTTTCTCGAGCTTAATGTAATGTAAACTCGTGTTTTATTTTCCATAATTAAGCTTAATTCCCTTATAGCTCCTAGCTTGCATAAACGCTTTGCTATTCATAACTGGTACTTAGGCCAGTCTTGTTGTATTAAGCTTAAAATCCGTTGTGCCATCTAGGAGTTAATGCATCAGCAAGAATCTGTTATCATCAATAGCATTAGTTATTGATTGTCAGGGGTGAACTCACTTTCTCCAGAGGCTAACAGTACTAATAAACTGCAATTGTGAGGAATTAGTTTTTGCTGTGTACTGTTGAGAAAGTTTATAAATTCTCGTTCTTAGAGAATCGGCGAAGCAAGCCAGAATAAAGTAATCATTGCTTGATTTTTAGCAAGACAATTCATTGTCCCTGCTCTTCAGTATTACTGAACATTATCCTTTAATATTGCATTTATCTTAAAAACCACGTGACATATATATTGTGTAGTTTTGTCAGAACGACAAAGAACTAGAGAGGGGATAGTGTTAAGCAGTGAGATTTGCCAGTTAGGTAGCCAAGATGTTTCTCGATTTTTCCCGATGTTTACAGTAGCTAGCTCCAGTACCAGTTTGCCTGCTGTCTGTGAATGTAGCCATTTCGTAAGTTATGCATTAATTTTTCTGCTGTTTTTCTTTCTTATGTTTTATTTATGTAACAGCTTGTTAAATTTTGTAATTTAAGTTCCTATGGTAAATAATTTAGTGTTATGTAATGTAAGAATATGCTGGCTTGTTTTGATGTCTCTTAGTTGGTAACTGTTAATTGTTGCATCATCGAGTTTGTGCTGGAATTTTCTCGAATAATGCAAGCTTACATAAGGTTGGGAAAGAGATTAGTTCAAGTTCAGTTGGTTTTCAGTTCAGTTTCAGTGTAGTGCAGTGTCGGTGTAGTGTGTATATTTTCGGTACTTGTGAAAACAGTGTTGTTGTGAATCAGTTTTTTTTTTTTTTTTTTTTTTTTTAAGTTTGTATACTTTCGGTACTTGTGTAATAACAGTGAAGTGTCGTCAAGCATTAAGTGTAATAGTAGTTGGTAAAGTCTGTATAGCTCCAGTGCTTGTAGGAACAGTGAAGTGAAGTTGGCAAGCAGTAAGTGTAATTATTTGGAAAATAAAGACAGTGAACTTAAGAAGCCAGTGAGCCAGTGTTTATTTACAAGGCCTCAGCTGATCCTGTGAACTGTACACCTAAAGGCTGACCATAGGAAGAACAGCTCGCTGGGCAACGTCCTTCCTATACTGAATTACTGCTGCTGGAGCCTGTGGCAGTGTGGGGTGGAAACATAACAATCTCTCTCTCTCTCTCTCTCTCTCTCTCTCTCTCTCTCTAAATGTGGCCCAACAAAGTCTTTTCGAGTTTAGTAGGAGACAAGATGGAGTAAAGCGGAGCATTCTGGGACTCTGCTAAGGTGTACCGAGTTCAACCCCAATTTCTAGGAGGGTAGGTGAAGTAAGGTCTAGAGGTCTGGCACTCTACTGCACCTGGACCAGTTCAAACCTTCATCCTCTTGTTCTGCAATGCTCTTTTATTGCATCCCTTTGGAACTCGCTTCCCCAGAGTGGTTTCCCCTCATATTTCAACCACCGGCTGTTCAAGTCCGACTGTTACAGAATTGGGGGGGCATGGTGGTTCAGTGGTAGAGTGCCTGACTTGAGTCCCTAGAGGCATGAGGTCACGTTGTGCTCGGGTAAGCTGTCATGCCGGAAGAGCTAGCGCTCTCCTGTCACCTACAGTAGTTGGTTGTAGCAGGTGTGGCTCAATGGGTTAGAGCTCTCTGATCGATGGGTAGAATGTTCGAGTCCTCCCGAGGATCATTGGTAGACATGAGGAAGGGCATCCGGTCATAAATAGCTACAGGCTCCAAAACGTAAGTCTTCTGACCAGGGGCAACGCCTTAGCCCTTATCGAAAAAAGGGGACATGGCATAAAACTCAAAGAAAAAAAAAGAAAGAAAGAAAGACTGGCCCTTCAGATGAAAAGGTTGAGCACTCCCATGTTATACCAACATGATGGTCAATACTTAAATATAAATTGTCCTTTAAATTTTTAATGGCCTAGTCAATAGAATGATGTTTCTTATATATATTTAGTAATTACAAACAGTAGTTATCTGTGTAATGAAGAATTTGTTTATTCATTTTTTTTTACCCCCTGGGGGTAGGGGGGTTTCAAGAATACTCCCCCAGTATCCCTGCTTGTTGTACGAGGCGACTAAAAGGGTTGGTGGTGGGTTAGTGCCCCACCCCGTAAAAAGAACTAATTAAAAAAGTGAACAAAGCGCCTCGGACCCGGACGGACCATACGTTGACAACTAAGGAACGGACAAAGGACATTCTTAGGGTGGGAACGTGGAATGAGAGAGGAGTGAATGACGAAGTGAAAGAGAGAGAGATTGTTCAGGTGCTTGAGGATGCAAAAGTGGATATATGTGGATTGACTGAAACTAAATGGTGGGGGTGAAAGGGCGAGAGAATGGGAATATGGTTTACGTATATGTGCGGGAGTCAATGAAAATGAGAGGGAAAGAGAGGGAGTATGTCTGATGATAAGCAAGAAGTGGAAGGAGAATATAAGAGAGTATGGAACAGTGGGTGCAAGGATTGTATGGGTGAGGATGAAAGTAAGTATACAAGCATGGGCGATTGTATGTGTGTATGCCCCGACAGAGGATCGAGTGGCAAGAGTGAAAGATGAGTGTTGGGCGAGTGTAAAAGCGTGTATGGACAAGTTTGAGAGGAGCGAGAGAGTGCTGTTGATTGGAGACATGAATGGCAAAGTTGGGAATGTACGAGTGGATGGAGTGGTTGGTCAGTGGGGTGTGCCAGCTGACGTAGATGGGAATGGAAGTGCTTTGGTGGACATCTGTGCTTGTAAGGGGTTGGCAATAGCCAACACCTACTTTCGGCATAAGATGATCCACCGGTATACATGGAGAGTAATGAGGAGGATGGATGGTGAACTTGTTGAACGAAAGGCAATGATAGACTACGTGTGTGTGGATGAACGAATGAGAAGACAAGTGTTGGATGCAAGAGTGTGGAGAGGGTGGGGGAATGGAGTCTCGGACCATCACTTAGTGATGGCCAAGGTAGAGCTGCAAAGAAAGTGGTTGCGGAGACGAAGCAGAAGACAGGAGGAAGCAACTCCTGTGAGAAGAGTGGAGAAATTGCAAGATAGTGAGAAAAAGGACAGAGTATAAGAGCATAGTGGAAGAAAGACTGGGAAGGTATGAGCTAGAGCAGATGGAAGGGGTGGAAGACGTATGTAAGATATTCACAGAAGAGATAGGCGCAGCGTGTGAGGCGGTTTGTGGAGTGAGGAGGAGATGCAAGGGTGTGCAAGGGACAGCATGGTGGAATGATGAGGTGAAACGAGCTGTGGAACAAAAGAAGAAGGCGTATAGTGAATGGTTAGCAAGTAGAGGTAGGGGAGAAGATGAGAAAGAGAAGAGAGAGGTATATGTGAGCAGGAGAAGGGAGGTTAAGAGACTGGTGAAGAAGAGTAAAAAGAAAGTGGATGAGGAGTTTGGGAGGAATCTGAGTGTGAAATGGAGGGAGAGTAAGAAATTATTTTGGAAGGAGGTAAAGAAAGTAAGGCAGTGTGAAAGGGGAAATAGTAGGGGAGTGAAAGATAGGAATAATAGATTGTTGGTGGAGAAGAGAGAGAAACTGAGGAGATGGAAGGAGCACTTTGAGGATTTCTTGAATGTGGAGAGTGAGAGCAGTGCGAGTATAAGTGGTTGGGGAATGGCTGGGAGAAGAAGAGATGAGAGCAGGGAGGAAGAGATCAGTAGGGCGGAAGTAGTGGAAGCGATGAAGAATATTAAGTTGGGAAAGGCCCCAGGAATTGATGGAGTGTGTGGTGAAATGCTTAGGTATGGGGGTGAGATTGTTGTGGAGTGGATATGGAAGTTGTGTAGATTGGCTTGGGAAGAGGGAAGGGTTCCAGAGGACTGGAAGTCAGGTATAATTGTTCCTTTATACAAAGGAAAAGGAGAGAGAGAAGTATGTGGTAACCATAGGGGTATTTGCCTACTTAGTGTGACTGATAAAACATATGGTAAAATACTCATTGATAGGGTTAGGGATATGACAGAGGAGTTAGTTGGAGCAGAACAAGGGGGATTTAGGAAGGGAAAAGGGTGTGTAGATCAGATATTTGTTCTAAGATGTTTAGTGGAGAAGTATCTAGAGAAGGGAAGGAAAGTGTATGCTGCCTTCATGGACTTGGAGAAAGCTTATGACAGAATAGATAGGCAAGGGATGTGGAAGGTATTAAGAATATATGGAGTGGAGGGGAAATTGTTGAGTGCTGTGAAGAGTATGTACGAGGGAGCTAGGGTTACAGTGCGAGTGGATGGTGAGCTTAGTGAGTTCTTTGATCTCAATGTGGGACTGAAACAGGGTTGTGTGATGTCTCCATGGCTGTTTAATATATACATGGATGGGGTTGTAAAGGAGGTGCAGGGTAGGGCTAGTGGATGTGGGGGTGGCTCTAATGAATGAGGGTGAGATCTGGAAGCTTCCAGTGCTGCTGTTTGCTGATGATACAGTACTGTTGAGTGAAGATGAATGGGAGTTGCAAGGTTTGGTGAATGAATTTGGGACAGTGTGTAGGAGGAGGAATCTGAAAGTTAATGTAAACAAAAGTAAAGTTATGGTGTTTGAGAGGAATGAAGTCACAGAGTGTGCAGTGAGGTTGGATGGTGAGGATATGGAGAATGTGAGTGCATTCAAGTACTTGGGTAGTGTGATGAGGAAGGATGGAACTTTGGGGGATGAAGTGCGTGAAAGGGTACAGCAGGGAAGGAAGGTCGTTGGTACACTGAAAGCAGTGATGATAAATAAGGAGGTGAGTATGGAAGTTTAGAAGTCACTGCATGATAGTATTGTGATCCCTACCGTGACGTATGGAAGCGAGGCATGGACCTTGCAAGAGGGGAACAAGTCAAGAGTGAGAGCAGTGGAAATGAGTTACTTGAGATGAGCATGTGGAGTGACGTGGAGGGACAGGTTGACGAATGAAGAAGTGAAGGAACGCTGTGGGGTGGATGTCGATGTGGTTGAGAAGATTAGGAGAAATACACTGAGGTGGTTTGGACATGTGAAGAGAATGGAGAATGAAAGACTGACTAAGAGGGTGTATGTAGGTGAGGTGGAGGGAGGGAGAGGGAGAGGTAGACCGCGGATGAGGTGGAGGGATGGAGTTGAGAGGTATATGAGGGAGGGGGGGTGAGTTGGGGGGAAGGTAGTCAAATGGTGGGTGACAGAGCGACTTGGAGGCTTTTTGTCTGTGGCCACCCTTTGCGGGATTAGGGCGTCGGGCTATAGATAGATAGATAGATAGATTTTTTTTTGTCTTGTAAGACTTAGTTTTCCACGCTAATTCCAATGGTGTATGTTATGTTTGTCTATCTCTAGGTTTTTGTCAACAATTGACAATTGTTTATTTCCAGTCTTGTTACCATGTGCCAATGTAATGGCTGACATATCACTTACCACGTCTCACACACACACACACACACACACACACACACAATCTGCATCTATGCAGATGACACCATCTGCATCCATGAAGATGTCACTAATATGACCATTATTGCATCATGTAATGCAGATCGAGTCAGTTCATTCGATGTGCAAGTCTCATGTTGCAAGTTTGACTGGTAAACATGTTTTTGAGCTGTTCCTAAAGGTGTTTTTATTGATGAGAATGACCAGTAGACGTTCTTGCTAGCTGTCAGCCGATACATTTTGTTATGTATGTGGAGAATATATTGGACAGAAGATGATCAAACACAAAATCCACCTTGATACCAAATTTGCTCTTGCATACAAAGCATAATTTGGGATGGCAATGAGCGATCAAAATAAGGACTGGGCTCAGCACTACACTTGGGGTAGCTGTCGCTCTGTGCTTGAAGCTTGGCTACGAGGAGCGAGAAAGAAGATGCCTTTCGCAATTCCGAGAGTGTGGTGAGAGTCTTCGAATCACCACAACGATTGTTATTTTTGCATGGTTGATATAATTGGTGTGAAGAGCATTAAGGGCAGAAAGAACATTGTACAATATACCCAAATTTGCCTTCTTCGATTTCTCTGGTGCCTCACAACGATGAACTGGCGATTCCTCTCCCTCCTGCGAACACGGAAGTTGTCTCTGACCATGAGGACATTGTCAATGACGGGGGAGGAAAGTGATGATGAATCCTATGTTGGAGAATATTCCGGAGACACTCCACACTTTCCCATTCAGCAAGAATAGGATGATTTGGTCCGAGATTTAGGACTCACCAAGTCCAGTGCTGAGCTGCTGGCATCATGTCTAAATGAATGGAACTTGTTGGATCCCAGTTGGAAGTTGAGTTATAGGAATCGCCACGACAAGTTTGCATCCTTCTTCAAATTTTGTGAAGAAACCTCGTTGTGTTAATGTTTTGATGTTAAGGATTAGTTCCAAGCCATGGAAGTGGATTACAAGGCCTCAGAATGGCGACTCATCATAGAGTTCTGTGAAAAGCCCAAGAGCTGTACTTTTGCATAATGGCAACAAACTCCCATCAATTCCAGTTGCACATTCTGTGGAAATGAAAGAAGGCTATGAGAATATGAAGATTTGTCTGACAAAGATCAAGTACTCAGATCACAATTGGGAGGTTTGTGGGGATTTCAAAATTATTTCATTCCTACTTGGAATGAAAGGTAGTTATATAAAGTACTCATGTTTATTATGCTTGTGGGACAGCCGTAGCAATGCAGAACATTTCGTGAGGAACGACTGGCCTCTCAGAGAGACTCTCACACCAGGCTTGTGCAACGTTCTGTGAGCTCCACTGATCTCCAGAGAGAAGGTATTGCTACCACCACTACACATGAAATTTGGTCTTGTGAAACAATTTGTGAAAGCTATCGACGAAGATGGCGATGAGTTTCAGCATGATCGATCAATGCTTCCCAGGTTGAGCATGGCAAAGGTGATGGCTGGCATATTCACCAGCCCGCATGTTCAAAGAATGCTTGCAAGTCGTGAACTCCAGGGTAAAATGACCGATGACGAAGAGCGCATTTGGAATGCTTTCAGAGGGCTTGTGGAAGGTTTTCTTGGCAACCAGAGGAGACCAGATTCTGCACAGCTCATCGATGACCTGATCAGCGCATTCCACCAGCTTGGATGCAGAATGTCAATCAAATTGCACTATCTCCATTCCCACCTTGATTTATTCAAAAGCAACTTGGGTACAGTCAGCAAGGAGTATGGAGAACAGTTCCACCAGGAAATTCTGCTAATGGAAACCAGATATCAGGGCAGGTGGAATGAGGCAATGATGGGCGAATATGTTTGGAGACTGTTGCACAACTGTCATCACAGCTACAGAAGAAAGTCAAGATCAGAAGTGCATTTCTAGATACTATATGCCCTGCATTCCTTATGATATTACTGTTTGCTCATTTTCTAATTATTTTCATAATATACACCCGGAAATATATAAATTCTTTGACATTCTCAACATTCTCGAAATGGTAGCAAGTTGCAGTTCCTGTCCTTGTATGATACATATGTTGTTGAATAATTTCTGTAGCTCTAGATTTACACAAAAACAAATAGCATATTCGGAATCTACGCATTGACATTGATCGGAAATAGTGTAAAAATCAACATAAACAAAAAAACTGGTTTAAGTTTGTTACACAGTGTTATTTACTGGAGGCAAAATTATTTCCATTAAACCTTTCATTGCAACGGTGTTTTTCATAAGTTAGTTTTGGTAGCTTCTGTCTTACATATTCTTGCAACCGTCAGGCAGTTTCATTCAGCTTTGGGAATATCACTCGTGGTAACAAGGTTAATCAAGTCCACCATAACCCTATGAGTGATAAAGCCTGATATTTGGTAAGGCAGAGTTATTGTTACTACCTTACTGCTAGAAACAGAAAAATTGAAAGATGCCACAAGCCTAACTTTCATGTTAGACAATAATTCTGAAACTGTTGTTTTAAATGTCCAATCTATCTCAATTTCTGTTTTGTACTGAGTCATAGTTTGTGCCCCGCCTCTCCTTCTACTCCTGGCCACAGTGAAATCATAGTAACCAGGATTTTACACCTAACGTGTACCCGTTATTCACTGTGAAAGTGGAAGTTCCAAGCTATGCTGGACTAGATGAGGAACAAGAATCGATGACAGTGGTACTTATGGAGTCTGGAAAAGCTTCGACTTTTAATAAAACGTTTTAGTTTGATATGAAGCTATGGTTAACCCCTACACCCCAGGGTTGTTTTTGCACTCCTTGCGCGTCCCGCTAGGATATTCGCTCTGCCTGACTCTTTAAAATATTTGCCAAAAATCAATTATTACTCCTAGCATATTAAAATTATATATGCACATAGCACATACCTTCAGCTTTCCCCTGGGATGTTTGTTGAACCTTCGTCGTCTACCGTAGGACTTGTGGAGATTTCTGAAGTTGGGTAACAAAGTCTCCACTTTACACTTCCCGATACCCCGTAATATGGTTACCACTGCCTGAAATTATAACTACAATCACTATTCTATGAATTTCAAATAGTTTGGAATCCATATTCCCAAAAAAAAAACACTGTGAAACCAATGAAAATTACGAGCGCGTACGAGCTTTCCTCCCTTGCTGGTTCCCCAATGGTATGCTGAGGTGGAGCTGTCATTTATTATTTATAAACACACTCACACTTTATATCCCTAGTACTTTATTACACTTATTTATATATACAATATTTATCTATAAGTTTCTCTCAGTACTAGTAGTTTATTTTCACTCCAGGCATTCACTTTCTCGTCCTGTATACTAGCGTAGAGAGTGAATCTGTTACTTTCACTTTCATAACTCCCAGTATTGATACATGCTAGAGTGAAACTTTCACTTTCATTACTCCTAGGATATATACATGTATTCTTATATTACTACTCATTTACATTTCTATTTACATCCTCTATTTTATTTACATTATTTACATTTCTATTTTATTTACACTATGTTATGCACTGTCACTTGCAGTAACTTATAAAACTATTTTCCACTGTACAGTTATATTTACATTCATTGCTTTCACTTGTTGTTTACACATTATTTACATTTCCACTTGCACTGTTTTAGAGTCACCAGAAAGATCTTAGTCACTGTCCATCATTTTCATAGATAAATTAGCCAGTTCACGTTCCCCAGCAGTCACTTAGCCCTTTACCCCCTTCCACATGAGGTTTATTAAGAGTAGAGGTCACAGGGTCCTTTGCATGGGGCTAAAAAGCGGCGGAATTGGACAGGCGCGAATCCAACGTGGTTTCACCTGGAAAGACAACAGGAAACTGAATGCTGTGGCCTGGGGGCAGTGAAGGGCTGCCAGTGTCAGCGTGGTGACAGCTGCTAATATATACGTTATGAAATGATTGGCAGGAAATCTAGACAATACATAATAAATTAGGTAGTTCCAGGTGAATGTAATTATCACTTAGGCTTCTCCCTTCCTTTCTTATATATATTTTTATTATGAGAACAGGTCATACAGCATATTTCAAGGGGAAGTAAACAGGGAAAATTAGCAAACAAGTGCACGTGACGTGTTGCCAGGTGATAATTAGCCCATTCCAGATGTATGGCAGTATCAATTACCTTTTCTCTTTCTTTTATATATTATTTTGTATAAGAATAGGGCAAAGGGCACATTTCAGTGGATAAAATGAGTGGAAAAATCCATCCAGCATTTGTGTAGCGCAATGCAGCTGGTCAGGCAGGAGGAGAGGGTAATGGTGGGGAGGTAAGGGGGGGGGGGAGTCAAGGACAGGAGAAAAATGGCTAATTTGTCAACAGTGGATGGGAGTACAGGTGACATTAGCAGAACTGAGTATAGCTGGACACTGGTAGTACTGATAGATGATACAAGCCACCACTTGAAAGCCCAGGCGAATTCAAAATAACACAGAATCACAAAAGTGACACCCTGTGGTATGATCCCTTGCTCCCGAGCGTCATGAAAGTGACACCCCATGGTTAAGGGGTTACTACTTCTTTTCTGTCAAGGATACGGGTAGAGTGGGAGCAGGAACTACAGTCATCCAATGTACATAAAATACAACATGGTGTATGTGATATTGCAGTGTTGTTGTGGCCTAATGATTTTCTTTACCATCGGCTTTCTTTTCTTAGTATCATCATAATTCATTTCAAGTTATGATCAACCATCATCGCATTGATTATTCCGATCTCTTGATAATAATAACAATGATAATAAAAACTAGTCACCTAGTCTTTCCGTGAAACCTCAATGAAGAAGCTTCTCCATATACTATATAGGGTAGGTTTGATATAATCAAGATCTGAAGACCCTAAGGTAACTTCTTATGTAACATCAACACGAGACCTGAGGAGGAATGTGTCGATGAATGCATGTATTAATTGTGCGTGTGTCACAATAACTTGCTAACTGTATGCTTAACTGTAGTCATATCCCTCTCATATCATAAGAGGGACCAGAGCTATATAGCTGGAAAGTTACAGCTTTAAAGCTTTAGTGGCTTTCTCTAAAATGTGTTGCACAGAAAAAAAAAAAAAAAAAAAACTGAGCTGACGAATCCGGTACTTTCCACTTGGCTAAATGACAAAATATTGAGCCAAAATTATTTAGCAAACATTATCAAATGACTTTCAACCAAATAGCTGTATCCCAAATAGTTTCTGAGATATTTCAATTTCAAATATGCAATTATTAGAACAAAAATAAGTATATCACATTTAAAAATAAGTCAAGGTCATTGATATTTTGCACAAGGACTTGCGTTATCCTAGGGTACCTTTAAGTATAATATCATCAAAATCGAAGGGGGGAGGGGAATGCAATGAAGAATAAGTAGTTACTTAATCACGTGTAGCCACAATAAGGAAGCTTTGCCATATGGTATGTAGGGTATGTATGATATAAACAGAATCTAAAGGCTCTACACTAACTTCTTGTGTAACATCAAGAGACCTGAAGAGAATGGTGTCAAAGAACGCATGTGTAAATTGAATGTTTGTCTCAATAACTGGCTAACTGTATGCCTACCTGTAGCCATATTCCTTTCAGATCATAAGAGGGACCACAGCTATACATCTGGAAAGTTACAGCTTTAAAGCGTTTGTGGTTTTCTCTAATATGTGTTTGCAAAGAAAAAACTGAGCTGATTTGAATTCAGTACTTTCCATTAGGTTAAGTGGCGGAATACTAACCCTGGAATAATTCGATTTTTTTTGTATGTGTGTGTGTGTACGTTACCACATTCGTGGTCACTATTGTGTACCAATTAAAAAAAAATACCTGGAGTTGTTTTTGTTAAACTTACAAGGTTTGGACTCATATTGTACTCTTAACATTACAGTCTGACACACACACACACACACACACAAAAAATAGTGTAATCCTCCAGGGGTAACTAAAGACAATTTTTAAAAGATTAAGTAAAGACTATAAGCACAAGTATAATGAATGGATCCCGATGTCTGTTGACCTGTGTTATATGAAAAACCTAGCCAAGGAGTGCGCACCAGCTACCTTCACCCAACACACCACATCATTTTAGGAAGCTACTGAGAACATCACCCACTTGGGCCACGTAGGAAGCAAGGGCCATGTGGCCAAAGTTTGCGTGGGTCACAATAGTGTCCTCAAATGCATTCCAGGGTTAAAACAGAATTATTCAACATTTTTAACATATGATTTTCAACCCGATAGCTGTAACTCAATTAGTTTCTAACATATTACAATGTCAAATATGCAGTTTTTAAGAATAAAAATTAGTATATCATCTTAAAAATAGAGCAAGGACATTTAAGTTTGGCACAAGGACTTGGGTTCTCCTAGGCAACCTTCATGCTTCATATCATCAAAATCAAAGAAAAAAGTTCGAGGAAAAATAATAATACTGACGAAATCAAGAAGCGTCACCATTTACATGGCAAAGATTATTAATAACACTGACATATGGAGAATCTTAATAATAATAATCATCATCATCGTCTAATCCTCTTTTGCCTCATGAGGAGCGTAGGAGCCCGGGGCAAGGCAAGGTGATCCTGACATTTAGGATGAGGGTGACCAACCTCACTCATCTCTGAGTGGCATTACGTGAGCAATAAACCGCAAGCATCCCTTGGAGATAAACCTTCACAGGCTCAGTCCGACTGGAGTGCCTTAATTACCCACTAAACCACAAGGCGCCATAATTTGGTTATATGGTTGCCACCCAGGGTAGTGAATGGTTTTCTCGTGTACAGGAAACCATTTGGCTTGTCACTTAGTGTAGAGTCATCCATAGGCAGAAGGAAAAGGAAAGAGTGAAAGAAAGAAAGACAGAAGAGGGAGTGTAAAGTTACCCATAAGCAGAAGGACGAGGAAAGAATGAAGGAAAGAAAGACAGCAGAGGAAGGAAGGAAAAGAGGAAAGGGCAGACACCCAAAGGAGCACTACATTGAGTGAGTGGATGGTGATCGTCCCCACTTACCACCTAAGTATAGTATCCACCTTAATACATCAGACACACCATCAGAATTCACCTAATTCCAGCTTACAATGGTCGAGATGGGGGCGCTCACCATCCACTCACTCGATGTAGTGTTGCTTGGGTGCCAGCCCTTTCCTCTCCTCCATCATTCTTTTCTTCCTTCGTCCTCTGTCCATTTTTCTTTCATTCCTCTTTCTTCTGTCTACGATGACTCTACACTGAGTGACAAGCCAAATGCTTTTCTGTAGACCAGGGAACCATTTACTATACTACGCGGGTGGCAACCATATAACCAAATTTTGGTGCCTGGTGGTTCAGTGGGTGATTAAGACGCTCCAGTCGGATTGAGCCTGTGAAGGTATATCTCCATGGTATGGTTGGGGTTTATTGCTCACGAAATGTCCCTCAGGATGAGTGAGACTGGTCATTCTCATCTTAAATGTCAGGACCAATTTGCCTAGCCCCGGGCTCCTACGCTTCTCATGGGGCAACACTGGATTAGATGACGAATGAATGAATGAATGAACAAAAGTCGAGAGGTCAGAATATCTAGTACTGTTGCACTTACACATCTCACCAGCATCCATACTATTGTCACCTAACATTTCTCCAACTGCATCCCTGAGCACCAGCACGAAACACAGTGGGAGGTGATTCAAACAGCTCATAACTAATAGCACTCTCACTTTACTTAGCTTCACGTTTTCTTGATTCCTGTCAGTCTCATGATCAAGCCATCCACGTGTATTATTACTGTAGCCTAAATGAGTAAAAGTATCATTACCTAGCAAATCATCAACAAAACATTTTAGCTCACTGCTATCCATATAAGAGGAGAGACTGAGCCAGGCTCCTCCTGAGTGAGGATCTACGTTAAAATCACCAATATAGTGTATGGCTTCGAATACAAGATCATTTATAACTGTTTCCAATTCAGAAAGTGTTTGTAAATATCTTTGAAATGTTACTGGTTCCCAAAGGACACTGTTAATATATACATTAACAAGAATGAATGTTGTACTACTGATTTTTACACTGAGAACCATAAAAATTTATTCTATAATAATAGTGCTAATCTTAAAGTTAAGATCCTTCCTAAATAAGATATCTAACTCTCCTTCAGGACAACCCGCCATGGCAACCTTGGCTTTCTCAGACAACATCGCTGATACGTACACACTATCATACTCCTCATCAACATAAACAATCATCCATAATTTATCTCCCAGTAACATTGTCTCTTGCAAAAGTATTTAATCAAATCAGTTACCAGTCAGTTCCTTTATAACTTCAGTATTCCTTACAATGGAACAACAGTTACAAGAGCATATCTTGGCAAACCGTGGTGCATTACAGTGTGAAGTTTACAAATAAGCACAGTAAAACAATAGTAAATAAATAAATATATAAAGTCTATGAAAATATGTATGATTTGAAAAAAGAAATAAATAAAAAGACAAAAAAAAGTTACAAAGAAACTCATTGGGTTAGAAATGACAATTGCATAAAAATAAAAGAAATACACATATAAAAAGATACTCAAATGACAAAAAATATAATATATAAGAAAATGTGTTCAACTTTAAGAAGCAGCAAAAAAATGAAGTGACCGATTAATTTTAAAAAAGTGGAATTAGTTACTCAGACAAAATAAAATGCCAAAAGTAACCAAAAAAACAGTTATAATAAAGTTACGAAGAAAAAGATCTATTTGTTCTCTTAACTCGTTGGTAAAACTTATCAACAGCAATACCCTCAGGCCAAAGATCCGCCCGAAACATTTTTTCTGTCAGATAATCTACCATTTACCCTAAATGCCTTGAATTTTTGCAACAGAATTTCTATCCAACTCTTCCAAGGAACAAAACCAGATATGTAACAGCAGCTTTAAAAGAACTACATTCTACTTTTCTCGATTCATTTACACCACGAAAGTTTCTTCCGTTCCTAGCACCCGAGCT
Organism: Coenobita brevimanus; assembly: GCF_032717465.1. Classification (NCBI taxonomy): domain Eukaryota; kingdom Metazoa; phylum Arthropoda; class Malacostraca; order Decapoda; family Coenobitidae; genus Coenobita; species Coenobita brevimanus. Next base: position 13,037,223 of record NC_137064.1, on the reverse strand, counting down.
AGGTTTCCTTTTCTTGTTTCGGGATTCTTCTGTCATCCACTTATCATCGCACCCACCATCCTGTCTCCATGCAGAACCCTCCACAGGAGAAGCCATAGCAGCATGGCGATGCTGTTGACAGACGCCCTTGGTTAACACCCCGGTAGTTGGGTCAGTGACGGGAGCAAATGGGGTACTTGTACTAGAACCATCTCCTCTCACACACTCAGTGGAGTAGACTGTAGCTCTAGTCGAACAAGGCAGTACTCCTAAGGTGGATGGAATGCTGATGACAGAGAGAGCTGGAGCTCCCATTTCATCAGCCCTCGGGACTAGTTCTTGACCTTCCCCCTTTGCTGAACTTTTTCAGTGTTTCAGTAACACAGACAGTAGGCCAGCATGCTCTCCAATACAAGTTTCTCTAATTGTCAACACCAAACTACATGCACACTATACACTACACTTCCTTTTCAAAATTTAGAAAAAAATGGCATCTAATAACATACCCTCGGAGTCCCCAGAGGGGGGGGAATATAAATGCCCCCACCATTCGCCCCTCTCCCGGTGATGACTCAGTGGGCTGCGTGGAACCACTGTCTTCAGTTCTTAATTTTTTGTAACATTTATGGCCTTTCCTTTAACTTTCTCTCTGTTGAGCACCGCCTCTCATCATCAAAACCTCACTTTCTCTTCTTAACTCAGACTCAGCTGTCTAAGGCAACTGATAGCAAACCTTTTTCTGTATCCTTCTACTTTCTCTATACTTATTTCAAAGCCAAAGGTGGCTTTTGTGTACATGTACACAACGACTATTTTTGCTCTCCTGTTCCTGAACTTGATTCTTCTGAATTCTCTACCCTTTGGCTTTGGCTGCCTGACATTCTCTTACTAAATATATCTGTTCTACTTAATTATTCCCTAATTCTACTGACTATGGAAAATTCTTTGCCTCTCTTACTTCTACGATGGAACACATGCAATCTGTTTCTCCTTTCTCTGAAATCTCCATTCTAGGATATTTCAATGTTCACCACCACCTTTGGCTCTCCTCTCCTTTCACTGATCCACCTGGTGAACAAGCCTACATCTTTTCTATCCTTAATGACCTAGAGCAGCTTGTACAGGACCCTACCCGTATCCCTTACCACCTTGGAGAGAGCTCCAACATACTTGACCTCTTCCTTACAACTAATCCTTCTGCTTACACTGTTAATCTTTCCTCTCCATTGAGCTCCTCTGATCACAATCTTATTACCTCTACTTATACTATCGCTTCAATACAGCCTGTGGACTCTCCAAAGAAATGTCGGTTGTGGCATTTTCGAGCTGAGGATTGGGAGGCCCTCAGGCAGTACTTCTTTGATTTTCCCTGGCATAATTATTGCTTCCATGGCCGGGAGCCATATGAGTGTCTCTTGCGCATTATGGAGGTTATTCTCTCGGACATGGAAGCATACATTCCTTTCTCATATCCGTTGACTAATGCAAGGAAGCCTTGGTTTAATCACGCTTGTTCTAATGATGTCCACAACGAGGAGAGGGCCTATAAAAGGTACCAGAGCCAAACCACCCCTGAATCACATCTTTTTTATGCTTCTGCCCAGAATCATGCTGTCTGTTCTTCACCTTTGCTAAAAATAATTTCATTTATACCAAATGCTCTCAACTTTCTGACTCGAATTCTTCCCACTCCTTTTGGCACCTTTCCAAAAACCTTTCTAACAACTTTACCTCATCATCCTTCCCTCCTCTTCCCTACTCTGATGGCTCTGTAACCATTACTTCTGCTGATAAAGCAGGTCTCTTCACTCAGACTTGCTCCCCCAATTCCACCATAGATAATTCCGGTGCTGTTCCTCCATCACTTCCCCCCCCCCCTCAGACTTCCTCATGGCTGACATTAAAATTTCTTCAGCTGATGTATTTTCTGCCATCACTGGCCTCAGTACTAACAAGGCATATGGGCCTGATGGGGTCCCTCCTGTTGTCTTCAAGAACTGTGCTTCTGTGTTTACACCTTGCCTAGGTAAACTCTTTTGCCCTTGTCTGTCAACTTGTACCCTTCCTTCTTGCCGAAAGTTTGCTCTCATTAAGCCAGTCCCAAAGATGGGTAACCATTCCCAACCCTCTAACTATCGCCCCAGTGCATTAACACCTTGTGTCTCAAAAGTTTTCGAGTCTGTTGTAAACAGAAAAATTTTAACCCGCTGCATGCCAGTACCGTTTTATAACGATCTGGCATAATGCTGCGGCCAGTGCCAGTGCTATTTTAAAATGGTCTACAATAAAAAACTTTGCTGTGACCGCATTTTTCAAGATTTGAGGGTAAAAATTGGCAGGCATGTAAGGTAACTGTTCCTCTATCATCCCCCAGGCTGTCAAGGCTATACACTCACTCGCTCCCCCCCCTAACGCTCACTCTGCCTCTCTCTGCCTGTGTGCCTCACCCAGTGCTGTACATAGTGAAGGCATTTTGTAAATATTTTCATGTATGTGTAAGTTGTAAATATTTTCTTGTAAGTGTAAGGACTATATAGTGAAGTCAAGTTGTAAATACCTTCTTGTAAATCCCAGGACTGTATATAATGAAGTCAGGTTGTACCTATCTTCAAGTAAGTGTAAGATAATGCATTCACAGTGAGAAAGACACGCAAATTGTGATAGATGCTGACGTAATAAGTGATCAGAAAAGTGTTCTGAACATTGCTATACATTCCCCGCATAAATACCTGAGAATACCATACATAGAAAACAGCTTTCTCTCACGTATGTGGTGAGCATGAGAGAGCGGCTATACCTGTACATGAGTACACAGGACTCAGTAAAACTCATTTTCGAGCTTCGGTAAGGATTTTGGTGGCGAAATTCGTTGTTTCCACATCAAAATCTATCATTTTAGCCAAAAAAAAAAAAGGTCGAAAAATGGTCGGCACTAGGGTGACCCAGAGGGCTAAAAATAGCCAGCACGTGACAGGTTAAAGCAATGTTTCCTATCTCAACCTTCTTTCTGATCATCATTATGGGTTCTGTCAGGGATGCTCCACTAGCAATCTTCTGACCTGCCTTTCAGACTCCTGGTCATCCTCCTCTTGGGACTTTGGCAAAAGCTTTGCCATTGCACTTGACATCTCAAAGGCTTCCGATCGAGTCTGGCATAAATCTTTCCAAACTGCCCTCAAATGGCTTCTATCCTTCTATCTGTGACTTCACCTATAGATCCTTTCTGGTCGTTCTATACCTGCTGTTGTAGACGGCCATCATTCTTCTCCTGGATTTATCAACAGTGGTGTTCCTCAGGGCTCTGTCCTATCACGAACTCTCTTCCTGTTATTCAACAGTGACTTTCCATGCTGTACATCTAACCCTATCCACTCATACGCTGATAATTCCACCTTTTTCCTTTCCATTCGGTTCCCCCAACGTCCATCTCAGCAGTTACTTCAACAAACAAGGGGTGAGGCAGTGGCACACCTAATTTCTGACTTGGCTCATATCTCTGACCGGGGTAAAAATAATCTTGTTTTTAATGCATCAAAGACTCAGTTCTTACACCTAGCAACTCGACAAAATCTTGCACAAGTGTACACACTAATGTTTAGTAATATCCAGCTCAATCCTACATCGTCCTTGAACATGCTTGGGGTTTCATTCACTTGAGATTTATCTTGGAAAGATCATATTACATCTCTTGTAAAATCTGCTTATAAGAGATTAGGTGTGCTAAGCCGACTCTGTACCTTCTTTACCCCTGCACAGTTGTTAACTTTATACACAGATTTTATTAGCCCCTGTGTAGAGTACAACGCTCATGTGTGAGAAGGCTCCCCACATACAGCTCTTGTCAATAGGGTGGAATGAATGCTTTTTGTCTCATTAACTCTCCTCCTATTACTGGCTCCCTTCAACCTCTGTCTCTTCGCTGCACTGTTGCATCATTACCTCTTTTCTATCGTTACCTCAATGGTGACTGCTCCTCTGAACTGTCTGCTTGCATCCCTACATCTCTATGACGGAAGCGTAGCATCCGTCTAGCAACAAACTGTCATCCCATTTTCTGTCCAGCTCTCTAATGCAAGAGGTAACCGTTACTCCCAGTCCTTCATTTATACAACAAGTCAACTCTGGAACTGTCTCCCTCTATCCGTATTTCCTACTTCCTATGACCTCCAGACTTTCAAATGTAGTGTGTCCAGGCATCTCGACATGAACGGATCTTGAATTTGGCTCCCTTTTTTTTTTTTTTTTTTTCTTTTGAAGGAACGGTTTGTGGGCTTTTAGCCTTTAGTTCCTTCTTTCTTGCATTAAAATAAAAAAAACACGACCTCCCACCACACAGCCACGCCCCGCAACACGACCGCCATCACACCACGAGGCTTCCCTTGAGGACTTTTGTCAACTCCATTTGTCCCACAGTTGTTAATTTCGGAAGTATTGCTATTCCGATTGGGATCTGTTGCCTGCTTTACTGCGTAATCAAAATTACGGATGTTCACTTGTCTGTCCCCAGGTTCATCCCTTCCTTCCAGAGTGCTGCTGGTGTTAGTTGCGTCTGTTCTTGATTCCTCCTAATTTTCTAGTTCCACCACTGATATAATCTGTCAGTTTCTTGCATCCTCAGTATTGCGCTACAAAACTTATTATTCAGTTCACTCATACCTATCCTCATGCATCTCACAGTATCTGCTGTATTGTACACCTCAATTTTTATGTCCTATATTTTCGGCAGAATTTCGTTTATTTTGCAGATTTCCTCACTTAAGTTGCACAGAACTCGGACAAGTATTTGTAAACCCACTGGGGGCATGGCCTTGTATGAGCCTATAGCATACAGGTATATTATTTTCCTCGCACTCTCCACAACTTCATTAAGATAATCAGGTAATGGTAGTAGTAGTAGTAGTAGTAGTAGTAGTAGTAGTACTACAGTAGTACTAGTCTAGTACTAGTACTAGTACTAGTAGTAGTGTAAAATAAACAGGAAACTCAGAATAAGCATGCGAACATCAGCAACATAGTAGCAGAGTTTTATAACCCCCCACACGACTGCTAAATTATGTGCGAGTATATGAGCGAATGGACAGTACGAGATCGTACAGTGCTGAAGAGAGAGAGAGAGAGAGAGAGAGAGTTTTAAAGGAGTGTAAAAATGAAAAAGTAGACAATATGGCGGGTAGGATATGGTGGTAGGTAAACAGATAGATAGGTACACAAAGATGGGTAGACAAACACACACACACACACACACACACACACACACACACACACACACACACACACACACACAGAAAGTGAGAGGAAGGGGAGGAGCGCCAACCGGATATTACCACTAGCGCAATACTGGCCTGTGTGAAGGGGTCCGGGATAAGGGTAGGAGGGATAGGCCAGGATTAAGGGTGGGGGAGATAGGCCAGGATTAAGGGTGGGGGAGATAGGCCAGATTAAAGGGTTGGGGAGGTAGGCCAGGATTAAGGGTGGGGAAGGTAGGTCAGGATTAAGGGTGGGGGAGGTAGGCCAGGATTAAGGGTGGGGTAGGTAGGCCAGGATTAAGGGTGGGGGAGGTAGGCCAGGATTAAGGGTGGGGAAGGTAAGTCAGGATTAAGGGTGGGGTAGGTAGGCCAGGATTAAGGGTGGGGTAGGTAGGCCAGGATTAAGGGTGGGGTAGGTAGGCCAGGATTAAGGGTGGGGTAGGTAGGCCAGGATTAAGGGTGGGGTAGGTAGGCCAGGATTAAGGGTGGAAGGAAGAATAATAAGGAAGAAAGAGAAACGGAGGGAAAAGTGTGGAGAGGCAGGGAAGGAGGGGTAGGAAAGAATAAAGGAAGGTAGAGGTAGGGAAGGATAAAAGGAAGGGAGATGTGGAGTGGAGGAAGGAGTGCGACATGTGGAGAGAGATGTGGGAGTGGAGGAAGGAGTGCGACATGTGGAGGGAGATGTGGAGTGGAGGAAGGAGTGCGACATGTGGAGAGAGATGTGGAGTGGAGGAAGGAGTGCGACATGTGGAGAGAGATGTGGAGTGGAGGAAGGAGTGCGACATGTGGAGGGAGATGTGGAGTGGAGGAAGCAGTGCGACATGTGGAGAGAGATGTGGAGTGGAGGAAGGAGTGTGACATGTGGAGAGAGATGTGGAGTGGAGGAAGGAGTGTGACATGTGGAGAGAGATGTGGAGTGGAGGAAGGAGTGCGACATGTGGAGAGAGATGTGGAGTGGAGGAAGGAGTGCGACATGTGGAGAGAGATGTGGAGTGGAGGAAGGAGTGTGACATGTGGAGAGAGATGTGGAGTGGAGGAAGGAGTGCGACATGTGGAGAGAGATGTGGGAGTGGAGGAAGGAGTACGACATGTGGAGAGAGATGTGGAGTGGAGGAAGGAGTGTGACATGTGGAGAGAGATGTGGGAGTGGAGGAAGGAGTGCGACATGTGGAGAGAGATGTGGAGTGGATGCAGGAGTGCGACATGTGGAGAAGGATAAAGAGGAGCGACGGGTAGGAAAAAATAATGGAGAGGGAGAGGAAGGGCATGGCAATGAGGAAGGAGATGTAGGAAAGTATCAAAGGGAAGGAAAGGTTGTGCGGGACAAAGGGGAGGGAGAGGTAGGGAAGGGTTTAGGGAAAGGAGAGGTAGGGAAGGGTTTAGAGAAAGGAGAGGTAGGGCAGGATAAAGATGAGGGAGAGGTAGAGATGGATAAAGGGACGAGAGATGTAGGAAAAGATGAAGGGGAGTGATATGTAGAGAATGAGCCTGGAAAGGATAAAGGGGAGGGAATTGCACAGGAAAGTAAAGGGGAGGGAATGGTAGTTCGGGAAAGGTAAAGAGGAGGGAATGGTGGATAAAGGTAAAGGGGATGGAATGGTTGAGAGGGATAAAGGGGAGGTTATGGTAGGTAAGGGTAAGGGGAATGGAGGGGTCAGGCACGGTAAAGGGGAGGGAATGGTAAGGGAGTGGGCAACAAAAATTACAAAGGGAAGAGTGCTAAACTGGCAAAATGGGGGAATCATAAACTGTACAACATATGGCAGGAAGGGCATTCATTTTTAGAGTTTTTAACATCATTTCGCAACTTTAGTTTACACCAAGACATAGATGTTGTCGGGCATTCTTTTCTGTGTTGGCATTTATCTATATCAGTCTATTCCAACATCGAACATTAATTTTCGCGACCTGAATAGACCTTCCTCGTAAATCAGCTTCGTATATGTATCAGTATATATATATATATATATATATATATATATATATATATATATATATATATATATATATATATATATATATATATATATATATATATATAGGGACTGTCTATAGGTCAGTACCGAAAAATATTTATGCATTCTATAAATTATCTACGCACCGACAATCTATGTTGGAAAAAATATAAAGCGACAACTCGGCTTTTCATTATCTCGCAATAAATTTGGAATTTTTCCCTTCAGAGTTTCTCTACAGTATTTTCCGGCCGTGCAGGTGAGCGTGCGGCGTGCCCCAGCGTGGCCTAAACAGCACAATCTCGAGGCTATACATAGTAATGAGCAAAATAATAAACGAGTCAATGAGGTGAAAGACCCACGTAAAAGGCACTACGCTCACTTTTCCTTCATCCTTATTGATACACATGACCCTACGCCCTCACCTTGCACACACACACACACACACACACACACACACACACACACACACACGTTATTACTCTTACACAGATGTTTACACGCATATGTGGATCCTTACACGATCATGCAGGCGTTTATCCAAGCATGCATATATGAATACTGACACGCATATGCTTGCATGTACACGCTCATGGAGGTGTTGTCAGGTACATGAGCAATTTATTTGAACATTTTTCTTGTTCTTAATTAAAATGAAATTTAATGACAAGAAACTAACCACAGGAAAAATAATGCCAAACGAGTGACACAATGGTCCTTTTTGTCCTCAAAAATTTGAGAGATCTGAAAGAGACTTTGGCAATTTTATCAGTGATGCAGCTACGCAGCAGAGACTGTTTTTTAATCATCCAACATGCCCTTTAAGAATGAAATGGTCAGACTTACAAGCGTAAATACTTCAGATAAGTGTGTACTTTTGCAAACTTTGTCCTGGAGCCAATTATGTTTTTTTTTTCCTTTTTTTCTGTTTTTTTCTTTCTTCTTTTTATTTACTTATTTATTTATTTTTTGCTAAACTCCGGTCCATCTGACCAATCAGATCCATCGATCCTAGATAAACAAGCGCCCATGTGGGGTTCTCACATAAGTTCCCTGCACCGATTATGTTGTGACTGCGTGTTAGTGTAGCCTGTGCTGTGCACTGCTCTTTTATGTGTGTTATGTTGTGCGGGGAACGTGCCGTCTGTGATTCCACTCTGTCCACATCGAAGCTGATAACTTAGGAGGACTAGGTAATGTCCTGATCTAAGCCTAGATAGGTAAACTCAGTCAGCTGTATCTAAGGTTACCTTTTACAACTGGACGTCAGTAGGATGGTTTTAGTATGTAATTAACGTTCTGATCGAAGTGTTCTATTGCCCTACGCGTGAAGTTGGTAGATACATGTCAGTTCACTGTTAGTATACGAATGTCTGGAGGCGAAACGTTATTAAAGAGTGTCTGGTAACGTTTGTGTGGTGATTGTTTCATGTGTCTAATTGTACTGCGTGGTTCTTTCATATTATGACACGGGTGTTGTGCGTTAATACAGAGGACTTCTAAGCGAGCTTTGGGAGTAGTAGTGGTGCAGCCAATACTGATACGTAGGATGTTGTTCTGCATGGCGTGCAAGGCGTTGTAGAGCATGTTAGATAGGATGGGAGCCCATGCCGGCGAATCATAGGACACCGCTGACTTGATGTATTATTTGTAAAATTGGTGGTATACTGTCTGAAGAATACACAGAGTGCATCTTTTTTTTTTTTTTTTTTTTTTTTTTTTTAAATCTAAAGTCTGTCCCCGTAAGTGCCCTGAGAGCGTTTAGTCTGGGCGCAAATCGCCCCTTTGTCCTGTATATGCTTCTTGTAGGTGTGTCCAGCCGTGATAATGTTAAATACACCGAAATTAGAGTACTGATTGCTTCAAAGATAGCGGAGAAAACCAGCGGTATTATTTACTAAAATATTCACATGCTTGCCTAAATTAACTGTTGATAGATTTGTATACCTAAAATATTGTCTCGCTGTTAAACTTCGATGGAGAATTTTGATGATTGTGTGTGTGTGTGTGTGTGTGTGTGTGTGTGTGTGTGTGTGTGTGTGTAACAGGAAAGAGTGGTGTTTCTCCTGATAATCTTAGTCGAGTCTTTTCTCTGAAGGAAATGTGTGTCTGTCTGATATGTATATGTGAATCTCTCTCTCTCTCTCTCTCTCTCTCTCTCTCTCTCTCTCTCTCTCTCTCTTACACGCACAATATTTTCCCTCCACTCCCACTCGCTTACTAACCTCTTTTACATGTTATTAATATGAATCGTGAAAATCTGCATATAGACACATTAGGCGGAGAGCAGGGTTGGGGTGGGGGAAACAATGGCGCAAGGAAGGGTAGGGTGGGGGAGTGAGGGGCAGGGGTGAGGAGGTAGAAGGGAAGGGTGAGGTGAGGGAATTGGGGGTAGGAAATTGCGGTATTAGAGAAGGAAAGGGATGAGCTGAGGTAGGAATGAGGTGGAGGAGGGAGAATATGAGAAGGGAAGGGGTGGGATGTGGGATAGTTGGCTGAGCGGGGAAAGGAGAGGCTTTCCTCCTTTCATTTATGGTATCATATGGCGTGTAAATTTCATTCCTCTCGTTTCCAGACAACTTTATTCGATTTAAGAGAGAAATCGTAGTGATGGGGTGTCACGAATCAAATTCGCGACATCTTCCTTTTGTGAGAAACCACAAACTATTAGTGGAAAACTCACTGTGTATCGTTCAGGTAACCGTTTCTCTCTCCATTTCGATGGTATACTTTTTTCAAAACATTCGTCACTGTTTCAAAAGTGACCGTTCTAATGCACGCCATTAAGTGCTCTACTGAGCGATATTATTGTTTCTGTATTGTTCGCCCCTGCTTGCCTCGACCGTTGGCCACGCCTTCTTCCGGCTGGCCTGTGCATCCTGTATTTGAATCAGTCTTTTGTCTGTCGCGACGGAGTGTGGTTTCGTGCTCCAGTAGTGAGAGTGAGAGAGGTCATCTAGCACCCAGACTCCACTAGACTACAGTTCTCCAGGCTCCCACCCTTCCTTGGTGATACACTACATTGACCAGTATTTCCTTTTCGTATTTTCCTAGGTTTAAGAGTTTAGCTTCTGAGTGAGCGAGTGAGTGCGATCTCATTATTTTGAATTCACTTTGAGATGTAACATTGAATTTATTTCTTTGCAATCAATAAATTTAACAGTTCTTTTACTTTGAGCTTAATGTAATGTAAACTCGTGTTTCATTTCTCCATAATTAAGCTTATTACCCTTATAGCTCCTAGCTTGCATAAACGCTTTGCTATTCATAACTGGTACTTAGGCCAGTCTTGTTGTATTAAGCTTAAAATCCGTTGTGCCTTCTAGGAGTTAACGCATCAGCAAGAACCTGATATCATTAATAGTATTAGTTATTTATTGTTAGGGGTGAAGTCACTTTCTCCAGAGGCTAACAGTACTAATAAACAGCAATTGTGAGTAATTAGTCTTTGCTGTGTGCTGTTGAGAAAGTTTATAAATTCTCGTTCTGAGAGAATCGGCGAAGCGAGCCGATATAAAGTAATCATTGCTTGCTTTAGCAAGACAATTCATTGTCCTTGCTCTTCAGTATTATTGAGAATTATCCTTTAATATTGTTTTTAAATTTAAAAACCCCGTGACATGGGGTTCGAAAAGCCTCTCCGGAGCAGAATAATGTCGTCGAGAAATAGCAAGAATGACACAGAAATGAGGTCGTTGTGCTGAAGTGGTTAACCCTTCGCTATGAGGGGTTATTATTTCTAAGATTAATAGCATCGCCTGGCGGTATCTAGAATAACAAGTAAAAAGACGTCATCGTTCATGGTGCCAGTGGGGTTAATGGGTTTTATGGGGATTTCTTCAAAACCTCTCATTAAGAGAAGTCCTCCCTAATATCATTTATACTGACAACAAGAAAAAATAAGAAAGTGTTATATTACCCAGCTGTCTGTCTTAAGTAGAATAAAATCATCTAGTGTATCATCATCTATTGTATTTATATGCATAAAAAAGCCACGTTGTTTGTTTATTTGTTTGTTTGTTTATCCTTCAATCATGGCCCCAGACCCATATATTTATTCTGATTCAGAGTGACCCAAGGATGGTTTTAGGAGGGTCAAAATTGAGATATGGGTCATTTGAGGTTACCTGTTGGGTGGTCGCCTTTTTGGTCCGGGCAACGCCGGGTACCCCTGTGGGGTTTTTTTTTTTTTTTTTTTTTTTTTTTTTTTTTTTTTAATGGAGACACATGACTTCCAGATCGGACATAGGCTATGTGAGGTTGACCTCCAAGGCCATTTAAGATCATTGGTAGGAGGTAATTTGAGGTCACCATAACGGTGAACAAGTGCTCACAAATACTGTGTTACTCTGCGAAAGCTGAAATAGAAAGTTCCTGGACCTCTTATAATCTCTCTTCAAAGGCATAAGAGGTGCATGGTCTTTCCGGAGTATAAGGAAAGATTGAACTAAAACAAATAGGATTAGAGTGTTCGCTTTTTTGGCCCGGCAGCTCGGGGTACCCCTGCCAGTTATATACAAAATTATTAATGCTTCACCGTACAGAAAGGGATAACCAGGCCTCTCTCCACCCTCACAGCGATGCAGACCTACAATGTACATCATAACCCTTTGGCTGCGCTGGATTTCTCCGAGCTGGATAAAATGGTCTCCTTTTAGCTGGAATAAATCACTTTCGTCCGATGATGAATTTTTCGTTACATCTTACCTACCTCCAGACGATTTTATTCAGCTAATTAAAGCCATTTTTGCACTGAAGAGGTACGTGAATGCTATATTAAAGCCTTCAGTTCTGAAAATCTGTTTCAATTTGAATAAATTCGTCTGAAGGTAACGGGAATATAATGATGTAACAGTCCGATTGAAATGGTCAACACACAGTTTACTCTATATTTCACGATAAAATATTGCTGGAGACAACGAGATTGACGTCAGAACCAAGCGAAGCCAGAGCAACAGAGGCTGCAGTTTATCAAAGACCGTTACCAATTTCCTGAATTATCTTGACTCTATACCAGCAAAGAATTGTCAGAAACGGTATGCCTTTTCTATCTATCTATCTATCTATTGCCAGACGCCTCAATCCCGTTTGGGGTGGCCACAAACAAATCGCCTCCAAGTCGCCCTGTCCCTCGCCATTTCATTGCCCTGCTCCCAACTCACACCCCCCTCTCTCATGTACCTCTCCACCCCATCCCTCCATCTCATCCTCGGCCTCCCCCTCCCTCTTCCCCCCTCCACCTCACTCACATACACTCTCTTCGTCAGTCCTTCACCCTCCATCCTCTCCGCATGGCCAAACCACCTCAGTGTGTTCCTCATAACGCTTCCTATCACATCCACATCCACACCACAACGCTCCTTTATATCCTCATTCGTCAGCCTGTCTCTCCACGTGACTCCACAGGCTCCTCTTAAATAACTCATTTCCACTGCTCTCACTCTTGACTTGTGTCCTTCCAACGAAGTCCAAGCTTCACTTCCGTACGTTAGAGTTGGTATCACAATACTGTCATGTAGTAACTTTTTCACTTCCATGCCTTTTCTTAATATTAATAATAACTCAAGTTTGTTACTGCAGTTTTGTTAGCTGTAGGAGTGAAAAGAAAAGCACAAACAAGCAAAATACAGAACTTGAGCTAAAGAAAATTTCTGAATACAGAAAGAACGTATCTAAATACAGAACTAGCTTTAACGACGCCTTGACTTTATAGTGACGCTGAGAGGTGAGAGATTATCGGTAATTTTCATCGATAATCCAGATCCCAAGTTTTTTGCGATCCACTCCCGCTTCTTGCCCAGCACTACAACCCCCCCTGTCTGCCAGTCTTTCTGTCTGATTCATTTACATTTATATTATGCAAGTAGAAGGAACCAAAGGCTGGAAGCCCTCAATGTTGTTCCCTCCAAGAAAAAATAAATATAATGTAAATTAGATGAAGTCAAGGTTTGTTCATTTCTTGATGCCTGAACACATTGTGTCTAAAAGACTGGAAATCACAGGCAGAGGGAAAAACAGTTGAAGGAAGCGATCTCCAAAGCTGATCTGTTACATACACGAAGGACGGGAAGTATCGGCTAACTAGTGGGAGAGTTGGATAGAAAAAGGGTGAGAGTTTGCTCCCAGACGGGTGTTACGCTACTGCCTTAATGGAGGAGGGATGCAAACAGACAGTTCAGAAGAGCAATGATCACTGATGTAGCTATATATATATATATATATATATATATATATATATATATATATATATATATATATATATATAGTGCATCGAAGACACAGAGGTTGAAGGGAGTCAGTGAGTGGAAGAGTGCTGATGACATGAATGCCTTTGATTCCACCTTGTTGAGAAGAGCTGTATGTGGGGAGCTCCCCTACCTATGAGAGTTGTACTCTAAGCAGGGGAGCATTAAACTCCTGCATAGAGTCGACAGCTGTAGAGGGATAAAAGGTACGGAGTCGATTTAGCACATCTAATCTATGGGCGGCAGATTTTGCAAGAGAGGTAGTTAATGTTTCAATGATAAATCCCGAGAGAATGAAACCCCAATTATATATAGAAACGATGTAGGGTTGATATTTATATTGCTAAATATTCACAAATACTCCTTTGGAAGATTATGGTGGGTCGAAAGATGAAGAAACCGAATTTTGGATGCATGAAAAGGAGCAAGGTTTCTCTTGCCCTAATCTGCTACATGATCCTGGTCAGAAGTGTGCCATAGCCTCTTCTCGTGTTTGTTTAAGTAATTGCTGTGATGGACGCTGTGGGAAGCGATTGAAAAGTGAAAGTTTGAGTCATATGAGTAAGAGTTGACATATATATACTCATCTGTCGACCTACTGTTTGGCATTTTTGTACCTACTAACAAGCAACCTTTCCTCCCACGACACTTCCTTCTCTTACAAACTTTCATATAGTCTCTACTCAGTCTCTATCTCCTCATCCAGACCATTTCTCTTTCGCACACTTCTTATCAGTAGCTGGCTCTTCATTCTCCCCACAAGCCATCTCAGTGTGTGTTTATCTTTTCCACAGCACCAGCCTCTACACAGCATACGTAACTAATTATTCATCATGTGTCCTTCTGTCCCACCACATCACTCCACAGGAACTTAGGCATTTCTAAGGTAATCTGTTTCAACAGCTCTCACCCTGGCTTGATGCCCCTCAAGCACTGTTTACACTTAAGGTGACCAGAGTCCCGCTTTTAGGCAGGACAGTTCCGCTTTTTTAATTGTGACTAGAATGTCCCGCTTTTTGAGCAAATTATCTTAATTGTCCCGCTTTTAGAAACTTACTATTCCATTAGATATAACATGACGTTTTATGAAATTAGGATGAATTAGAAAACTTATGCATAATCCTAACCAAATGAAATATCGAATTATTAATATAAAATCTGTAATGCTCACTAGCTGGTAACTTTGGTCGACCCATTCACTGTACCGCACGGTATATTCGGAGTTATAATGTTTGATTAGCAGCCTCAGTTTGAGGTGTAGCGCAGCAGCGGTAGCTGTCACATTAGTCAGTACCTATATGTCTATATATCTATCTATCTGTATATCTATCTATATCTATATCTATCTAGCTGTCTATTTATCTATCTACCTATCCATTTATCTATATATATATCAATCTATCTATCTATCTATCAATCTATATATAGACACACACACACACACACACACACACGCACGCACGCGCGCGCCCCGCTTTTAGCTCCAATAAATCTGGCCACCTTATTCACACTTCAGTACTGAAGGTTACAAATAAAACTAATGTACTGCCCTGCAATGCTTTCTTCACGTCCAAGCTTACATTCCTATATCTTGTCGCTACCCATTGCGTATGTGGGATTCCTTCTTTGCTGCACCATCTCTTATAATTCGTCCTTCATTTTGCAGTCTTTCTTCACAACTGTCATTAAATGCTTGAACATCCACACGTGTTAATATTTCGGTATCATTCAGCTTCAGTCTACAGCCCAAGTTAGAGTTTGTCTCTATGCCACTTTCAGTCACCATCTCTTTGCTTCTCTCAACATTTACATTTATTTTGTAATGCTGATATCATAAACCTCACTATTATCTATATGGTCATTGTATACGATTCTCTCTCTCTCTCTCTCTCTCTCTCTCTCTCTCTCTCTCTGTCACCAAGAGCCGGTAACAAAGGATCAATATGAAACTAAGCTTTTAATGATACTGACAAAGGATAGGTTAGGGACAATGGCTTATTGGAGGGATGGTACGCTGCGCACTACCCTTAATCAGTTGGCTCATACTGGCTAAGCTTATAGGTCCATATTTTAAAGACCGCCCTCTTAGTAACCTTTATATGCCCACAATCGGTATTTTTTGTGTATGTCGGTGGGTGATAAAGGCTTAACGAATAATCGTCTAATTTAAGAATTGGTTAACCTGGTAGAATGAAATCACTGAACTGGAAGTACAACACCGGTAGATGTAAATTTAGAATGCACAGGTCAATATTGTGTTCCCACAATTGGCTGGGTACAAGGATAAGCACCGAGGAGCTCGGTCATATTGCACTCACCCTCAGAAACATGATATACTTGTAAGACTAGACTAGAGGGTTATTGGGAGTGGGACGATAATTTTGGAGGGGGATATTACACGAGGGAAACAAATCAGTGCTCAGCACTTACTGTTTTCACCTCCCCCCCCCACTTCTCTCTCTCTCTCTCTCTCATATATATATATATATATATATATATATATATATATATATATATATATATATATATATATATATATATATATATATATATATATATATATATATATATATATATATATATATATATATATAATCTCATCAGCCGTTTGTGTGTCCACTGCAGGACCGGCCTATCCAGACCGAAGTGTTGGGGACGATAGCAAGTGGCTTAGGTTGTCTAGTAGAGATTGTATTTTTTTTTTTTATGTGAAGAAGAAGGAAACAAAGGCAATGAGCCCACAAAACTGTTCCTTCCAAGAGAAAAACAAAATACAAGAGAGTGCCAAATTCAAGATCCATTCATTTCGAGATGCCTGGACACACTGCGTTTGAAAGACTGGAGATCATAGGAAGCAGGAAATACAGACAGAGAGAGACAGTTCCAGAGTTGACCTGTTGCATAAATGAAGGACTGGGAGTAACGGTTAACTCTTGCATTAGAGAGTTGGACAGAAAAGGGATGAGAGTTTGCTGCTAGACGGGTGCTACATGCCCGTCGTAGAAGTGGAGGAATGCATGCAGACAGTTCAGAGGAACAGTAACCATTGAAGTAGCGATAGAAAAGAGATAAAGATGCAACACTGCGGCGAAGAGACAGAGGTTGAAGGGAGTCAGTAAGAGGGGGAGAGTTAATGAGACGAGAAGCCTTTAACGCCACCCTATTGAGAAGAGCTGTATGTGGGGAGCCTCCCCACACATGAGATTTGTACTCCACACAGGGGGGAATAAAACCCCTGTATAGAGTCAACAATTGTGCAGGGGCAAAGAAGGAACGGAGTCGGCTTAGCACACCCAATCGCTTGGAAGTAGATTTTACAAGAGATGTAATATGATCTTTCCAAGACAAGTCCCGAGCAATTGAAACCCCAAGCATGTTCAACGATGATGCAGGATTAAATTGAGTATTATTAAACATAAGTGGGTATACCTGTGGAAGATTTTGTCGGGTTGATAGGTGCAAAAACTGAGTCTTTGATGCATTAAAAACAACCAGATTATTTTTACCCCAGTCAGAGATACGAGCCAAGTCAGACATTAGGTGTGCCATAGCCTCATCCCTTGCCTGTTGAAGTAACTGCTGAGATGGACGTTGTGGGAATCAAAAGGAAAGGTGAAGGGTGGAGTCATCAGCGTATGAGTGGATAAGGTTAGATGTACAGCTTAGAAGGTCATTGATGAATAAAAGGAAGAGAGTTGGTGATAGGACAGAGCCCTGAGGAACAGCACTGTTAATAGATCTAGGAGAAGAACGATAGCCGTCTACAATAACGGTTATAGAACGACCAGAAAGGAAGCTAGAGATGAAGGCACAGATAGAAGGATAGAAACAGTAAGAGGGCAGTTTGGAAATTAAAGATTTATGCCAGACTCGATCGAAAGCCTTTGAGATGTCAAGTGCAATGGCAAAGCTTTCGCCAAAGTCCCGAAAGGAGGATGACCAGGAGTCTGAAAGGTAGGTGAGAAGATAGCTAGTGGAGCGTCCCTGACGGAACTCGTACTGACGATTGGAAAGAAGGTTGTGATAGGAAAAATGCCTTAAAATTTTTCTATTAAGAATAGACTCAAAAACTTTTGAGATACAGGATGTTAAAGCAATTGGAGGATAATTAGAGGGTTGGGAATGGTCACCCTTCTTTGGGACTGGCTGAATGAGAGCAAACTTCCAGCAAGAAGGAAAGGTACAAGTTGACAGACAAAGGCGAAAGAGTTTGCCTAGGCAGGGTGTAAGCACAGAAGCACAGTTCTTGAGAACAACAGGGTGAGAAGTGCTTGTAAGTGTAAGTGTAATGTTGGAGTGGCCTTGGATGTGTGTTTAGTCTGTGAACCAAGTGTAATCGGCCCTCGCAAGCCGACTGGGTGCAAGCATACTTTATAGTATGCGACACTGGTTCAACCACAGCACCCCTTGTGTCCGGCAGTGCAGTACGTGGCCTGAAGAACGCTCCCAAAGTTTATTACCCTGGCGGGGCATGAACCCTCGTTCTTCAGTGTACGAAAACGTACACTTAACCACTGTAACACAGAGGCTCTCTCTCTCTCTCTCTCTCTCTCTCTCTCTCTCAATATATATATATATATATATATATATATATATATATATATATATGTATATATATAATAATAATTCGTGCACGTTTGTGTGTCATACACCTAATACTGAGGCAGGTGCTCTTAACCATAACTGACACTTTTACTGTAACTGACTCTTCGTCTTTGCCTGCCCTTAACTCCTTACATCACCACTGTAATTTGTTCGTATCTGAACCCAGACATAATACTACCAAATTCTTGATGAGGTTGTCAGAGTCCAATTTCTATGGATTCAGCTCGTGTTGACCCTCACATGCAGCTGACAGAAGCCTCTACACAACAGATTATAACCTCCGTTTTTCATCCAACAAGCTGAAAGCAGGTATTCGAAAAGACCAACAAAATTCCTCAGAAAGATGAAACAGCTAACTGGATCTATTCTGTCCATTAATTATCATTCCACGATGCAGCAGGATCCCCGTATTTTTAATCATGAGACAAAGCTAGTGGACTAAATGTCATCAGTGGCTAACATAACTTAAATCGTATATATCTTTTGAAGGAAATTGACTGTGTGGCTGTTGACACCATATGTAAACTAGCCCAGCAAAATCTGTTTCACACACTGTGACATTAAGTAGTGCAATGTAAAAATGTACAGGAATCTGGAGATTCACTTGTCACAAATCCGATAGCTATGCGTTGACAGTTTAACCACAACGATGTTCTTACAAGAGTTTTGAATAAGTATCCAGCCTTTGCTTATTGCATCTGAAGTGTTATCATACGGTAAACTTTGGAATTTTTGACAGTTTTAGGTAATAATTCGAAGCTAACGAATAGGTTTCTATTTCGTATATTTTATTTACAATGATTTGTGAATCCCATACTTTTGGGATTCCTGGACCAGTTAGGTGCCTATATGAATTGTTTTTTCGATTATACATTGGGTTAGTGGTACATGATACAGATGTGAAAATAAAATTCTCTTTCTCTGTCTCTCTCTCTCTCTCTCTCTCTCTCTCTCTCTCCCTGCGCTTGGTGCCCTTTGTTTTTGTGTGGAGAGTGGCGCGGAAAATTGTCTAGAAATTGCTGGCCATGGCATGAGGAAGGCACAGCTCTCGTATGTGATATCAAATAGTGGCTTGTAATTTTCATTTCTATTTAACGTTGCAAGAAGGAACCGGAAACTGAAAGACCACAGAAATTGTCCTTTCCAAAGCCAAGTAAACAAAAGAAGTTAAATTTAAGGTCTATTCACTTCAAGATGCTAGGACACATGCAGGCATAATTATTATTATTTTATAACAGACGCCGACTGTCAGTTTCTCTACAGCAACATCAGAGTGCAACTAAATGCTGTCGAAATCTCTGTGTACTATATTACAGGAGCCTCTTTCAACATAATCTTAATGACTGAAAGATACTTCTGCTGAGGACGAACAGGCAAAGCTAAAGGTACAATAGTCACAAAAAGGCAGCAACACCACCATAACGGACTTGCTGTTTATCATCATCATTATCAACAACAACATCATCATCATCATCATTTTCTTAATAATTCCCAGTGTCCATGGGGTTAAAGAGATTGAACCAGGATAAGGAAAGTACAAATTCAGGAGTGGTACAGACTGATCCTTTCCTTCAGATCTTCGAAACTCAGCTTCGCATCACGGGTCAGAGATCCACATACTATAAATATGTGTTTCATTATGTCTGTGGGATAGTGACCATTCCATCCACTGCCAGCACTGAAAGAAGAGGAGGGAGATAACAGCGAAATGTGAATTTCTATCTATACTTCATCCATTTACCTTCATCTTTCGTCGGTATGTTTCCTTCTTCAACTTAAATATCTCAGGTTCTCACGTATTTTCATGCCATATCCATCCATTTTCTTGGTGTTCCACGTGTCCTCCAACCCTGTAACTTAATTTACCCTTGTCATTATCTTATTCATACCCATACTTTCCATCATAATTACTCTTCTTCTGTTTGTCCATTAGATTTTTTTTACGCCACAGCTTTAAAGAATTTTTTATATTTAAGACACACTATATAACGTACAGCCAAGTGCAAAAGCTCGCCGAGATTTTCTAGCTGGTCATGGCCGTGGAACCTGTTACTTGAACTATTTTTAAGCGATAACAATATGAAACACGCATCAACCGTATAGGAAAGAGAGAGATAAATAGAAGGTAAGATATAACCCTGGCAGAGGATTGTCGGCAAACTTTACTCATGTCTGTACATAGCCTACATGCAGTGTTTAACAGTCCCATTACTACTGTTCTCAGTCTCTGTATCTGATACTCAAGATATTGCAAAGCCTCACACCTATAAGCAAATGTGGACGCTAACAACCCTCATGAAGTCTTCTTGTAACTTCTGTATTCAGGTTTCTCTTTCGTAGTGCTAATACCAGCCACACTGCTGCCTTAATCCACCCTACACTTCCTGTACATCAGTACACCAAACTATCTCCAGCAGTTCCAGTCTCTTTTTACGCACTAACATACCAAACTCTTCGTCACCTTGAATTTCAGTATCTGTTATCTACCTGTCAAAGTTACTTTCAGACCCTGCACTGCACATTTATTGTCAAAATTATCAGACAATTTACAGTGATTCAAGATACTGTCAGCTTGCAACCCAGCGTATTTTGTCTGTATAATTTATTCCACTCCTCGCCATTCATCAGCAGTCTCACTCGTACAGCATCTCTTGCACCGATCTCTCAGTGTCAATCATATGAGGTGAAATGGTGGTCATTTTTACTGAAAAATGTAACATGAGAATAATGTACTTATTCTTCCACAAAAGAAGACGGAGAAGATGAACGTGGAAGAGTCTAAATGGATAAACAACGAATGAAACCGATTTCCTTATAGCATATAACAACAAGATCACCAATGTTATAACCAGTAAAATGCTTTTTATGGGCGTATGACGAGCGAGCGAGCGCCATGTTATCACAATTTCCCTCTGATATGCACAGTGTTATGGTGGAAAAATCTTTTTAAATTTGATTTTGTAATTGAGGCGTTCATTGGTTAGGGCCGAACACTCCCCTGGAAAACTCGTGATTCCAAGGGGTTCCTACGCCTTTATTGGTGAGTTTTAAGTTGATAAAATTTATTGAATGAATATATCCCATGCAGAAAGAATTTTACCTCTACTTCAAATAGTACTGTTATTAGCTTCTACTTAACATGACGGTAGGGTTGGGTCGGGCCGGGCAGACTTAACGTAAGCTTAAAGTAAACATCACTCGCTCGCTTCGCTCGCGCGCTCGAAATTATTATCAAAGCAAACAGAGGAAGTCACCATAAAACTGTGGATTGTGCAGATAGATTTACTTTCAGAAGTGAGGAAAAAAAGAAGCTAATTGAAAATGAAAAGGTATGCCCATTAATATGAGCGAAAACAAGCCGTCATTCAGTTGGATATAAGGAACAAACTTCAGGCTCTAAATCATACCGAGTGTGACATTGATGAACTGAACAATGAATTAACAAAAGTGTAAAGGGAATTAACGGAGGTAATATGGAAAGGTAATACAACCAGAGCCGCAGTTATTCAAAATGATCACTGAGCTCATGAAATGAAGAAAGGAGATGAAGTTAACAACAAAGACAGATGAAACAGAAGAATTACAAGCTTATCGACAAGGGAAAAAAGGAAAAAATGAATGAGAAACATTGCTCAGATCAAAGAATCCCCCCCCCAAAAAAAAAAAAAAAAAAAAAGTCTGAACCTGGTCTGAAGCAAAATGACACTAGGAAAGCCGAAAATTTTATCACTGAAAGACAAAAATGGTGGTCACCAAGTACAGAGAGAAGATAGTGAAGAGAGTTGAAGAATTTGACAATGAACTGTATGCATCAAAAACAGTTGTTTCAATAGATGACTTTTCAGTTGACACAAATGAAATATCACATTCGCCCACTAATTTACCCAATGTAATGAGAAAAAGAAGATTCCCAAATCGTGACCTACTGCAATGGTTATTTTGCTGTACAGCAAGGCGTCGCAAAAGACTATAATAACTATCGACCTATTAGCTTATTGTCACCTATTTACAGGCTCTTTACTAAAGTCCTTACGAACAGAATAACAAATCTGAATGAAAATCAACTTCATGAGAAGGCAGAATTCCAAAGTGGGTTCTCGACTGCTGATCATCTATAGTCACAATGGACCAGCTAACTGAGAAAGCTATAAACTGTGGTGCTTAGTTTTCGTCGATTACGAAAATGTATCCGACAGAATGGAACACATAGCAGGTAGAATTCACTGCAGGAACAAGGAGTAAACGAGATCATAGAACTGCTCGAAAACATATACGAAGAGTGATCTGCAAGAGTTACGTTACACAGAGATTCAGAAAAAAGTAAGGTTGAGAAAGGCGTACGTCAGGGTGATACAGTATCACCAAAGTTATTTCCAGTATGCCTTGAAAGCATCTTCAGAGAACTAGAATGGAAAAACAAGGCAATAAACGGAGATGGAGCAAACTTAAACGATTTTAGTCAGCAGACAATATTGTCCTGATTTTAGAAACAGCAAAGACAAGGAAATATTACAGTACATGGCATAAATACAGAAAGTTTCAAAGAAAGACCAAGGATGAACCGGAGTAAAGCTAAAGTGATGTTTAACTCAGATACACCAAAGAGCGTCATCAGAATAGATGGAGAAACTCTAGAAGTTGAGTAGTACAGTACTTGGGGCAATTACCAAAACTACTGAAAGACTATTAAAGTGAAACAAAAAGATGCATTACAACTGGATGTAGAGCGTTTGGCAAACATAGAGACATGAACCGTCGCGTATAATCCCAGCCATGGAGTACGGATGTTAGACCTAGAAACTGACAAAATCAATGAAAACAGAGGTCAGTATTGGAAATATCTCTGAGAGACGGAATAGTTTAACATGGGTAAGAAAGCAGGCTAGATTCAAGGACATTACAGAAGTCAAAAGAGAACAGAAACGGGGTTCGGCAAGAACAAGAGATAACCGATGGAGCACGAGGCTAACTGACTGGACTCCAAGACGGCAAGCGTAGCAGAAAATGGCCACATAGTAGTTGCATAGATGAGGTAGAGAAATCTGCAGGCAAAACCTCCAGGGAGAGATATGCTCAATCAAGGAATTAACGGAGAAGGTTGAGGGAAGCTTTTGTTCAGCAGTGAATCTGCAATGGCTGATGATGATAATGATGATGGTACATTACGTTGATGAGCAGGGCTGGGTACTACTTCGACCATACAAGAAGAGTCTATTAGCAACAGTCAGACTAACTAAAAGCATTGCCTCCAACTGAGTCATAAGACAACCAGGGTGGGAAATATCGGCTGTATTCCTTTCAAACAAAACCAAGAAAACGTCTGAGAGAGGTCTATGTCCTGCAGTGGAAAGTTACAGACTGATGATCCGATCTGATATACAGTAGATATATGTATGTATGTATGTATGCATTTGTGTGTAGTATGTACTGTATATATGTATGCATGTATGTATCTCTCTCTGTATAATATATATATATATATATATATATATATATATATATATATATATATATATATATATATATATATATACATATAGACATAGATAGATAGATAGGTAGATAGATAAATAGAGATCGATCGATATAAATACATTAGGTATAAATACATAAATCAGTATATCTCTCTATCTATCTGTCTATTGCCAGACGCCTTAATCCCGTAAGGGGTGGGCACAAACAAATCGCCTTCATGTCGCCCTGTCCCCCGCCATTTCATTGCCCTGCTTCCAGCTCACACCTCCCTCTCTCATATACCTCTCCACTCCATCCCTCCATCTCATCCTTGGCCTCCCCCTCCCCCTCCCCCCTCCACCTCACTCACATACACTCTCCTCGTCAGTCTCTCGCTCTCCATTCTCTCCACATGTTCAGATCACCTCAGTGTGTTTCTCTTAACGCTTCCTATCACATCCACATCCACACCACAAAGCTCCTTCACTTCCTCATTTGTCAGTCTGTCTCTCCGTGTGACTCTACATGCTCCTCTTAAATCATTTCCACTGCTCTCACTCTTGACCTCTGTCCCTCCAACAAGGTCCAAGCTTCACTTCCATACGTTACAGTTGGTATGACAATACTGTCATATAGTAACTTTTTCACTTCCTTGCTCACTTCCCTGTTTCTTATCACTGCTTTCAAGGAAGCAGCAACCTTTCTTCCCTGTTACACCCTTTCAAGCACTTTACCCTCTAAACTTCCATGCTTACTCATCACACTACCCATATCCTTTGGCTAACGCAAGAAAGCCTTGGTTTCACGCTTGTTCTAATGCTGTCCGCAACAAGGAGAGGGCCTACAAAAGGTACCGGAGCCAACCCACCCCTGAATCACATCATCTTTACGTTTCTGCCCGGAATCGTGCTAAGTCTGTTCTTCGCTCTGCTAAAAATAATTTCATCCATACTAAATGCTCTCAACTCTCCAACTCGAATTCTTCCCGCTTTTTCTGGCACCTTGCCAAAAATCTTTCTAACAACTTTACCTCATCATCCTTCCCTCCTCTTTTCTACTCTGATGGTTCTGTAGCTATTTCTTCTACTGATAAAGCAGATCTCTTCGCACAGACTTTCTCCTCCAATTCCACCTTAGACGATTCCGGTGCTGTTCCTCCATCACTTCCCCCCTCTGACTTCCTCATGGCTGACATTAAAATTTCTTCAGCTGATGTATTTTCTGCCATCACTGGCCTCAGTACTAACGACCCCCTCCTGTTGTTCTCAAGAACTGTGCTTCTGTGCTTACACCTTGCCTAGGTAAACTCTTTCGCCTTTGTCTGTCAACTTGTACCTTTCCTTCTTGCCGGAAGTTTGCTCTCATTCAACCAGTCCCAAAGAAAGGTGACCACTCCCAACCCTCCAACTATCGTCCAATTGCTTTAACATCCTGTATTTCAAAAGTTTTCGAGTCAATTCTCAATAGAAAAATTTTAAGGCATTTTTCCTATCACAACCTTCTTTCCGATCGTCATTACGGGTTCCGTCAGGGACGCTCCACTGGCGATCTTCTCACCTACCTTTCAGACTCCTGGTCATCCTCCTTTCGGGACTTTAGCGAAAACTTTGCCATTGCACTTGACATCTCAAAGGCTTTCGATCGAGTCTTGCATAAATCTTTAATTTCCAAACTGCCCTACTATGGTTTCTATCCTTCTATCTGTGCCTTCATCGCTAGCTTCCTTTCTGGTCGTTCTATAGCCGCTGTTGTAGATGGCCATCATTCTTCTCCTAGATCGATCAACAGTGGTGTTCCTCAGGACTCTGTCTTATCATCAACTCTCTTCCTTTTATTCATCAATAATCTTCTAAGCTGTACATCTAACCCTATCCACTGATACGCTGATGACTCCACCCTTCACCTTTCCATTCGGTTCCCGCAACGCCCATCTCAACAGTTACTTCAACAAACATGGGATGAGGCTATGGCACACCTAATGTCTGACTTGGCTCGTATCTCTGACTGGGGTAAAAATAATCTTGTTTTTAATGCATCTAAGACTCAGTTCTTACACCTATCAACCCGACAAAATCTTCCACAGGTATATCCACTAATGTTTAATAATATTCAGCTTAATCCTGCATCATCCTTGAACATGCTTGGGTTTTCATTTACTCGGGACTTATCTTGGAAAGATCATATTACATCTCTTGTAAAATCTGCTTCCAAGAGATTGGATGAGCTAAGCCGACTCCGCTCTTTCTTTACCCCTGCACAATTGTTGACACTATACAGGGGTTTTATCCACCCCTGTGTGGAGCACAACTCTCATGTGTGGGGAGGCTCCCCACATACAGCTCTTCTCAATAGGGTGGAGTCAAAGGCTTTTCGTCTCATTAACTCTCCTCCTCTTACTGACTCCCTTCAACCTCTGTCTCTTCGCCGCACTGTTGCATCTTTATCTCTTTTCTATCGCTACTTTAATGGTCACTGCTCCTCTGAACTGTCTGCTTGCATTCCTCCATCTCTACGACGGGCGCGTAGCACCCGTCTGGCAGCAAACTCTCATCCCTTTTCTGTCCAACTCTCTAATGCAAGAGTTAACCGTTACTCCCAGTCTTTCATTTATGCAACAGGTCAACTCTGGAACTGTCTCCCTCTGTCTGTATATCCTGCTGCCTATGATCTCCAGTCTTTCAAACGCAGTGTGTTCAGGCATCTCAAAATGATCGGATCTTGAATTTGGCTCTCTATTGTATTTTGTTTTTCTCTTGGAGGGAACTGTTACTGCGGGCTCATGGCCTTTGGTTCCTTCTTCCTCGCATAAAAAAAAAAGTACTTAAACGCACTCACATTTTCCATTTCCTCCTCATCCAACCTCACTGTACATTCACTGATTTCATTTCCCACGAAGACCATAACTTTACTCTTCCCTACATTCACCTTTAGATTCCGTTTCTCACACACTCTCCTAAACTCATTCACCAAGCCTTGCAGCTCCCCTTCGTCTTCACTTAAGATCACAGTATCATCTGCAAACAACAGTACAGGTAGTTTCCAAACACTATCCTCTCTCATTTGGGCCGATCCAACATCCACTGCCCTACCTTGTATGAGCAGCCAGTTACTTATCACACATTTTTAACTCAATCCAGTACTGATAAAGACCCTGTCATTTAAGCATTCTTCTATCCTTACACATGTTTTGCTTCTATCATAAAGGCTCTCTAGAGCTTTCAGCAATTAACTTTAAATACTCAAAGTTATAAGCCGTTGCATTATGCCTTCCGACTAAATGAGTGATACGAATTTCCTAGATCCATGTATGTCAGTTGAATATTGTGACTCAACCCTCACTCAGTGAACAGCTAAAAGATGACACAGATTAACTTTTGTTTGTACCTCATGAAAAGGGTGACACTAGTTACCGAAGATGTTTGGAATTTTACATCGTCGATTTTCTTCTCAATGCTCGATCGATCATCAAGGTATTTTGCTTTTTTAGTCACCATTCTGACTAAACAGATTAATATTCCCAAGTATGGACTAATATGAACCAGTCTAAATACGTGGGTAATTCCTTGTTTACTTATCATTACCTCCATCCCAACCGTGGCTGCTTTGTTGTGGTCCCGCAGCGCCGTGACAGGAGTGGCCACACCTTCTCATTTCCTGACCTTAACTTCCCGGTTCTTGTGCAGATGATGTCATAGTGAGAGAGGGAGGAGAGCTGCTAGGTTGGGGAGAGTTGGTGTACTGTATGTTACCTTGCTCTTCGGCATGATGATAGTGATAATATAAATAACTTTTACCCCCTTAAAGAATAACTCACTTATTTCTTTCCTCAGTTCTTTGTCACTCGTCTGATAAAGACTGCTTCCTGCTTTCCCTTTCCCTATTTCCTCTCTATGTGACGCTCCCTACCCTAACTGTCCCTGTCGCCCCATACCTTTCCCCTTTTCTGATATCTCTTACTTTTTCCTTTTCCTCGCAACGCATACCTCCCCTTCTTCTTGATACTCCCTTCTTCTCCTTGATCATTCTTTCAGTTTCTCACTGACAGTCTCTTCTTTCATTCCTCAACAGTCCCTCCTCTTCCCTGACCCTCCTTTTCTCCCTCACCTTCACTCTAGCTGCATTGCCCTCTCGTTGTCCAACCCTGACACCCATCTCCCTCTCTGACATAGCGTTTATCTTCTTTGTCTGACCAACATACTTTTTTATTTTGTTTTCTGCTCTCCCTCCTTCACTAATACCCTTGCTCTTTTATTCTCTCCTCCCCTGACCTTCTCCCTCTTTCCTTCCTTCTTCCCTGCTCCCTTATCTACTTTAGCAACTCTCTCACTCTATCCTTTTCCTCCATCTTAATCCTTTCTGTCTAAGTCTTCCCCTTCTCTGACTCGCTGCTCGCCCTTCCTCGTCTCCTCCCACGCCCACTCGCTCACTTGCATAACTTTGCCACACGGCTGAGGATGTGGGAGCTGGCAGAGCATAAAGAAAATACACTGTCAAATTATGTAATAGGAAAGACGGCTTGCACCTGGGCAGAGGATGATTCGTTGCTTTCTCTGACTATAACAAAGCAAAATATTAATTCACTGAGTGTATTCCAATTTCGAACTCACGTCGGTAGCCATGTTTGTGTACTCGAGAACTTTATTACGGTTCTAATGTTGTTACGTTAGTTTTATAACTTTCTGTCTGTCTACCAGGCAGAAACACCATGCCTTCAGCACGTTAGTTGCAAGGGACTAAGTCATTTTAAATCCATTCAAATCCAGAACAGAAGGCCGAAACTAGGGGTTCATGTAGTATGAGTTAAAGGTCTGTAATTAATTTCAGGGCAGAGCCGAGCTCCACTGCATTATGAGAGAGGTGGGTGCCGCTCACTCCCCAGCCGGCCTCTTGGGTGGTGGTGGCGGTGGTGGTGACGGCACGGGCAGGTGGGGCTGCCCTGGGTTGCAACAATGAATAATAGTGGGTTCTCCTGCTCTCACTCGCTTTTGATATGTAAATTGGCTGCCGTGGGTTTTTCTTAATCCGTCGCTAATATATGCAAGGAAGGCGGGAGGAATGGATGAGGGAATAAAAATTTCATATAAAGCGACGTACGTGTGTGTGTGTGTGTGTGTGTGTGTGTGTGTGTGTGTGTGTGTGTGTGTAGCTGGGTCGTGTTTTTAGTACTGTATCGAGTGAACCCACGTAAATAATAA
>NC_137064.1:12836044-13006044 GCF_032717465.1 Coenobita brevimanus | reverse complement strand
AATTTTTTGTTTATATTGATTTTTACACTATTTCTGATCAATGTCATTGCGTAGATTCCGAAAATGCTACCTGTTTTTGTGTAAATATAGAGTTGCAGGAATTATGCAACAACATATGTATCGTACAAGGACAGGAACTGCAACTTGTTACCATTTCGAGAATGTTGAGAATCTCAAAGAATTTATATATTTCCTGGTGTATATTATCAGTATAACTAGAAAATGAGCGAACAACAAGGAATGTTGTGCGCACAGTACCTAGAAATGTACTTTTCATCTTGACTCTTCTGTAGCTGTGATGACAATCGTGCAACAATCCCCAAACGTAATCCCCCATCATCACCTCGTTCCACCAGCACTGGTATCTGGTTTCCGTTAGCAGAATTTCCTGGTGGAACAGTTCGCCATGTTCCTCGCTGACTGCAACCAAGTTGCTTTTGCAGAAATCAAGGGAGGAATGCAGATGGTGCAATTTAATTGACATTCTGCATCCAAGCTGGTGGAATGAGCCGATCAGGTCATCGACGAGCTGTGCGGAATCTGGTCTCCTCTGGTTGCCAAGAAAACCTTCCACAACCACCCTGACAGCATTCCAAGCACGCTCTTCACCTTCAGTCATTTTACTCTGGAGTTCACGACTTGCAAGCATTCTTCGAACTTGCGGCCCGGTGAATATGCCAGCCATCACCTTTCCCATGCTCAGCTTGGGACACATTGATTAGATATGCAGAAACACATCGCCATCCTTGTTGATGGCTTTCACAAATTGTCTCACAAGACCAAGTTTTCAGTGTAGTGGCGGTAACAATACTTTCTCTCTGGAGATCGGTGGAGCTCTCAGAACTTTGTATGAGCCTGGTGTGAGACTCTCTCTGAGAGGCCAGTCTTTCCTCACGAAATGTTCTGCATTGCTACGGCTGTCCCACAAGCATAATAAATATGAGTACTTTGTATAACTACCTTTCATTCCAAGTAGGAATGAAATCATTTTGAAATCCCCACAAACCTCCCAATCGTGATCTGCTTACTTGACCTTTGTCAGACAAATCTTCATATTCTCATAGCCTTCTTTCATTTTCACAGAATGTGCAACTGGAATTGATGGGAGTTCATTGCCATTATGCAAAAGTACAACTTTTAGGCTCTTCACGGAACTGTGTATGAAGAGTCGCCATTCTGAGGCCTTGTAATCCACTTCCATGGCTTGGAACAAACCCTTAACATCAAAACAATAACAAAATGAGGTTTCTTCGCAAAATTTGAAGAAAGAAGCAAACTTGCCGTGGCGATTACTATAACTTAACTTGCAACTGGGATCCAACAAGTTCTATTCACTTAGACGTGACGCCAGCAGCTCAGCATTGGATTTGGTGAGTCCTAAATCTCGGACCAAGTCATCCAGTTCTTGCTGATTGGGAAAGTGTGGAGTGTCTCTGGAACATTCTGCAACATACGATTCATCACTTTCTCCTCCGTCATCAACGATGCCCTCATGGTCAGAGACAACTTCCATGTCCGCAGGAGGGACAGGAATCACCAGCTCATCATTGTGAGGCACCGGAGAGATCGAAGAAGGCAAATTTGGATATACATTGTTCTGTCTGCCCTTAATGCTCTTTGCACCACTTATATCAACCATACAAAAATAACAATTGTCGTGGTGATTCGAAGACTCTCGCTATCCTATCGGAACTGAGAAATGCATCTTCTTTCTCACTCCACGGGGCCAAGCCTCAAGCGCAGAGCAACAGCTACCACAAGTGTAGTGCAGAGCCCAATCCCTATCTTGATTGCCCATTGCCACACCAAAATATGCTTTGTATGCACGAGCAGATTTGGTATCAAGGTGAATTTTGTGTTTGATCAACTTCAGTCCAATATAGTCTTTACATACATAACAAAATGTATCAGCTAACAGCTTGCAAGAATGTCTACTGGTCATTCTCATCAATAGAAACACCTTTAGGAACAGCTCAAAAACATGTCGACCAGCCAAACTAGCAACCTGAGACTTGCACAATGATTGAACCGACTATCCGCGTTGCACGATGCAAAAATGGTCATATCAGCGACATCAGCACGGACACAGATGGAGTGTGTGTGTGTGTGTGTGTGTGTGTGTGTGTGTGTGTGTGTGTGTGTGACGTGGTAAGCACTACGTCACCATTGCATCGGCGCGTGGTAACATGACTGGAAATAAACAATTGCCAATTGTTGACAAAAACCTACAGATAGACAAACAAAACTTACGCTATTGGAATCAGCATGAAAAACTGAGCCAAACAAAAAAAAATAATAATAAACAAGTTCATTATTACACAGTATTATGTGTTTGGATGAGAGAATGAAAAGATATGTGCTGGATGCGAGAGTATACAGAGATTGGGGGACTGGACTTTTTGACCACCACTTGGTGATAGTGAAAGTCAAGGTATAACAGCAATGGGTAAAAAGAAGGAGAGAAGGGCAGGAGGAAGTCGTCCGTCCAAAGAGGGTAGAAAGTTGCAATAGGATGAAAAAAAGGAAGACTATAAGAGAGAAATGGAGTAGCGACTGGTTAAATATGATTTGGAGAGGGGGGGGGGGAGGTGGAAGGTGTGTGCAAGGTATTCACAGAAAAAATCTGAGCAATATGTGAGGTGGTGTGTAGGGTGAAGATGTAACGGTAGGATTTTTTATCCCACCGTTGTTCATCAGTTGTAACGGTAAGGATTTTTATCCCACCGTTGTTCATCAGTGTAACGATGAGAAATTGGATTTCCCACCGTTGTTGTTCCCCAGTGTAATGATGGTAATTTTATCCCATCATTATTTATCAGGTTTGTTCTGTTTAACTTGTTGATAATACAAAAAGTACTCAACTTAGTCTCCCCTCAATGACAGATAAAGTATTCACTAAAGAAAAAAAAACGAAGGGGGGGGGGAAGTAACTTCGACTTTGAGTGATAAAGGTTAATTGCATAAAGGATATTTTTGGTAGCGTTTGTATTTTTAGCCGAGTCGAGAATAAGTTAGTACCACGTGTGTTAGTCGTTCCCAAAGCGAAGGAATCTTGAACTGGAAGGGGAGTGAGTCATGCGTGAGAGGACAAAATTCCCTTGGTTGGATATCAAAATTGCATATACTTTACTCTACTTTAATAAATCTATACTTGTTAAACAACATACATTTTTTTTTAATTGAATTACATGACCTTTAATAATATGAAAAGAGCTGTAAATTAAGTACTAGTTTGGGCGATAGTAATACAGTACTGTTACCAAGCGAAACAATTTGAATATTTAACAATGACTCCTGAGTTCATCACATTTCATTCTCGATTATCAGTTATTCTTGAGCTCGTCAATAGCCTCAAGACTGAGACATTCAATGACATAGACTGTCTTTTCGGGCTGACATAGCCTCGAACCAAAAATATTCATTCATGTACTATTACGTCGGGCCAGTCTAAACTCATCACACAATTCACTAATATTTCATAATCACTCGTGCTTGCTTAGCCTCGAGGAACAATCTGAAATTACATATCCTTACAACCACTAAATTCATTTTAACACTCCCAATATTTCTAACCTATTAATAAAAGAAGAGAAAAAAAAACGGTTGATGAGTTAAATTCACTTATCCGTTACTGATCACATTAACTTTCAAAACTCTGTACATTATCTACTATCAAAAAAAAAGGTTCACCTGATTGATTCATAGTTCAATTGCTACTACATTCAGTTATAAATCTATTTGTGGGTAGTGTAAGTGTGTGTGTACAACGAGTCTATGGGCAATATCACATGATGGCCTCGTGCAACCCCAAAGTCACGGTGTCTGTGGACTGAAACAACGTCTGTTACCCACAACGTCTGGTTAGCCAATGCCTACGTTAAGCTTTTAACAACATTACTTCATATTGTTCACGACAAGCAAGAATTAAAACAAGCAAGGGGGAGAAAGGAGGAATGTGTACAGCTCACCTGAAACAACGTCTGTTACCCACAACGTCTGGTTAGCCAATGCGGCTTAGCTGGGCACATAGGGACGCTACTGCTAGTCAAATGAGACTGTTTTTGTGATATGGTGGGTTTTAATTCTCTTCACTATTTATATAGTAGAGTACACATGACATTAGGACTTTTGATTGAATTGGGGAAAATTTGGGATTCATTCCTTACTACAGTTAAATACTGAATTTACCGCCATCCCGCCCTGAGTTCCGGGTAGCTTATGCCATCTAGTGTCGACTAAGGCAAGCGGAACTATTTGATCCTCACAAATTACATTATCTTTGCCTTTTCTGACTATTAATTTTACATACTTGGATTCTAGCAGCTTCATTAGTAAGCATTTCACAACAATGATATGGAAAGAATTGCATACCCATTATCATTCTGTTTAAGGTTTAAACTTGGCGCCCGGCAACGACGCACCACAAGCAAGGGGAATGTTGCCCGCATCTGTTATTCGTTACCTACCAGATGGGTGAACTCCCATAGCTCAACACTTCCAGTTACACTACCTATGCATACATACAGAGATATATACATATAAAAATAAAGTTGTCCCTATATTGATCATTAACACAAGAACTACTACTTAAAACAGGAACCTTATAGACTAGTATTCAGACCACACTCTATCTAGCTTAGAAATTACAGTACCTCTAAACATATACATGTATACTAAATTTGTGGCATTACAAAGAGAAGACGAAAGGGTGTGCAAGGAATAGCATTGTGGAATGAAGAGACAAGACATGCTGTGGCACTAAAGATGAAAGTTTATACTGTAGTGAGTGGATGGGAAGCAGAGGTATGGAGGAAGGTGAAAGGCAAAATAGAGAGTTAAATGTAGAGAAGTAATTTAAAGGTGAGAAGATTAGTAAGAGAGAGTAAGAAGAGAGTAAATGAGGAATTGGAAGGAATTTGAGTGTAAAATGGAGGAAATGTAAGAAAATGTTCTCGAAGGAGGTAAAGAGAGTTAGACAAGGTGATAAAAAAGGTAACAGGGGAATGAAAGATAAAAATGGTAAATTGCTAGTGGAAAAAGGAGAAAAAGTGAGCAGATGGGGAGAACAATTTAACCCGCCCCGTCCCGACCACTTTTTGACCACTGGTACCCCCCAATCCCGACCATTTTTCGACCCTTTTTTTTTTTTTTTGCTAAAACTTTCGCTTTTGGTGAGAAACATCGAAAATTCATAGAGAAATCGCTCACCTGAGGTTTAAAATACTCATTACAGGTAGGAGAGCCTCCTTACCTTACTGGGTTTTCTATCAGGCTGGCACCAAAGAAAACGAGTTCTATGGGAGGATAACTATTTCACACCACTCATAAACGGTATTTATTTATTTACTGTTACGAATTTATATGTAGTACAAGAGTATATTGGTTTTCAAGCAGTAATATAGGCATTATAAGCATTGTTTCACTCACTAATACCTGACCTTTTTTTGCCACATTACCTGATCATCATTTCTAACTGTTTCTTCCTCTAATGCTATGTAAAGTTTGTCCTCCACATTGTCATTGATTGGGGAATCACTCTGGCCCTGAATTTCGTACCGTGGCATGACATGGCTATACTGGCCAGGTCACTGATAACAGGTGAATTGCTGAGAAAAGGGCATGCACGGGGGGGGAAGGAGGTCATGCTGGGTAAGGCATTGTCTCTGCCTGGCATCTTGTTGAGGAACGTGTCCCGTGTATACGTACCAAAAATGACTCGCGAAAATTGAAAATTGTGGAAATTATGAACCTTGCAATTGCAGGACGTTGAAGTACGTCCTCGGGATTAGCTGTGACAAAACGTGAGGACGTGGAAGTACGTCCTCGGGACGGCGCGGGTTAAGGAGTTATTAAACTTTGAGAATGAAAGTAGTGTGAGTATAAGTGGTTGGGGAATGGCTAGGAGGAGGAGAGAGATGAGAAGAGAGGAAGGAACCAGTAGGATGGAAGTAGGGAAAGCAATGAAGAAAGTCAAAATGGGGAAAGCCCCAGAGACTGATGGAGTTGGTGAAATCCTGAAGCACAGGGGAGAGACAGTAGTGGAGAGGACATGGAAGATTTGCATATTTGTCTGGGAGGAGGGTAGAGTCCCAGAGGATTGGAAATCAGGTATGATTATTCTTCTGTACAAAGGAAAAGGAGTAAAGAAGTGTGTGGTAATCATTTGGGCATTTGTCTTCTTATTGCAATAGGAAATGTGTATGGTAGGATACTTATTGACAGAGTTAGGGAAATAACAGAGGAATTAGTTGGAGAAGAACAGGGAAGTTTTAGGAATGGAAAGGGGTTGCATAGATCAGATATTCGTCTTACGTTCTTTAGTAGAATAATTTCCAGAAAAAGGGAAAGAAGTTGTATGCAGCCTTCATGGATTTGAAGAATGCATATGAAAGAGCGGACAGACATGGAACGGGAAGACATAAAGAATTTGAGTATATGGGAAGCTGTTGAATGCCGTGAACAGTATGTATGAGGGTGCAAAGGCTTCAGTGCTTGTGGATGGTGACCTGAGTGAATTTTTCTATCTGAATAATGGATCAAAACAAGGATGTGTCATGTCTTCATGGTTTTTCAGTCTGTATGTGGATGGAGTTATAAAAGAGATACAAGGTAGGGCAGTGGATGTTGGACCAGCCTTGATGAGAATGGACAGTGTTTGGAAACTTCCTGTTCTGTTGTTTGCAGATGATATTATATTGTTAAGTGATGACGAAGAGGAACTGCAGGGCTCGGTGAGTGAGTTGGAAAAGTAGGCTATGTAAGAAACCGAATCTAAGGGTGAATGTAGTGAAGAGTAAAGTTGTGGTCTTCGAGAAATATGAAGTCATTGGGTGTGCAGTGAGGTTGGATGATGAAGAAATTGGAAATATAAGTGCATTTAAGTATTTGGGTAGTGTGATGAGTAAGGATGGAAGTTGAGAGGATGAAGTCCATGGAAGGGTACAGCAGGGAAGAAAAGTTGCTGGTTCTTTGAATCCAGTTATAAGAATTGGAAAGTGAGCATGGAAGTAAAAAAGACACTGCATGATAGTACTGTGATACCATCGCCAACGCATGGAAGCGAAGTTTGGACCTTCTTGGAAGGACACAAGTCAAGAGTGAGAGCAGTGAAAATGAGTTATCTGAGAGGAGTATGCGGAGTTGTTTGGCGAGCCAGACTGACAAATGAGGAAGCAAAGGAGCTTTGTGGTGTGGATGTGATTGTGACAGAAAGAGTTAGGAGAAATACTGTACATTGCGGTGCTTTGGCCATGTGGGGAGGATGGAGAGCGAGAGATCAACGAGGAGAGTGAATATGTGTGAGGTGGAGGTGGGAAGAGGGAGGGGGAGACCGAG
Organism: Coenobita brevimanus; assembly: GCF_032717465.1. Lineage (NCBI taxonomy): Eukaryota > Metazoa > Arthropoda > Malacostraca > Decapoda > Coenobitidae > Coenobita > Coenobita brevimanus. The sequence continues at coordinate 12,998,709 of NC_137064.1, read as the reverse complement.
GATGAGATGGAGGGATGGAATGGAGAGAGATATGAAAGAGGGATGTGTTAGCTTGGGGGAGAGCAGCGAAATGTCAGGGGACAGGACGACATGGAGGCGATTTGTTTGTGGCCACCGGTTACAAGATTGAGGCGTCTGGCTATAGACAGATTTACAAACAAAAGATGCTGTCAATTTTTCAAAAACATAATTTTATAGAATGAGTAATTTCTTCGGTGAACTCATTTTCAACCTCGGCTTAATGGATCATTAAATTTTTTTTACATGAATCTACAAGGCAAATTCTGTACGACATAATTACATACAAAAGAATGAACTCTAGCTACATTATACATGGCTGTACAATGTACAGTTACTGATACAAACAGCACGGTATTACCGTACCTCCTCAGTTCAGATATGTCAATGAACTTGATAATGAAGCATATCTGACACCTCTTTAAAGTACGTACAGTTCAGTGGCACTGGATAAGAATACACTGCACTGAAGAGCTGTACGGTGTAAAGTTAATTTAGCTAATTTGTGGGTACATAACACTCACTCCAAGCTGAATGGTATCAATATCGGCAACACGCCCTATACCACTGAGTGAGTTTCAGGCTGTGTGTGTGTATGTGTGTGTGTGTGTGTGTGTGTGTGTGTGTGTGTGTGTGTGTGTGTGTGTGTGTATTTTAACTCCTCCTAAGCTATTTGATGGATTTGTATGAAACTTCCCAGGTGGGTATGGCTGGATTCTTCTAAGGTTTTCCATTATATACCGTACAATTTTGCAACTATGATTTTTAGGGGCGCCCAGCTCCCTCACAGAATTTATAATTTTCGTAAAAAATTATATGACGGAAGATATTGCTTTGATATCTTAGTACATGTTGTACAATGGAGTCTCACCCGTAATGCGATATTTGGGGACAGTTACGTCTTTGATTATTTTTGAGAAGTCAGCTCCTCTCCCCAAAACGAAAAAGATCAGAAAACAAATGGAAAGTGAGCACATGACCCCGAAGATGCCTTTCATGTCAGTTTGTCCGGTTGTTGATAAATATCTTCCACAATATGAAATTTTCCACCATTAGTGCTGCAGCAGGACCTCCAAATGAGCTCTAGTTTTCGAGAAGGTGGTCATCGCAGGGTAACATTTGTTCACACGTCTAAAATTGATCATTAAGGTCAAGGGGTCATGACTCTGCATGATGACATCGTCAGATGTGTGTTTGCAAAGGGCGCCATTTTCCAAGATGGAGCCATATGCAAATTAGAAACCTAGTAGCTTCGGAACTATACCTCCTAGGAAGACATTTTTGGAGTCACACCATACGTTTTGGAGTTCAAGAATCAGGTAATGATGTTTGTATATCATTCAGATGAATGCAATACCGTTTTTCTAAATGGTGGAACAAAATATCTAATTTGTAAGTGATTTTTTTTTTTTTTCAAATCCACAAACTGAAAATAGATATATTGCTGGTAAGCTCTGTTGTAACATCGTTACAGCTAAAAATTATCTTTTAGGTTATAGGAACCATGTACACACAAATCAATTATACACAAGTTTCATACACTTTTCATATTCAGCCAATTTTCAAAATCTCCGCCGTACCAGCCTAAAATTTTAGTAGGCATAGCTTGGGAAGCATCACACCTAGGAAGACAGTCTTGGTTTCAAACCATATGTTTTCAGGGTCAAGGAATATCATAATGATACGTTTGAATCTTGGAAAGTGATATTTAACCACATTCCAAAATAGCGGACCAAAATGGCTGACATTCAGGAATTTTATTGGGAGGTTGGAGGGTCTTATGAACTAGACATCTAGGAAGACACTTTCAGCATAAAACCGTATGCTACGAGTACCAGGTTAAAGAAATAGCATAAAAATGGTTCTGGGATGAATTTCTCACCAAGATCCTGTGCCCTTTGAAAATCTACATCTCAGTAACGAGACATGGTTCAATGGGATGCGCAACAGTCAGCGGTGGCACACCTGTTGCCTCTTCTGTTTGTGATTAATCGCTCAAATTATGCTAAATACTTGCCTGTTGTTGTGTTGCAAATGCTACGACTACCCCTTGATGTGCTTGATGCCTTCAAATGAGGACACTTTACTAGTAAGCTTTCAGGGGGAAAGTTCAACTGTGTGTGGATGGATTACACAATTGAGGCCACGGAGAACAAGGCACTGAAGGGGGCAGGTGGAATAATTAGACTCACTCTGCGAGGACCTGCACTTGTTAGATGGTTTTTGAGCAGGCCAGTAGCTGCACAGTACTCTGAACAAGTTCAAAAGAATGTTTCTGAAAGCAAAAAAGAGAAGCGGTCTTATCACCTAGGTGCAGAAGCTGCTAGATGTTGGGACCGTGATGTGAAGAAAATTACTAAGATGTTTGAAGAATCCTACGTAGATCCATTTGATGTATATAATCCACCAACTCAACTTGTTAATCTTGAAACAGGTGCAGCTGTGACATCAGAGGTCCAACACTCAGTGTTAAATGCAATGGATACTGGCTCCTGTTTGTTAGAAAGATATGTTGCTGAAAGACTTGTTGGCTCAAATGACAGTAGAAAGAAGAGTTTCTATGATATTCTACCAAGATCACAATTGAAAACAATGACTGTAGTGAAGAAGAACCTCAGAGTGAACAACAGAAACATCTCAATTGATGCTGAAGTAATGTACATGAGACTCCTAGCTGTCAATGCCAAAAAGAAAGTTCCCCTCAAGTGTGTCCTTTCATTCGAGAATGCTCCAGTGCCACCTAGTCTCTTCACAGATGGTCTCCTGGTCTCCTGTGTGAAATCAGATTTAATGCACAAGCTTGAGAACCTAATTCCAGGGGAAAGGATATGCAAGATACAGTCATGTGATGCAGTAATATTTGATGGACATGCTGTTATTCAGATGCTAGTTCCATCTTCCTCATCAACTAGAAAGATGACATTCCAAGTAATGGTCTCACGTTTTATAGGCTATATTCTGAAAACAGTCAGGACCATATCAAATCCAGGTAAAGTTCAGATCCACTCATGTTTAACAAATACATCGAAACAAGCGTCGAGGGACAAACACAAAAACGAAGGGATTGCTAAGGTAGCTTAGTATACCACATTCAATCTGAGGTTTCCATTCCCTTCAACTGGAAGCAATTCTTGGGCACAGGAAAGAACAAAGCAAATTAAGCAAATTTCTATACCAAGTATATGATGGAAAATGCTAGCCTGTTGTTGAGTGAGACACAAACTCTTTATGTTAGTGGTGGACAGGGTGATAAGGCAATGAGGATCACAAAGCAGGGAAGCGTGGAAATGGAAGCTTTAAGTTCAAACCAGGAGGAAGCCGACACTCGAATGTGTCTACATGCAAGGTTTGCTGCAGAGAATGGAGCTAATCATATCATCGTAAGCAGTCCCGATACAGATATTCTGGTATTGCTGTTGCATTACCGTATTGCATCAGAGCTACTGAAATATATTTCTACACAGGAAGAGAAGGGAAGCATGCTGATCTTCGTCGGTACATCCCCATCCACCAAATACACAAGCTAAAGAGCAAACAGAAACTTGTTCTACTACCAGTGTACTGTCTTATTGGTTGTAACACCGTGATTTCACTCTGGGGACATGGAAAGAAGGCAGTTTCCCTGTGATGATGGAAAAATGTGAGAAGCTGCAAGACAACTAAATTAAAGACAAGTATGAGCCTATGCAAACCTGAAAAAGCTGCAGCTACGAAATTTGCTGGATACCTTTATGGCAAGGCAGATTGTCTATCTATCTATCTATTGCCAGACGCCTCAATCCCGTTTGGGGTGGCCACAAACAAATCGCCTCCACGTCGCCCTGTCCCCCTCCATTTCACTGCCCCGCTCTCAACTCACACCCCCCTCTCATATACCTCTCCACCCCATCCCTCCATCTCATCCTCGGCCTCCCCCTCCCTCTTCCCCCCTCCACCTCACTCACATACACTCTCCTCGTCAGTCTTTCACCCTCCATCCTCTCCACATGGCCAAACCACCTCAGTGTATTCCTCCTAACGCTTCCTATCACATCCACATCCACACCACAACGCTCCTTTATATCCTCATTTGTCAGCTTGTCTCTCCATGTGACTCCACAGGCTCCTCTTAAATAACTCATTTCCACTGCTCTCACTCTTGACTTGTGTCCTTCCAGCAACGTCCAAGCTTCACTTCCATACGTTAGAGTTGGTATCACAATTCTGTCATGTAGTAACTTTTTCACTTCCATGCTCACTTCCCTGCTTCTTATCACTGCTTTCAAGGAACCAGCAACCTTTCTTCCCTGCTGTACCCTTTCAAGCACTTCACCCTCCAAACCTCCATCCTTACTCATCACACTACCCAAGTACTTAAACGTACTCACATTTTCCAATTCCTCACCATCCAACCTCGCTGTACATTCACTGACTTCAACCCTCTCAAAGACCATCACTTTACTCTTCCCTACATTCATCTTTAGATTCCGTTTCTTACACACTCTCCCAAACTCATCCACCAAGCCTTGCAACTCTCCTTCATCTTCATTCAACAACACAGTATCATCTGCAAACAACAGTACAGGGAGTTTCCAAACACCCTCTCTCACCAGGGCCACTCCAACATACACTACCCTACCTTGTACCTCCTTTATTACCCCATCCATGTACAGATTGAACAACCATGGAGACATGACACATCCCTGTTTCAACCCAACCTTCAAAGAGAAAAATTCACTCAGTTCACCATCCACACGCGCTACAGCCTTAGCACCATCATACATACTCTTCACAGCATTCAGCAACTTCCCATCTACTCCATATATTCTTAAAACTTTCCACAATCCTTGTCTATCCACCCTGTCATATGCTTTCTCCAAATCCATGAAAGCCGCATACAACTTCTTTCCCTTCTCTAGAAACTTTTCCATTAAAGATCTAAGAATGAATATCTGATCTATACAACCTCTTCCCTTCCTAAAGCCTCCCTGTTCTTCTCCAACTAATTCCTCTGTTCTTTCTCTAACTCTGTCAGTAAGTATCCTACCATACACTTTTCCTATTATACTAAGAAGACAGATGCCCCTATGATTACCACACACTTCCTTTTCCCCCTTTCCTTTCTACAAGGGAATAATTATACCTGACTTCCAATCATCCGGGACTCTACCTTCCTCCCAGGCCAATCTGCACATTTTCCACATCCATTCTACTACTATCTCTCCCCCGTACTTCAGCATTTCACCACACACTCCATTAATTCCTGGGGCTTTCCCCGTTTTAACTTTCTTCATTGCTTCCACAACTTCCATCCTACTGATTTCTTCCTGTTTTCTCACTTCCGTCCTTCTCTCAACCATTCCCCAGCCACTTATACTCGCATTACTTCCATCTTCTATATTCAACAATTCCTTAAAGTGTTCTCTCCTTCTGCTCACTTTTTCTCCCTTCTCCACTAGTAATCTACCATTTTTATCTTTCACTCCCCTGTTCACTTTACTTCCTCCCTGTCTTACTCTTTTCACCTCTTTCCAGAACATTTTCTTACAGTCCCTCCACTTTACACCCAAGTTCCTTCCAAATTCCTCATCCACCCTCTTCTTAGTCTCTCTTACTAATCTTTTCACCTCTCTCTTTCTTTCTACATATAACTCTCTCTTCCGCCTCTCAACTTCTTCCACACTCCTATTTCTCATCCATTCATTGTATGCTTTCTTCATTTGTGTCACAGCCTGTCTCATCTCTTCATTCCACCACGCTGTTCCTTGCACACCCCTCCGTCTTCTCTTCATCCCACACACCACATCACATGCTGCACATATTTCTTCTGTAAATATCCTGCACACACCTTCCATGTCCCTCATCTGCTCCAATTCATATTTGCCCAATCGTTCCTCCACTTCTCTCTTATACTCTGCCTTTTTCTCATCCTCTTGTAACCTTTCCACTCTCCTTACAAATACTCCTTCTTCCCGTCCTTCCCTTCTTCTATTTCTCCATCCTAATTGGCTCAGGTGTGAAAAGACAAGTAAGAAAAATATATCGCCATAAAAGCTGCCTCTAGCAGAAGTCAGCTCCATTTTTCATTTGAAAAGATGTATCTATCAACTTCAAATATGGCAGGAGGCAGTTGTAGCTATGCTGGAGCCTCTTGATCCAATGGGCTTTGGATATGAAAAGACACCAGATGGGTTATCGCTTGTATCAAAGATGATGAGCCAAGCACCAGTTGCACCAAAACTTTTGAATGTTCTTGTATGTGAGTGCCCTCCAGGATCTTGTGCTATAAGGCGTGGGTGTTTTGACAAAGAACAGCCATGTACTGAATCATGTAATTGCAAAGGATTAGTCTCTTTGGATGCATCAGAAGAACTACTTATGTGTGTAAATCCTTTCACACATGCCACCACCTGTGACACTGACTCGGGGAGTGATCTAATGTTGAGTAAATAAGACATTAGATGCTAAAAACAGTGTCTTTATTTCAGCTTAGAACAGTGATCCCTGTTATGCTTTATTTATTTATTTTTTTTTGCCTTTGTTGAATCTGTCACACAAATCACATTAATTTTAATGTACTGTCATATATTTTTACTTACTCCCTATGAACGGATAATTTTGACGAAAATTCAACAGTAAACACGGGAATAAGTAAAGCTAAGGACTGATATCAAAGTTTATTACAGTGATGATGATTGAAATACACACCCCCACTGAGACACCCTAGGACGGCCCCACAGTCCCACACCCACCCCAGGAGGATACCACAGAGAGGTATATAGAGAGAGTGCCAGGCCCGAACGAGATGGGCCTATGTACCCCAAAACCCCACACCCCTCTCGCTTTCAACACGGCCACCAGCAAGGAAACAGTCCTGGCCAACTACATCTCAGCCAGGCCAGCCCTTGCCAGGATCGGGGTGGAACTTATCTACAGGCTGTCCCAAGCAGCACCGCAGTATCAGCCGCTGTCCATACCGGGGAAGGATCAGCCACTGTATGTCCTTCAGCTGTTGCCCCCTGCAGCACTGCGGTATCAGCCACTGTCCATACCGGGGAAGGAGCAACCACTGTACACCCTTCTGCTGCAGTCATACCTGGAACCAGCCGTGTGGTGGCGGCCACTGTACGCTCCGAGTTGGACGTGACAGCAACTGTACGCACGTTGGCTGGAAAGCCAGGAAAAGGCAGAACTGCAACGTCAGCCACTGTCCACGTCGGAGAAAGGTCGGCCACTGTACGCCCTTCATCTGCCTCCTCCTCCTCCAGGAGCAGCACCATGGTATCGGCCACTGTCCATACCGTGGAATGGTCAGCCACTGTACGCCTTTCTGCTGCAGCCCTCAGAGCCTGTGGAACCGCAATGTCGGCCCCTGTCCACGTTGGGGAAGGGTTGGCCACTGTACGCTCTTCATCCGCAGCCTCTAGGTCTCCCCCTTCGGAGGAAGTCCCTGGCTCAGCCCACTTGTCACTCAGAGGCCGAGCGGAACGCCCTTCTCACTCTCCCCACAGGCGTGGTCCCCAGGAGGAGCTGTCATTTGAGAAGTGGTGGCAGAGCCCAATCCCAGGAGAGGGAATCCATGCCCTACGAGCCGCCCCTGGACAACATCTGGCACTGATGGATGCCACCTGGAAGGAACGCCGCAGGCAACTCCTGACAGCGGTCTCGCCGATGACCATCCACAGGAGCAAACGGTGGCAGACACATCCTCTGGCCTTGTTTTGCTCCAGTCCTGAGGGCCACCTGTCGGGTCAAGGCCCCAGTAAGGAAAGGCCTCCCTGCACCCCGGACCGCAACCACACCCGGGCTACCTCACCCCCTGCAGTAGTCCCGTGTCTCCCACAGGGAGGCATGCCCAAGGACCAGCCCCCTATGCAGGGGTGCCACTTCTGATTTAGCCCAGGTTTCAGCAGGCCAAGAAGCCCACTAGTGTAATAACAGTGACACCCTGCAGGACAAGGACTGACAGTGTCTGTATTATATGGCTTATTCACATCAGTGGTACAGTGAAGACTGACAGTGTCCATACCCATCACACTGACATCTCTAATGTACAGTGAGAATTACCTAAGTCTGAAACTAACGAGTGGTACACTAGGACTGTACGGGAAGGACTATACTGTATAGTCTGTGCCTATAATGCCTATGTACTATTAGTGAATATTGTTGACTGATAGTGATTACACTTGTGTATACTGCAGGCAGAAATTACTGTGTACCAAAGCCTGACATTGTCCATATAATTTGTACTATATATAATTGTTTATATTGTAAGGAAATCAAATTAGGGCAATATATGTGTAAGGGTGATCTGAATAGTTTTTATGCCCTGTTCCTCTTGTTGTGTGTTCTAGTTCCAGTCTTGAAAGAGGATCCCGCTCAGTAGCTAGTGTTCTTAGGCAAGAAGTCGACCTAAAAACACCTAGCATAACAATGATGATGATCATCGTCATTAGTAGTTTCTTTAGTTAAATCTGAAAAAATTACAGATATACATTTAATATTTATATATCAAAACATTTACTTTTGGAGTGTAAGCATGGATCCACAACTGGCATTATTATTGCAGTAATTTAGATTAACATGAGGTAAAACATGTATCTTATGAAATATTGACCTACCATCCATTATATAATTAATATAATTGATGTAATTATGTAATTTGGTTCCATATGCTATTTCTTTACCCCGGTACTCGTAACATATGGATTTATGCTGAGAGTATCTTCCTAGGTGTTTAGTTCATGAGATCCTCCAACCTCCCAATAAAATCCCTAAATGTCAGCCATTTTAGTCTGCTATTTTGAAATGTGGTTTAATATCACTTTCCAAGATTCAAACGTATCATTATGATATTCCTTGACCTTGAAAACATGGTTTGACACCAAGACTGTCTTCCTAGGTGTGATGCTTCCCAATCTATGCCTATGCCTACTGAAATTTTAGGCTGGTATGGCAGAGATTTTGAAAATTGGCTGAGTGTGAAAAGTGTATGAAACTTGTGTATAATTAATTTGTGTCTGCATGATTCCTATATCCTAATTATAATTTTTAGCTGTGAAAATATGTGTTACAACAGAGCTTTACCAGCAATATGTCTATTTTCATTTTGTGGATTGGAAAAAAAGGCAAAATTTTCACTTAAAAATTGGATATTTTGTGCCACCATTTTGAAAAACGGTATTGCATTCATCTGAATAATATGCAAACATCATTACTTGATTCCTGAACTCCAAAAACATATGGTGTGCCACCAAAAATGTCTTCCTAGGAGGTATAGTTCCAAAGCCACGGCCCACTAGGTTTCTAATTTGCATAGGGCTCCTTCTTGGAAAATGGCGCCCTATGCAAATCACACACACTTCTGAGGATGTCACCATGCAGTTTCATGACCCGTAGACCCTAATGATCAATTTTAGACATGTGAACAAATGTTACCCTGCGGTGACTATTACCCTTCTTAAAAGGTAGCCTCTGCTGCAGCACTACGTTGTTTTTAGGAGGTTCAATCCCCACCCCCCCCACACACTAAATTGAAAAATCTCAGAAATAATGAAAGGAGGGCACATATGGCAATAATATCGTAGTACAAGTTGTTCGATGGACTCTCATCCGTAATGCGGCATTTGGGGAGTGTGACCCCCCCTCCAATGATTCTTGGGGGGTCAGCACCCCTCCCCCAAAATAATAATGATCAGAAATAAGGGACTGTGAGCACATGGATTTAAAAAGAATAGACATTCACATCACAGGACTGGGTATGCAGTTTCTATGTTTTCTCAAAATCCAGAGGAAGAAACAGGACATCTTTATTATACTGTACATGTAAGCAACAGCTCTCATTCTAGATACGCTTTACTCAAAGGCCATTCTTAAACTAACAAGCAGACTCTACCGTGATATTATCTTAGGCATAATGTACTCTAGACACAATGTGTCAGTGTGGTGACCCATCACCTCACCAACTACACTACTGCCTCAGCATGGCTTAATATGCAACATCATTATCAAAACATTATTTTATGAAACTAGACTTGACAAAAAACAGTATGTAAATAATAAGCAACACATCTTATTGTTCTAAGCTGCAAGATAACAGTACAGGTAAAATCTGAAAACTGTTTGGAACTGTCTGTAGTACGTTCATTAACCCGCCCCATCCCAACCGATTTTCCACCACTGACTCCCCCCAGTCCCGACCAATTTTGGAAAAAAAAAATTTTGGCTCAAACCTCAGCTTTTGGTGAGAAACATCGAAAATTCATAGAGAAATCGCTCTCCTTAAGTTTAAAATACTGAATATAGGTAGAAGTACCCCTTACCTTACTGGGTTTTCTATCAGGCTGGCTCCAAAGGAAATGAGAAATGGGAGAATAACTATTCCACACCACTCATAAACGGTAATTATTTACTTATTTGGTATGAATTTATATGTAGTACGTGAGTATATTGGTTTTCACACAGTAATATAGGCAATATAAACATTGTTTCATTCACCAAACACATCAACATACCTGACCTTTTTTGGCGACATTACCTGATCATCATTTCTGACTGTTTCTTCCTCTAATGCTATGTAAACTTTATCCTCCACATTGTCATTGATTGGGGAATCACTCTGGTCTTGAATTTCGTACCGTGCCAGGTCACTGGTAGCAGGTGTATTGCCGAGACAATGGCACGCGGGGTAAGGTATTGTCCCTGCCTGGCATCTTGTAGAGGAAGGTGTTCCCTGTATACATACCAAAAATCATGCCCAAAATATAAAAAATTTGCAAATGACGGACCTTGCAATTTCAGCTCCTTTATATACGTCAACGGGACTCACAGTGACAAAATGTTCGGACATATATATACATCAACGGGACGCGGCGGGTTAACATACGCGTCTTTATAAGCAACCTAGGTTTTAACTTGGGAGGTTTCGCAAAGTATATCTTATCATTGGTGTCAATGATACTGCAACACACCAGGTTAGTTCCTACAAAACCAGCTGACTACAGTACAGTATTCCATTTCGGTTCCACACTGAATACTTTGTCAAAGTGTAAATGGATCCCATATAACTGTACCACTGCAAAATATGTAATGATAAAAGTCCAAGCTGCCAAGACCCATGATGAGCTTTATAACCATAGGAAGTTAAACAAGCAGTAGTGTACAACATACAGGATATTTTACCCAATTACTGTGGCAGGCAGGAAATTACCAAAATGGCTGTACAACAAAATTAAATTATTCAGAAGTGATAAGACATTGCAACATAAGACTGATGCTGAAGAGGGACGTCTTCACGCGGATGCACTAATACAACTGAGCAATTCTGTTACCCAACTTCATAAAAATCCCTCAACTCCCTATCTCTGAAAGGATGTGGTGGGCTGCAGGAGAAATGCAGCTTCGCCCTGCAGTCCACTGAGTTCACTTTCTGAAGAATCTGGGTAACAGCAACAACAATATCGGCAACAGCAACAGTGCCAAGGATTAACATCCTTATATATTTACTCTCTATATAAGTTCAGTATGTAGAATAACTGAGACAAAATGAGAAGGTGAGACTGTGAGAGAATGGGAGTATGGACGGGGTATATGCACGGGAGTACGTGACAATGTGAGGGCAAAAGAAGGAGTTCGTATTGTTGTGTGCAAGGGATGGAAGGAGTATAAAAGGGAGTATGGATTCGTTGGGTCAAGGATTGTGTGGGCAAGATTGAAAGTTGGACTACAAATGTGTGTGTGTGTGTGTGTGCGTGCGTGTGTGTGTGTGTGTGTGTGTGTGTGTGTGTGTGTGTGTGTGTGTGTGTGTGCCAACGCAAGATCGTGCCAGTAGGGTGAAAGAAGAGTTCCGGACAAATGTGGAAGCATGCACAGAAGTTTGAAAGCATTGAAAGAGTGTTTTTGATAGGAGATATGAATGTGAATGTAGGGAGTGTGAAGGTGGATGGAGTAGTTGGTGAGTGGGATGTGCCTGCAAAAGGGGATGAGAATGGTAGTGCTCTTGTGGACATTTGTGCAGGGAGGGGGTAGATGATAGCTAACACCCTCTTTAGTCACAAAATGATCCGCAGGTATACGTGGCTAGTGATGAGAAAGGTGGGTGGTGAACTGAGTGAACGGAAGGCAATGATTGATTATGTGTGTGTGGATGGTAGAATGAGAAGGTATGTAAAATATGCAAGAACATACAGAGGTTGGGGAAGTGGACTTTCTGACCACCACTTGGTGGTGGTGAAAGTCAAGGTTTAAATGAAATGGAGGAGTAGGAGAGCCAAACGACAGGAGGAAGTAGTCAATACAAGGAGGGTACAAAGGTTGCAAGGGGATGGGAAAAAAGCAGAATATAAGACAAATGGAGGAGCGATTGGGTAAATATGATTTGGAGCAGATGAGGAGCGTGGAAGGTGTATGCAAGATATTTAACGAAGAAATCTGTGCAGCATATGAGGTGGTGTGTGGGGCAAAGAGAAGACAAAAGAGGGTGCAAGGAACAGCATGGTGGAATGAAGAGGTGAGACAGGCTGTGGCGCAAAAGAAAAAAGCATATAGTGAGTGAATGATAAACAGAGGCACGGAGGAAGTTGAGAGACAGACGAGAGAGTTATATGTAGTCAGGAGGGGAGCGGTGAAAAGATTAGTAAGAGAGAATAAGAAGACAGTGGATCAAGAATTTGGAAGGAATCTGAGTGTAAAGTGGAGGGAGTGTAAGAAAATTATCTGGAAAGAGGTCAAGAGAGTTAGCCAGGGTGATAAAAAAGTCGGGGAGTGAAAGATGAAAATGGTATATTGCAAGCAGACAAGGGAAAAAAAGTGAACAGATGGTGAAAAAATTTAAGGAATTGCTGAACACAGAGAATGAAAGTAATGCGAGTATAAGTGTCGTGGTAGCCTACCGTAACGAGTGTAACAGGCCGATATGCATATTTGGGGAGGCGGTAGCTCAGTTGGTAGAGAGTTGGCCTACAGTCCTAACGGACCCGGGTTCAAATCCCGCTGGGGGCAGGGAACAGTTTAAGGATTTGAATTCAGGAAAATCAGACTTTACTCACTTACCAGAAGACCCGCCGACATGTCGTAAAAATACCCCCGCTAATACCAATACACCAGTCCTGTATGAGACGGCCCTAGCATGTATTCAGTATGGACGGTGGGTGTTAGCGCCGAAGTGGTGACATGTAGAGGTATACCGTACGTAGGAGGACTACTGGGCCTTGAAAGTAGGCTGTGAAGCCTATGTCCAGAGTCGGTCACATAAAAAAAAAAAAAAAAAAAAAAGTGGCTGGAGAATGGCTGGGAGGAAGGGGAGCAAAGAGGACGGAATCAATAGGATGGAAGTACTAGAGGCAATAAAGAAAGTCAAAATGGGGAAGGTCCCAGGAATCGATGGAGTGTGTGGTGAAATGCTGAAACATGGGGGAGAGATAGTAGAAGAATGGATATGGAAGATTTGCAGATTGGCCTGGGAAGAAGGTAGAGTCCCAGAGGATTAGAAGTAAGTTACAATTATTTCCCTATAAAATGGGAAAAGGAAAAAAGAAGTCTGTGGTAATCATAGGGGCATTTGTCTTTTTAGTGTAATATGAGTAATAAGTACAGTATATGGTAGGATACTGATTGACCGAGTTAGGGAAATAACAGAGGAAATAGTTGGAGAAGAGCAGGGAGGTTTTAGGATGGGAAGAAGTTGTATAGATTAGATATTCGTCCTAAGATCTTTAGTGGAATAATTTCTAGAAAAGGGAAAGAAGCTGTATGCAGCTTTCATGGATTCGGGGAAAGCATATGACAGGGTGAATAGACAAGGAATGTGGAAACTATTAAGGATATATGGAGTAAATGGGAAGTTGTTGAATGCCGTGAAGCGCATGTATGAGAGTGCAAAGGCTGCAGTGGGTGTGGATAGTGAACTGAGTGATTTTTCCTATTTGAAGGTTGGATTGAAACATGGTTGTTTAATCTGTATATGGATGGGGTTATAAAAGAGATACAAGATACGGCAGTGAATTTTGAAGCAACCCCAATGAGAGAGGGCAGTGTTTGGAAACTCCCTGTACTGTTGTTTGCAGATGATACTGTATTGTTAAGTGAAGACGATGGGGAACTGCAAGGCTTGGTGAATGAGCCTGGGAGCGTGTGTAAGAAGCGGAATCTAAAGGTTAATATAGGGAAGAGAAAAGTTATGGTCTTTGGGAGAAGTGAAGTCACTGAATGAAGAGTGAGGCTGGATGAAGAGGAAATGGAAAGTGTGAGTGCGTTTAAGCACTTGTGTAGTATTATGAGTAAGGATGGAAGCTTAGAGGGTGAAGTGCTTGAAAGGGTATAACATGGAAGAAAGGTTGCTGGTTCTTTGAATGCAGTGATAAGGAACAGGGAGGTGAGCATGGGAGTAAAAAAGTCGCAGCATGACAGTATTGTTATACCAACTCTAACGTATGGATGTGAAGCTTGGACATTCTTGGAAGGACACATGTCAAGAGTGAGAGCAGTGGAAATGAGTTATTTGAGAGGAGCATATGGAGTTACGTGGAGAGACAGACTGACAAATGAGGAAGTGAAGGAGCTCTATGGTGTAGATGTGGATGTGATAGAAAGCGTTAGGAGAAATAAACTGATGTGGTTTGGCCATGTGGGGAGGATGGAGAGCGAGAGACTAACTAGAAGAGTGTATACGAGTGAGGTGAAGGGGGATGAGAGGAAGGGGGAGGCCGAGGATGAGATGGAGGGATGGAGTGGAGAGGTACGAGTATATGGGAGATGGGGGTGTTAACTGGAAGCAAGGCAGTGAAGAGGCATTGGGCACGGCGACATGGAGGCGATTTGTTTGTGGACACCCCTTACGGGAGTTAGGCGTCTGGCAATAGAAAGAGAGAGAGGAAGATCCTTTCGTACAATTTCTTGCCACTGAATCTCCTTGGAAGCGTGTAACCCGTATTAGAAAACCTACAGTAAATCATTTGCTACATAGTTTCTAGTGTAACACTTTGCTGAAAGGTTAATGATATGAAGGTGCTAGGAAGAAAACAACGCGTGATTATTTTCCGTGTGAGACTGCTTCAAGGTAGGATTACGCTGGTACTGAGTCTGCGGTGACGTAATAAATGAGGGAAAAGTTTAGGCACTCCTTTCACTTACTCAGGGACTGCCCACACCCCAAACCCCAGAGAATGCTGCCTTTCTCTGTGTTTCTGGTGAAGGCATTTGTTAAATGACAATTCGGCTTTCTCTCAAGAAACTATTGTAATACAAGTGACTGGAAATTTATACAATGTAAGAAGAAGGCATATGGTGAATGGTTGGCGAGTAGAGGTAGGGGAGAAGATGAGAGAGAGAAGAGAGAGGTATATGTGAGCAGGAGAAGGGAGGTTAAGAGACTCGTGAAGGAAAGTAAGAAGAAAGTGGATGAAGAGTTTGGGAGGAATTTGAGTGTGAAATGGAGGGAGAGTAAGAAATTGTTTTGGAAGGAGGTAAAGAAAGTAAGGCAGTGTGAAAGGGGAAATAGTAGGGGAGTGAAAGATAGGAATAATAGATTGTTGGTGGAGAAGAGAGAGAAATTGAGGAGATGGAAGGAGCACTTTGAGGATTTGTTGAATGTAGAGAGTGAGAGCAGTGTGAGTATAAGTGGTTGGGGAATGGCTGGGAGAAGAAAAGATGAGAGCAGGGAGGAAGAGATCAGTAGGTCGGAAGTAGTGGAAGCGATGAAGAATATTAAGCTGGGAAAGGCCCCAGGAATTGATGGAGTGTGTGGTGAAATGCTTAGGTATGGGGGTGAGATTGTTGTGGAGTGGATATGGAAGTTGTGTAGATTGGCTTGGGAAGAGGGAAGGGTTCCAGAGAACTGGAAATCAGGTATAATTGTTCCTCTGTACAAAGGAAAAGGGGAGAGAGAAGTATGTGGTAACCATAGGGGTATTTGCCTTCTTAGTGTGACTGGTAAAATATATGGTAGAATACTCATTGATAGGGTTAGGCATATGACAGAAGAGCTAGTTGGAGAAGAACAAGGGGGATTTAGGAAGGGAAAAGGGTGTGTAGATCAGATATTTGTTCTAAGATGTTTAGTGGAGAAGTATCTAGAGAAGGGAAGGAAAGTGTACGCTGCCTTCATGGACTTGGAGAAAGCTTATGACAGAATAGATAGGAAAGGTATGTGGAAGGTATTAAGAATATATGGAGTGGAGGGGAAATTGTTGAGTGCTGTGAAGAGTATGTACGAGGGAGCTAGGGCTACGGTGCGAGTGGATGGTGAGCTGAGTGAGTTCTTTGATCTCAATGTGGGACTGAAACAGGGGTGTGTAATGTCTCCATGGCTGTTTAATATATATATGGATGGGGTCGTAAAGGAGGTACAAGATAGGGCAGTGGATGTGGGGGTGGCCCTAATGAATGAGGGTGAGATTTGGAAGCTTCCGGTGTTGCTGTTTGCTGATGATACAGTATTGTTGAGTGAAGATGAATGGGAGTTGCAAGGTTTGGTGAATGAATTTGGGACAGTGTGTAGGAGGAGGAAGCTGAAAGTTAATTTAAACAAAAGTAAAGTTATGGTGTTTGAGAGGAATGAAGTCACAGAGTGTGCAGTAAGGTTGGATGGTGAGGATATGGAGAATGTGAGTGCATTCAAGTACTTGGGTAGTGTGATGAGTAAGGATGGAACTTTGGGGGATGAAGTACGTGAAAGGGTACAGCAGGGAAGGAAGGTTGTTGGCACACTGAAAGCAGTGATGAGAAATAGGGAGGTGAGTATGGAAGTTAAGAAGTCACTGGATGATGGCATTGTGATCCCTACCGTGACGTATGGAAGCGAGGCGTGGACCTTGCAAGAGGGGAACAAGTCAAGAGTGAGAGCAGTGGAAATGAGTTACTTGAGAGGAGCATGTGGAGTGACGTGGAGGGACAGGTTGACGAATGAAGAAGTGAAGGAACGTTGTGGGGTAGATGTGGATGTGGTTGAAAAGATTAGGAGAAATACACTGAGGTGGTTTGGACATGTGGAGAGGATGGAGAATGAAAGACTGACTAAGAGGGTGTATGTAGGTGAGGTGGAGGGGGGGAGAGGGAGGGGTAGACCGAGGATGAGGTGGAGGGATGGAGTTGAGAGGTATATGAGGGAGGGGGGGGTGAGTTGGGGGGAGGGGAGTCAAATGGTGGGTGACAGAGTGACTTGGAGGCGTTTTGTCTGCGGCCACCCTTTGCGGGATTAGGGCGTCGGGCTATAGATAGATAGATAGAATTAGACTTACGGTAAAGGAAGTGTAAGAACAGGAATTTTTCGTTTTTCTGGTGAGACAAACTTTTGTGGTATAGTCTGGAGAGAGATTATGTTTAGCTCTGCCTGAAGTGAAGATTTTCGTAGGGGTTGGATATAGTCTGGCTCAGAAATTGAGTGAAAATCATTGCAACTTAATATTTCCTGGATTTTGTTTCAGTGGCGATATAGTTATGTCCCTAACAAATTCACCATGGTGACGAAGAAAACGAAACCTTAGCTGAAGCTGAGGATGTTGGTGATGGTGACGGTATTGTCCAGATTGTGTTGTGGGCCCAAGTGGTGCGGACGCATGGGAGGAAGAGGAAATAACCCAAGACTGAAGTTATCATAAAAGTTAGCTGGGAAGTACCTGTATTACTTCAACCATTAGCAGGCCATCTTCACCACACAACCTTCGCTGTTTTAGTACCAACTCAAAAAACAGCTCGCATACTATCGGCCGTGCCTTCACAGTAATGATATCCCACACACCACTAACAGTTACCTTATGGACCTCACCCCAACAACACACATACCGTATGCACCTCACTCCAAAAACACACATACCTTATTTACCTCACTCCAACAACACACATATCCTATGCACCTCACTCTAATAACACACGTACCTTATGAACCTCACTCCAAGCCGTCGGCCTGGCATGTCAACAACCCTGACACAGACAGAGGGCTGGTACTACAATCCCAGACAGATCATCTTTTCATATTAAACAGTCTAGACCAACATACCCATATCCCACACCAAGCCCTCTTCCTCCCATTATCTCCAGACACCACCTTCTGCTCCCCAAACCTCGTCCCCACTACATCATGGAGAGTGGTCAAAACCCTAGGCTCTGATCACCTCGCAATCATCATCGCGACCAAAACCAGAACCACCCCAGCTGGCAACAAACACACATACACTATTTATAAGAGAGCCAACTGGGAGGCCTTTGTAAATGAAACAGAACAACATCTCGAAACACTAAACAGTACACCCATCACAAACAACAACACCGCTGTGCACACTTTCAATACAATTATACAAAACGCAGACAAAAGACACATCCCTAGAGGCAACAGAAAGAGACACAACCCCAACTTCACACCAGAAATTCAAGGCCTCATCAGACAACGGGACACACTGCGACACTCCCCAACACCCCATACACAGGACACCATACATCAAATACAAGAATTCAACACTCAGATAAACAATAAAATATCAGAACAGCAAACATTAAACTGGAAAAATTACCTCCAAACACTTGACCACAAAACAAACATCAGCAACTCTACAAAACACTAAACAGCATCACACTTTCCAACAGCAACACCACACAATCACACGCTGCCATCACAACAACAGACACCATACCCTCAAACAAACAACAACCAAACACTCTCATCAATCACTTTTCACAAGTCAGCCATCTAAACCCCCATCCGAAGACCGACGAATCATCCGACGTAAGAGACAGTTCCCCACAGACCCAGACTACGCACCTTTCACTTACAACCAGACGAAGCACATCATTAACAACCTCAAGCACTCATCTGCCTGTGGACCAGACAACATAAGCAACATTCACCTTAAATACCTAGGACCACAAGGCATACAGGCACTCACCAACATACCAAACTACAGCTACTCACACAACATAATACCCAACATCTGGAAGCATTGCAATATCATCACTATCCCTAAACCCAACAAAGACCCCACGTTACCCTCCTCACATCGCCCCATCACACTCCTCTGCACCCCCTCTACAGTCACTGAACGATTGGTACTACAACTAGTCACACCTCACATTCCTCTAGCCCAGTCACAACATGGCTTTAGGCCACTACACTCCACTAGTAGGCATGTGCACACGTAACATTTGCCGGTCAGCCTTCTAACATCAGAAACTTCACAAACGGCTTCCCCCAAGGACCTATTTTGTCCCCTACACTCTTTAACCTATACTTGCACGATGTTCCCATACCCCACACACCACAGATACACATAGCTTCCTATGCAGATGATATAACACTTATATGTACGCACCAAAACGCAAACACAGCTGCACACATCATTCGACCTTACCTCAACACACTATACGAATGGTCCACCACCAACGGGCTCAAAATAGCCCCAGTCAAATCTACAGTGACTCTTCACACAAACTGGACAGCAGAACACAGTCGCATCCCGCACTTCACCATAAACAACACTCCCCTACCACACACACACACACACACACACACACACACACACACACACACACACACACACACACACACACACACACACACACACACACACACACACACACACACACACACACACACACACACAAAATCCTTGGTGTAACATACAATACATCAATGTCATTTAAACAACACATCACAAACATTAAAAAATAAAATAACACCAAGACTCAATGCTTTGAGGCCATTTGCCCATACAACATTCGGACACAACAAAGAAACCACCACCACAGTATACAAACAATACATACGTTCAGTGATGAATTATGCAAGCCCTGCCTGGGCTTCTAACCTGACCAAAACACACTACAACATTCTACAGACCATACAGAACAAAGCCCTAAAAATAATCACATGCTGCACAGCTACTACACCCACAGACCACCTACATCAAGAAACCAAAGTCCTCAAAGTCAAGGATCACCTAGACATGAGAGACACCCAGTTTCATGCTCCAGCCTCCACAAACCCACAACATCCACTACAGTACATGGCAGCACATCCACCCACAACAAGGAACATCAAAACAACACCCTGCACACGATACCATACACAAATACTGTCATCCCTCCCCCCCGCCCACCTCAGACCAGCTCTCAGAAGCATATCCACACTCAGATCACTCGCCGCTCCATTCAGTCACTTAAAGACAACACACGCTGCATGCACGGCCTCCTGACATCCACCCTTCTGAATCTTATCTTCCTCGTGAGGACAGGGTCCACCTGGCCAGGCTGAGATGTGTGCACCATCCAGCCCTCTTAAGCTACCAGAAGAGACTGGATGACACCGTCGCTGATGCCTGTCCAGGATGCAACACAGCACCCCATACTATTAAGCACATTATGGAAGACTTCATTGCACACAATCAGTTACTCCAACAACACAACATACACTCTTTGAGAGCTTTGTGGGAAAGCCCGGTCTCGGCCATGGCCTTCCTAAAGGACTCGGGGCTGTTCGGCCAGACTGCCTAGGGAACAACTACTACTACTACTACAACACATAACTTATGCACCTCACTCCAACAACACACATATGTTATGCACCTCTCTCTAACAGCACACATATCTTATGAACCTCACTCCAACAACACACATACCTTATGCACCTCACTCCAACTACACACATACCTTATACACCTCACTCTGACAACACAAATACCATAAGCTCCTCACTCTAACAACACACATGCCTTAGGTACCTCACTTTATAATACACATACCTTATGCACCTCACTCTAACAACACACATACCTTATGCACTTCACTCTAACAAGACATGTACCTTATGCACTTCACTCTAAAACACACATACTTTATGCACCTCGCTTTAAAAAAAACACATACCTTATGCACCTCACTTTAACAACATACATTCTTTATGCACCTCCCTATAACAACATGCATACTTATGCACCTCACTGTAGCAACACTTATGCACTTTATGTACCTCTCCCTCACAACCCACATATTCACTTGATGCACCTAACCCTAACAACACACCCACCTTTTGTACCCTGAATACCACACTCACAAATTCACTGAACTCTATGAAATCCAATACCCTAACATATATACTGTATATTAATTTCATATATCATACTATCTCAATACAGACGTTACCAAAGCAAACAATCACTAGGAACGCCCAGATACATTGATCGGTTTATTGCAATGCACAAGGATAGCAAGAACAGCAATAAAAACCTGACTTTCACAACATAACCTCAGTCAGAGATATCTGGGAACGTCCAGCTGAGGTGGCCAGTGTCCTGTAGTCCACCAGCTTTAAGTTCACATGACACTGCGGCAACAACAGCATTGCCGAGACCAACGCTGTCACTTCTTTTAATGTGTTTTACATGTTGCAGAAAATGAATATAGATTGCAAATGCTCTGACGACCAACGAGGTTTAGTGATTCACAGAATCTTATGAGATAAAATAGACGATTTCCAAATATACGATTTCTCCAGGATGCTATGGAGATAGCCTCTGTTGCAGTAGTCGTTGAACCGCTAATTTGCATTCAGGGCAAATCTGGACGATGATATGGGTATCAAACTCCAGGGGCGTAGCAAAGGGGAGGGGGGCGGAGCGGAGGAGGCAACCCCCCCCCCTTGCGGGTCTTGAAATAATTTGGGGCTAAAAAAAAAAATAGTAATAAATCTTTAAAAATAAATAAATTAGTTAATTAACAAAACACTTTATATATATATATATATATATATATATATATATATATATATATATATATATATATATATATATATATATATATATATATATATATATATATATATATATATATATATATATATACAGTATATAGATATATATACAGTATATATATAAGAGAGAGAGAGAGAGAGAGAGAGAGAATCTTGCTGAGTCAGCGTCATGCAGACATAATTTTGGATCGGTTCTCAAAGAGAAATGCAGGAAGACTGAATCTCCTCTTATGAATATACAGTACTGTCATGGCATGCAAAATTACTGATTGCATATGTAACTAGAATTGTTTTTTTGTTTTTTTCGGTTGATACAGCGGTTATAGAGTATCGGTATGAACGAAACTACATTTATTTGTCCGAGTTTGACATTATCTTATGTTTTTGTTATTCATTGTTTCCTTCTAATTAAATTAATCAAAACTATGATTTCTTAAGTAATATCTGTTCAAAGTAGGAAACCGATCTGCTCGAATGAGTGCTAGACCTTTTATTGCCTGTGATCAAAGTAGAATCAGGTGTGTGTGTGTGTGTGTGTGTGTGTGTATATATATATATATATATATATATATATATATATATATATATATATATATAATTAAAAATGGCAAACAAGTCTAAGTAATTTAGCATATTTTAAAGGCTTACCCTTTTCGTTTAACCATGTGGGTAGAATTCCAACGCATGGCACATTTATAATTATTATAGATGATATATGGGCTATGGAAGTGGTTCTTAATATGGTATATGATATTTGAGTCTTGAAGTACCAAGAGATTTCTGAAATATTGGAAATTATATTGTTTTCCTTTAGAACACAATAAAATGTTATTATTATCACCTTTCGTCAAATTATTTTTGGCATTTCCAGGTTCCAACTAACTTAGCTAGGAGTATTACGCTCTCAAAGGCGAGGAAAATGCGCATGAGGCTCCCAGGTGCATTATTGTTATTTTATTTCGTAAAGATTATTAAAAAGCTTCTTTTGTTGTCCAAAATCATTTTCTTGCTCTATTTTTCGCCATTTAAAGCCCCCATAAGTACTTAATGTTCAAAAATTTTCCTGGGGAGGATCACAGCGCACCTCCAAACCCCCCAGCTGCAAAGGCTCGCTTCGATCGCCTCCCACCACCATTTTCAAGAATATTTACACATCTTCCCCCCCCTCCTTCATTGTGATCTTTCTGGCTATCCCCCTGTCAAACCCAGAGAAGTAGAAAACACAGTCGTGATCTGTAGGAACCAGCTTTTGTAGGACATTCACGTTTGTGCTGTTTGCTTCCTTTGTTCCCCTTTGCACTAATACACATACTGTCAACTAAGCAGTTGCGATCAGTAGTCACTTCACATGCTTGGAATCCTGAACAACTAAAGGGATTTTATATAAGCCATTGTAGGTACGCTGACTCCGACATGCCCGTTTGCATCAACCAGCAAAAACTCTGTTAACTCCCTAGCAAGAAGATTTTAAGTCTTTCTAGGTATAGGCATCTAGGCGTTTGTGTTCGCAAACCATCTCCAAAGTAGATAAAAATGGTAAAACATAATCAGCTATACAACCGATTTCTCCACTTTCTCTTCTTTCTTACAACAGTCTTCCTCAGAAATCACTACTGACTTTTTTTTTTTTTTTTTTTTCATTTTTCAGAGGGTATGATCTGTAACAGACATATCTTTGCACTTTCCATATTTATTACGAATAGAATGATAGAGTTATTGTTTACAAAAATACAGTTAAATTCCTTCGCAACTTATAGCAGTAGGTGTTGTATAACATTGCGTCAGTTCGTTTTCATCTACTGACCTCCAGATGATGGCTCTTATCATGATATGTAAGGATGACACTAACACACTCATTAACTTTAACAAACAACAAAAACATTTGTAAGCTTAACAATCAACAAAAACTTTTGCAATTCCTATACAAGTACACAAATTTTAAGCCTTTATCAGAGTCTATGGAATGATGTCATCGACAAACTCATCAGTCTTAACAAAGAAAAATCTACGTGACTTCCAAACACGGAGGACTAAAAATAATTAGTGAAAAAAAGAAAAAAAAAATGAAATGAAAGATGTAGAGATTGGTAGGGACAGTATGCAGCCCAAGGATGAATGATGCAATATCAGCACGTTTAACCCTATCCTTACATCACACACACACACACACACACACACACACACAGCTCGCCGGCTTAGTGGTAACGCTTAGTGGTAACGCTGATGTACTGTAGCTGATACTGTTTCTTACTACTTGCAAACGTAAACTTTGTGGACTGGTTCACAGTCCTGAGAATGTTCGAGAATGGCGAGCTTGAAAGCAACACACACTCATCCCTTTTCTGTCCAACTCTATAATGCAAGAGTTAACCGTTACTCCCAGTCCTTCATTTATGCAACAGATCATCTCTGGAACTGTCTCCCTCTGTCTGTATTTCTTACGTCCCATGATCTCCAGTCTTTGTAACGCAGTGTGTTCAGGCATCTCGAAATGAACTGATCTTGAATTTGGCACTTTTTTTTTTTTCTTGGAACTGTTATGCGGGCTCCTAGCCTTTGGTTCCTTCCTCGCATTAAAAAAATGTACATAACAGAAGATGTTTGTGCGTGCATGTGTGTGTGTGTGTGTGTGTGTGTGTGAGAGAGAGAGAGAGAGGGGGGGGGGACAACTCACAGTTTTCTGTGCTGGTGAACAGAGAGAGGTTGGAAGTAATGGAAGAGCTTGTGTGCTTAGGTGCAGCGATAAAAAATGGAATGTAAATGTGTGAAAGAATTAGAGCGTAGGGTGGCTCAAGGATGGGAAGTGGCTGGTGCTATGAAGACCTTGATCCGGAGTAAGTAAATATTTATTTCCATTAATATATACATACATACAATAATCAAATAGTGCAATATGATAGTGACTGTTATCGAGCCGAAGCTCCCTGACAGGCAGATATCAAATTAATGTAAATGCTCTCAGGATGCCTGTACTCTGCTTATAAGTAACTTTAAGTTTTTACAGAATTATGTAAATAATAAAAGTCTAATACCATAAAGTATTAGAGGAAGTGACTACCTAGGAGATATACAATACAAAGTTATTAAAATTAGTAACAAAAGTATTTATATTCAGTTTTAAAACATGAATTATGTGGTAATATAATCAAAATGAATAGCAATTGATTTTACAGAGCAATACATACATGTACAAATAGAGCTGCTAAGAATTTTGAAGTATATAAATTTTAATTTCCCTTTTAAATATTAAAAACTTGTTTATTTTAACAAGAACCATTTTATTTGGTGGTAAACTGTTAAATAATTTGGGGGCAAAACATAATATACTTTTTTTATATAGTGTTGTTCTGAATTGTGGAGATATTAAATCCACATTACTGCTTCTGGTCTGGTGAAAGCTATCATCAAATTTAAATATTTCATTTCCTACATAATTTGTAACCATTTTATAAATCAAGAGTAAAGGAAAACATGTGTATTGAATCAAATTGTAAAATTTTCATTAAAGAAATAATTTCGTTTACTGATTCAGACTTACCTAAGAATATAATACATCTGAAAACTTTCTTCTGTGCTATTGTTATCTTTTTTAGGAATGATGGCCATGTACTTGCCCAGATGGATACACGGTATGTTAGGTGATGGTAACTCAAGGTATAATAAATACTAATCAATGCATCTGTAGGAAGATTATGCAGTATTTTGTACGTTATTCCACAAATTGTTGAAACTTTCAAACATACTTCATCTACATGCAATTTCCAATGAAGATTTTCGTCTATTCGAACCCCAAGAAATTTTGTGTGATGTACTTGATTTAATGTTTCGCCTTCTAACTGTAGTGGAGGCAAGTAAATTTTTATAGATCTATTCTGAAAAAGTATATAATTAATTATAGAGACATTAAATTTTAGTTCTTTAGATGTTACCCACTGATAAATTCAATTCAATTCTGTAGTTGTGTTTGCATGTAAGGAATTAATGTCTTTGTCAGCTAATAGGAGATTGTTATCATTAGCATATATAATAATTGTAATTTAGAACTAGCATTTATTGTATCATTTATGCATATGAGAAAAATAATTGGTCCTGATGACCTTGTGGTACACCTTTGGATATAGAATTATACAGTGAAGAAGTATTATTATAAAAATCAGATTGTGATCTATTACAAAGACAACTATGAAAAAGTTGTAGCGGCACACATCGTATCCGAACATGTTTTAATTTGTCTAATAAAGTACTGTGATTTAATGAATCAAAATCTTTAGACAAATAAATAAAAATCCCAACTACATAAAGTTTTCCTCTAAAAATTTACAGACATTGTTAACACAATGCAGTACTGCAGTTACTGTTGATCGATTTGCTCTAAAGCCATGCTGGTATTGAGTCAGCAGATTATTTTATTCAAGATAGTTAATTAAACGTACAGCAATAATTTTTTTCATATACTTTACTAAAAGCTGGTAGAATCGAAATTGGACTGTAGTTACTAATATCACATCTATTACCAGACTTAAATATCGGAATGACTTTTTTTTTTTTTTTTTTTTTTAATGATCAGGAAATATGACTTGTTTTAAGGAAAGATTAATTATGTAGGTTAATGGAATGGCCAGTTATTCATATGAATGTTTTAGTATTTGGGGGAAATTTCATCATAACCTGGAGAATCAGATTTTAGGGCCTTTAAGTAATTTTCTTCTTCACTGCTGTTTGTTGCAGACACATACATAGAAAAAAACGGGAGATCGATTTAAATACCTCTTATAATTATCGTCAGAAGAATTTGATTCCACATTACCTAGATTAATAAAATGTTCATTGAAGGTAGTTGAGATGTCAGCACATGGTGGGTCTACTGTAATGATATTATATGATGTACAATAGTAGCCCTGCCCAGAAGTGAGTTTATAGTTTTCCAGTGGGATTTAGGGTTTCCTTGAGTAGAGGTCTGAGTATGGTGGGTGCCAGATGACTGCATGAAGTTATATTTGTGGCCACATTAACTTATGGATGTGAGACTCTGGAATAACATGAGTTTCAAATGTCGAAAGTTAGAGTGGTAGAAATGCGACTGTGGAATGAATGTGGGTAACGTAAGATGTATACGATAAGGAATTCAGAGATTCGTAAGAGATGAGGAGTAAGGAAATAGCTTGATGAAAAGGTGGGAAAAGAGTGAGCTTAAGGCAGCATTCTTAAAAATTTCTTTACCTTGTAGAAGCCTGGGAAGGAAAACTTTAACCCAACTGGTATTCTTAAAAACAAAAACAAAAAAATCTTTTTGTGGGTCTGGTTAGTACTTGGATGGATGACCGCCTGGGAACACCAGATGGTGTTGGCATAACGTTGTCCCTACGTGTCAAGTGGGGTTGGTGGAGGATTAGTGCCCCTCCCTGTAAAACAATTAACTCTAAGCCCTTGGCCACCCCGTTTGGGATACATGGCGTCTGGCAATCTATCTATCTATCTATCTATAGCCCGACGCCCTAATCCCGCAAAGGGTGGCCGCAGACAAAACGCCTCCAAGTCACTCTGTCACCCACCATTTGACTACCCTCCCCCCAGCTCACCCCCCCCTCCCTCATATATCTCTCAACTCCATCCCTCCACCTCATCCTCGGTCTACCCCTCCCTCTCCCTCCCTCCACCTCACCTACATACACCCTCTTAGTCAGTCTTTCATTCTCCATTCTCTCCACATGTCCAAACCACCTCAGTGTATTTCTCCTAATCTTCTCAACCACATCCACATCTACCCCACAACGTTCCTTCACTTCTTCATTCGTCAACCTGTCCCTCCACGTCACTCCACATGCTCCTCTCAAGTAACTCATTTCCACTGCTCTCACTCTTGACTTGTTCCCCTCTTGCAAGGTCCATGCCTCGCTTCCATACGTCAGGGTAGGGATCACAATGCCATCATGCAGTGACTTCTTAACTTCCATACTCACCTCCCTATTTCTCATCACTGCTTTCAGTGTACCAACAACCTTCCTTCCCTGCTGTACCCTTTCACGTACTTCATCCCCCAAAGTTCCATCCTTACTCATCACACTACCCAAGTACTTGAATGCACTCACATTCTCCATATCCTCACCATCCAATCTCACTGCACACTCTGTGACTTCATTCCTCTCAAACACCATAACTTTACTTTTGTTTACATTAACTTTCAGATTCCTCCTCCTACACACTGTCCCAAATTCATTCACCAAACCTTGCAACTCCCATTCATCTTCACTCAACAATACTGTATCATCAGCAAACAGCAACACCGGAAGCAATGAATGAATGAAAAAAAAATGATGTTTCCTTCGATCCACATAAATTACTGGAATTTGAAGGAACTTTTTTTTTTTTCTTTTTTATGTGTCCGACTCTGGGCATAGGCTTCACAGCCTGCTATCAAGGCCCAGCAGTCTATTGGACTTATCTTTTAAAAAAAATTCTCCACATATTATGTGCGTTGTGTCATGGTTCAGTTTCGTAGATAAGTTGATGGAAGTTATTGTAACATTTTAATTACACAATTTACATCGATATTCTGATGATTTAAGAACTATTAGTGTCTCCTTTAAAATGTTACACATTTCTGTTGAGATGTTTAACCAGGCGTAAACACCGTAGACGGCGTACTCACACATGGTAATTCACGCACTATCTGCGATATTCATCTGAGCTGATATGATCTGACTCTGCCAAATCTACTATACTAAAGGTAGGCACACACGAGAATTTCTTCAATGAACATTTTTCTTGGCAATTGGCTCTGCAAAGGAAAATCTTTCATCAAAGTCACAGGAATGGTTCCGGTCGTACCTGTCGGCACGAACAAATAATAATAATAATAAAATAAAAATAACAAGCAAACTCAACCAGGCGAGTATGTAAGGCAGATGATAAGAACGTGATTCATATAGTGAACAATAACAACACTGAAGCTAATGCTATTCCTACAGTATTATTAATAATCAAAAGGTAACCTTGTTGAGTATACACCGATTTGGTCTTGGTTTTCCTGACATTTATGGCTGAACGCAAAACAACAGACTTGGTAGTGGTTGGTTAGCCTGGAATTTATGGCTGAATACACACCGAGAGAATTTGGAGTGGTTGGTTAGCCAGGCATTTTGGCGTAATACAAACCAACAGAATTGGTAGTGGTTGGTTAACCTGGCATTTATGGCTGAACAGAGTGGAGGCATCCGATTTCTCCAATGTGTTGTACATTCATTATCCAACATGAGAGATGCGTACGTACGGTAGAAGCATAAGTTTACAAATCCAACGCTACGGCATACCGTAACAAGTGTCAACATACTTGGTCATTTTAGCTCAACAGGGCTACCAACGTGAAGTTTCTCCTTTCCCTTCGAAGGAAATTTTTAAGTACATCAGAGTGAAAGATATTTCTTCTAAGGGAAGGAATTGTTTGTGGGAGAAATTATTTTCAAGAATACGGCCGTTAGAAATTATGGTTGCACAGAGAAAGCGGATATTAACAGAGTTGTGAAGAAATTTATTTATTTATATATTTATTCATTTATTTTCCCATCTTAAATCTATCAGCTTAGTATTATGTGAGTTTCAGTGTAGCTGGAGACATAGAAGACACAATGGTGGATAGATAATGTACGGAAATGTGTGAGTATGCGAGTATGTGACTTTGACGATGTAAAATGAAAATAATGACAAAGGACGTATATGAATGGATGACGAGGGGGAAGTTTTTTTTTTTCTTTTTCTCGGAAGCATATTCAGGAGCAGCTCTGTTCGTCTATAATTAACATTTTTTTCGTAAACGAGTTGCTTCATTGTCGTAGACTTGATCAATCCAAGCGAATCCCCATACCAGGTCCCTGAAGTACTCATTACACGCCCAGAGACTAACGACTCTGGCAAAGCCCCATATTATGGCCCTGAGGCTCCGGCAGCTGTCTAATACTTTTCTTTTTACCTGGCAGTTGATGAAATGGCCCTATTCCACAGGTATTTTAAAGTGCAACTGTGTGTGGCTCGGCTGCCCTGTGAGGTGGAACCAAGAATTTGGGAAATTTGAACGGTGAGTGGATGGCTGAGTCTTTTTATTTATTTTTGTTTTTCTGACCACTTACTTTACAGCTGTCGTACTTTTTTACCTTCCTGTTCCTGTTTCTGGATTCTTCCCACCCTATGTAAATAAGGAAAATGATGATAATGATGACGATCATGATGCTGATGGTAATTTAACCCTTTCTGTACGATGGCGTCTCATATTCTTGCTTTCTCCAGACAAGTACAATAAGCGTAGAATAAACCTTTGGAGCATAGGAGGTGAGATTAAGCTTTTATTAATCTTTTCACTATAGGAGCTCTTCTGGCAGCTGAACAAAGCCGCCTGAAGATGACAGTAATAAACCAGTAAATTACGTCCTCTAATTAAAGGATCAAAATGATAAAAGAACCTCAAATCAAGCAACATGTGACGAAGACTGACTGTGGTGTAATGGTAGTTGCACCATTACCCAAGCCCTGTATTCAATCTTTTTTTGTTCTCAATATATTGTGTGTTATTGTAGACTTAGTTCTCAGGCTCCGATGCTCGCCTTCAGCTGAATAATATCGACTAGCGTTAGCTGGAATAGACTCCTACAGCTGTCCCCGTCATGAGAGGTTAATGGATAATTGAACGTATAAATGAAAAAAAAAAAAAAAATCAAAGCGACATACGCCAATAGCGGTGTGTCACTGCCACAACTTAACACGCTCATGCTTTAGGCATCTTTATTCTAGTCCGGTAAATGACATGATTTTATTCAGGTGAGAGTGATTGAAGGAGTCTGAACATAGTGATATTGTCTCCATTAACCCTTTCATTGTAGAGGCAACTCTGTTATTTTGCTTCATTTAATATCACTTAAATTATTCAACTGAGAGTGAGTCATAGGAACCTGAGTCTTAATACTATCCCCGTAAACCCATGAATTCGGTGACGAATGTTTTTGTTTTTCTTGGTACATCCTGACGATTTCATCAAACACAGGAAAGGCGTTCCTTATTAAGGGGGTTAATCAGTGCTGAAAATCACTACCTCAGATTGGAAACAACATCTTAGGCAGAATACAATCGTTTTATCAAAACAAACAACATCGAAAGCTGTACAGCCCCTGCATTACCCTAAGGAAAAATAAATAAATAGGCCTATTAATTAAACACCTAATTAACACCCTTTTGGCTCATAGGCCGTCCCAGTACAGCCATCCACCTAGTGCTCTGCACTGGTCTGCTGTATCATAATTCTACCTTTTCCGGCACGACCCAGATACGTCATAGACAAGTGCTCTTTTACTGTGCGTTTTTGTTTGTATGTATGTATATAATTAAGTATGCATGTATGACCCCAACCCTCAGGCTCCACTCCGTAAGTCCTACAATCGATCCTTGAAAATGGTAGAGTAAGTCGATGATCCGATGAGGGACACACGCTAACGAACCAGTGGGTCCAGCAAAATGAAGATGATTCCTCGGAGTGAAGAAGTTATCCTTCTGTGGTTGAGATAACGCCAGTTTTCTATTGCAAATACAGCCATACGATTTTATTTTAGCAGAGAATGGGCATAGCAGCCTGAGAGTAATGACAGATAAAAGGGAACAGAAATATTGAAGGAGCTTACAGTGTTGCCTTACTGGATCTCACTGAGCCCGTGAAATAATGGCAGTCGCTTCAATACCCAGCTCCAGCACTCTCCCTGGTCTTGCTCTGTTAGCTGACTTACTGTTCAGTTAACTTCCAGGAATCTATGACTCGTTCTTATATAACTAAAATTGTTTCATCTCAGCTTGAATAAAGTATTTTAAGAAAAACCTGAAATCCTGATGGTAAATCTACGGGCTCACATCCCACATTTTGGAGGCAATGGTGAGATTTAAACTTTAGGAAAAGAAAAAAAAAAGTCTGTAGAGGCCAAATTTGGAGAGTAGGGCGGGTGGGGGATGGTAGTCGTCTCGCGCTTCGCCAAAAAGCCACAGATAAGGAGCTACGCATGAGCAGGTGCATTGCCATGGTGCAGCAACCAGGTTTTATTTATCACCGCATCAGGCCTCATCCTTCGTACTGCCTCCCTTAAACACCTCAGAACGTCCAGCTCTTTACTGACCGTCTGACCACATGGAACAAACACAAGATGAAAGACGTCCTTCCAGTAGAAAAGGACAGTCAACATCACAGTCACATGTGAGCGACTCTGACACGTTTTTTTTTTGTTTTTTTTTCTGACGGGGATGATCTTCCAGCCCACTGCGATGACTGCCTTTTTTCTTTCGACATTGTAGCCATACACCCACGATTCATCACCTGTTATGACATTTATCAGAAAGTTTTCATCAGCATTCGAGCAATCAAACAGCTCCTAACTGACTGTGACACCGTTCACTTGTTGCTCACCTGTCAGCAGACGTGTAACAAAAATTGCGGCAACACGATGCATTTTCAGTTTTTCGGTTAAAATAGTGTGGCACAAACTTTTACAGATACCTTCTTCTTTGGAAACTTCACGAACAGTCCGGCAACGATTTTCATACATCACAGCCTGATCGCTGTCTCTTGACGTGGAAAGCCGTCCATATTTGGGATCGTCTTCGGTGGATGTTCTTCCTAATTTGAACCGCTGGAACCACTTATGACATAGTGTACGGCTCAAAAAAAAAAAAAAAAAAAAATCCCAATAAGTCTGTTGCAACATTTGAAGTCTCCGTAAATGTCTTTCCCAATTTGAAATAAAATTTCAAGCAAACACATCACTCTGAAAGATCCTTCATTGTCCAACTTGCAACAGATCTGAACTAGAGCTGTCCCAACCATAAAAGGGTTAATCATATCAATATCAGCAGTTTCAGTCTCCAGCATAACGCTTAGATGATTAGATTCTTCAGAAGATCGCAGAAATACAATAGTAGAGCTGTCCTAACCATGGAAGAGTTATTGGTAAGTCTAGTATTAATAAACTAGAGGAATTTCACTGAACCTCGTTCCGAGACATATACAAATTTTTATTGCATTTTTTGATACATTGGATCCTACTAATGAAAATCAAAAAGTGCACCCAGTTGGCACACTTGAGCATTTTGTTATATGGGCCGAAATCCAAAAAGGACCGCCCGAAAAGATGAAAAATTACAATATTTGATTACTATTGTCACTAGTTTTGCTAATATTACATTATTTAATTGTAGAATTATTTCAAGAAATTCTAGGTATAACAAAGTATATTATGTATGTGTAAATTGTGAAAAGAAAAATTAATTAATTATAATTGCTTAAAAAAGGCACCAAATGTGATTACCGCACCCTGTTAGACTATCATAGACTATCACCAGGTATTACCACAGTATTTCTTTTTCTTTACAAACTATACAGGGAGAGGAGGAAGAATAAGGTCTTTCTGTCAGAAAACGTTTTTAAATATTTAACATGTCTATTCCAACAAACATATTTAACCCATAATCTTTTTCACAACTAAAATGTTCATATCCCTTATATCAGAATGTTAGACCAATTACGCCCTTCAAAATTTATCAAAATGCTTTACAACAAAATTATGTTGCTTATAAACATAAAAACATTGATAAACTAAACACATTTACAATTAATATATTAAGTGTGTGTCATTTCCATGTCCATACTTTCCTCCATACTTTCCTCTTCTTCAACTGACACTCTTAATTTACTTTGAGGATTGAGGCAGTCAGTTCCTTGGCAAGCACAAAACAGTGAGCAAGAAAGTTGTGCTGCAGCACAACTGCAGCGGGCAGTTGAACATGACGTGCGGGATTGACACCCATATTTAATTATTTTTAGAATATCAAGTGGTGTAGGAGAAACATCAGGTGGCAAGCCAGTTGGAACTAACATGTTTGAATCAGGATCCTTGGTCCACCCATAATGAAGAGGGTTCGTTTCTGGTGGCTCTGGACCAAAGGAGCTTCTCCATATTGCTGCCTGTAAATGGGCTCTGCAAACATGTTCTTCAAATGCTTCTGTTGCTGGTGGCAAAGCTTTTAGCTCTGGTGCTGTGGTGAGCCGAAGATTGTCCATCTTTGATTGCCACACAGTATATCTTAAAGATGTCATGTTGTTTTCATTTGGAAAGCCATAACATGCTGCATTGAATTTTGTGGCTTCAGCAGTAACATCAATCTGCTCTTGTTGTTGCCACCCTAATCTACTGTAGTAAGTGTCTTCCCGCTCTTTATTGCCTTTAACATTGCTCCTTTCCCAATACCCCATAAATATGAAACACTGTCACACCCTGTAAGAACATCGGCAGGTAACAGACTGTTGAAAAATCTTGATTTTGCTCAACTGTTGCTTTGATATCTGTACTTGATCGTGAAGGGCTTGTTCCAACCATTACCATATTGCAGGCAAGATTTTCTTGCTTATAGAAGTGGCATGGCAGGACAAATACGTCTGTGTCATCAGCAACAGTTCTAATGCTGTGTCTTCCTGACCTTGCCAAATGGACAGCTTGCTGCACGACAATAGCATCGGGTTCCTCATGTGTAGTGCGCAAGTCAGGCCTGCATTGCTTCTTCTGATTCCATTACAAAGCTCTACTGGTATTGGTTCCTTACCTGTAATCATAAGATGTTTGTCATTATGTGGCAGTAGATCAGTATGCTCACACAGATACTCACAAATGAGATTAATCACCTGGGATTTATTGTGTATAACAGATAAGCACACCTTCTGTGGTGGCAGAGGTGTTGCCAATGACAGTCTGTGGCATCTACTTGCTTCCTTCCAAGCTCTAGCTCCTCGTGTTGCCTCTTTTATGCATCGACTGTGATATCTGTCAAAGACCAGATGTGTGTTTGCTGCTAAAAGACAATGACATGTATTGCACAAACTTTAGTATATAATCTTCTATGACACCTTTGCTTGGCCATTTGACAACCCACATCAGCTGGGACCGTTCTGCGATCAGATACTTCAACTTGGATTTTGGCTTTCAGGGTGGTTTTAGAAGGTGACAGCCTCATATCACCTGTATTTTCCTGGAATATTGAGGGTGGAAATGCAGCCAACTCGTAAAAGAGACCATCTTTCATGTTGATGTTCCTAGAGGTTTGATGACAAAGCACTCTTGAATTGATCAATGTCGTATCATACACAGATATATTGTCCACTTTATTTTTTTTTTCTTGAAGTTGACATGAGCACAACTGGTCTTGTGAGTGGCTTGTGAAAACTCTGTGGCCATCCTTCCTCAAACGTTTTCATCATAGCTCCTCCCAATTCAACAGCCCTGTCAACATTGACGTGCTATGCATATATCCTACCTGTAACCACATTAATAAGTCCAGGTGGATGGCACTCTCCTTTCAGGAGATCTATGCAGCTTTGAAGCTTCTCCCGAATTTTTGCTCTGTCTACTTCATCACTCTGTATCCTTGAAGGACCTTCTTCCTTATGGGTCATGACTGTGGATTGTGCGTTTCCATCAGGCATGGATACAACATCTTTTTTTCAGTTGAGTGCAGATATGTAGTCCAAAAGCCCACCTTTTCAGTGCTGCTGGTTGATGGGTTATTCCAATAATTCCTCCTGGACTATGGCCATAACGCATGAAAGTTGTCTCAGTGTACTGGTCAGACCAGATGCCATCTACTCAACATTATAATAGAATCTTGGGTAAAAGAAAAATGCAAGCTCCTCTGAAATTTAAATAAAGCAGTATGTATAATCTGATATAGAAGTTTGCTCTCTGAATCTGTAATTAAGATATGTCCCTAAAACATAAGCAGCATTGAATTAGGAAATAGCACTCAAGTGACATCTTTATTGTTTTATTGACATTGATGATAGCAATTTATTAACATTCAAAATTTCTTCTATGGGCACCTGAAAATGATAATAAAAGCTTAAAAATCGTTAAATAAAATGTTACAGTGTGTAGTTTACGGGTGATCATTTTGTTTAGTGGATCTTCTGATAGGAAAAGTTAATATTATTATTGTATGAAAAAAATTAAAAACTGAAAAAGATAGCTAAACATGTGTTGTTAGCATCATCATTCATGCAGATGGCCATATTGGATTTCGGCCTGCATTTTGAAACGCTCAAGTGTGCCAGCTGGGTGCACTTTTTTATTTTGATGGTTACATCCCAAAGTATCAGAAAATGCAATAAAACGTTGTATATGTCTCGGAACGAGGTTCACCCGAAAATGACCATTCTGCCACCAGAAACCTATGAATCATTCTCAGCACTAGCAGGAATAAAATACGAGAGAAGACACGACCTTGAGAGGGATAAGGAAAAAATTATGCAATACCTTTGAAGTATTTAGTGTGCATTACATGACACCGGATGTGGTGTATTGATGACCATTTCGTCAACCAACCTTTGCCCTCACTTTCTGTTCTGTATTTTGATTGTCGACTTAGCACACAGGTTCTTATGAATCACTCTCAACTGAAGAATATTGTCTGATGTTAACTGGAATAGAATGCTAGAGCTCTTACCATCATGAGATTGTTAGCTGTGCCATTTTTATCGCTTAGATTCCTCTGACTCCCTTTCGGGTTAACCCACCGCGTTCCGGCAGATTCATTCACTAATTACACCCCCCCCCCTTCCCGCAGTCCTGGCAGATTCTCAAAAAGTATTTTTGGGGGGTTATAACCTTCGCTTTTCATGAGAAACATCGAAAATTCAGAGAAAAAGTGCTCACCTGAGCTTAGAAGTGCCCTGTACAAGTGATCATCCCCTCGCCTGGTACCGTCTTCTCTGAGCCCTGCTCCAGAGAAGACGTTTGCTATGGGAGGGGTAACTATTCCAAACTACTCAGAATATGTAGATATTTATTTATTTATTTATTTATTTTTTATGCAAGCAAGAAGGAACCAAAGGCCAGGAGCCCACAAACCGTTCCCTCCAAGAAAATACAAAAACAATACAAAAGAGAACCAAATTCAAGATCCGTTCATTTTCAGATGCCTGGACACACTGTGTTTGAAAGACTGGAGATCATAGGAAGTAGGAAATACAGACAGAGGGAGACAGTTCCAGGGTTGACCTGTTGCATAAATTAAGCACTGGGAATAACGGTTAACTCTTGCATTAGAGAGTTGGACAGGAAAGGGATGCGAGTTTGTTGCTAGACGGGTGCTATGCACCCATCGTAGAGGTGGAGGGATGCAAGCAGAGAGTTCAGAGGAGCAGCGACCATGGAGAGTTCAGAGGAGCAGCGACCATGGAAGAAAAGAGATAAAGATGCAACAGTGCAGTGAAGAGACACAGGTTGAAGGAAGCCAGTAAGAGGAGGAGAGTTGATAAGACAAAAAGCCTTTGACTCCACCCTTTTGAGAAGAACTGTATGTGGGGAGCCTCCTCACACATGGGAGTTGTACTCTAAACAGAGGTGAATAAAACCCGTGTATAAAGTCAACAACTGTGCAGGGGTTAAGAAGGTATGGAGTCGGCTTAGCACACTTAATCTCTTAGAAGCAGATTTTTCAAGAGATGCATTATGATCTTTCCAAGATAAGTCCCGAGTGAATGAAACCCCAAGCATGTTCATGGATGATGCAGGATTGAGCTGGATATTATTAAACATTAGTGGGTACTCCTGTGGAAGATTGTGTCAGGCTGATAGGTGTAAAAACTGAGTAATTGATGCATTAAAAATAACAAGATTATTCTTACCTCAGTCAGAAATATGAGCCAAGGCAGACATTAGGTGTGCCATAGCTTCATCTCTTGTTTGTTGAAGTAACTGCTGAGATGGACGTTGCAGGAACCGAATGGAAAGGTGAAGGGTGGAATGATCAGCGTACGAGTGGATAGGGTTAGATGTACAGCTTAGAAGGTTGCTGATGAATAAAAGGAAGAGAGTTGGTGATAGAACAGAGCCCTGAGGAACACCACTGTTGATAGATCTAGGAGAAAAACGATGGCTGTCTATAACTGCAGCTATAGAACAACCAGAAAGGAATATAGAGATGAAGGCATAGATAGAAGGATAGAAACCATAAGAGGGTAGTTTGGACATTAAAGATTTATGCCAGATTCGATCAAAAGCCTTTGGGATGTCAAGTGCAATGGCAAAGGTTTCACCAAAGTCCCGAAAGAGGATGACCAGGAGTCTGCAAGGAAGGTGAGAAGATTGCCAATGGAGTGCCCCTGACAGAACCCATACTGACGATCAAAAAGAAGGTTGTGATAGGAAAGATGTTTTAAAATTTTTCTGTTAAGAATTGACTCAAGAACTTCTGAGACACAGGATATTAGAGCTATTGGACGATAGTTAGAGGGTTGGGAATGGTCACCCTTCTTTGGGACTGGACGAATGAGAGCAAACTTCCAGCAAGAAGGAAAGGTACAAGTTGACAGACAAAGGCAAAAGAGTATACCTAGGCAGGGTGTAAGCACTGAAGCAGAGTTCTTGAGGACAACAGGCAGGACTCCATCAGGCCCATAGGCCTTGTTAGTATTGAGGTCGGTGATGGCAGAAAATACATCAGCTGAAGAAATTTTAATGTCAGCCATGAGGTACAAATATATATGTAGTACAGGAATATATTGATTTTCACACAGTACTATAGGCTATGTAAGCAATGTTTCACTCACCAAACACATCAACATACCACACCTTCCTTGACGACGTTACCTGCTCATCACTTTAGCTCGATTTTTCAAACACCACGTAATATTTGTCCTCCACATTGGGAATCACTTTCACCTTGATTTTCGTCAGAAGAGGAGAGACAGTGGCATGACGTGTCTTTACTGGCTAGGTCACTGCTAGCAGGTGAGTTGCCGAGAAAATGGCGTGCGGAAGGGGGGGGTCACGTGGGTCCAGGCAGTGTCACCACCTGGAGTCAGGTAGAGTAAGATCTCCCACATATGCCTACCAGAAATCACCTGCAAAACTTGAAAAATGTGCAGATGACAGACCTTGGAATTGCAAAACGTGTAAACATGTCGTCGGGAGTCACCATGACAAAACATTGCAACGCGTATATGTGTTGATGAGACTCCTTGGGTTAAACATTCGTCTCCATTATCTGTGGTACATTACAACACTTGTCCAGGCCATAAGTGGATAAGTGATATAAAAGATGTCAAAGAGGCAACCATCGACAGTGACTTCTGGCATTTCATTCTGCCGGTGGTACAAACGTGGCTGCATCAGTATCCAGCCCTTGCACTCATGTTCTTGTATTCTCAGTATTATTGTAGACTTACCCTTTCGTATTCTGTGGATGCATTATGTTGTTTTATGCAGACTACCACAAAACTATTTTGTTCAACTAAATTAGCTAAGGAAGTGATTCTCAAATTATGGGTCACTCCCCAAAGGTTGGTCACAAGAGGAATTTTAATGAGGAGTGGACACTGAATAAGCCAAACGTTCTCAGTTTATCTTATTTGCTTCACTGATTTTATATTCCTTATTATTACACTATTAGCTTATTCATAATTACAAGTGATCAAGTGCAGTGAGTGAAGCAATGTTTACGCTCAGCTGAAAAATGAGCGGCCCAACACAATAAGGTCCAACTGCCATGGTTTTCAGGCTAATAATTTTCTTCTGTGTGAAATAGACAAGAGATTCTTTCAACAGGTAGTAGATACATTCAATAAATTTTGTTTTTAGCTATATATTTACTCATGAGACCAAAGAAATCCTTTGGAATCACAGCTTTCCAAGGGAATGTACCAATGGCTTCAGTTGACATGCTCCACTATCAAATCGAGTAAAAAAAGATTTCCTGTTGTAATACTGTGTTTTCTTGCATGAATTCTAACAATTAAATGTCGGATATTACGCTGATAATTAACATGAACGTTTTTTCTATGTTTAGAGGGTGAAATCTACAAGGGTAATCGCCCCATTTTAGGGTTTTGGCATTCGATCAATAGCCAAGCTTTTACTAACGCAGTTCGTTGACACGGCAAGTTGGGAGCCGAGAAATGAACATTGCACGTGTCATAAATGCAACGGCGTCTCGCTATATGCACACCCAGAGATAAAACATGAGAGAGAGAGAGAGAGAGAGAGAGAGAGAGAGAGAGAGAGAGGTGATAAAGTAAATATTTTAGCTCATTTATTCTTGTGTTTTTGTTAAACTAGCTCTCTAGAAATGCTGAAAGTTAACAGGAAGATGAAATTGTGATGATAGGCGTATATACAAACGCTCGCTCGCTCGTGACGCGCTCACAAAGCGCACTACAGTATACTGGTAGCTATGGTAACATATATACTGGACAGCCACTAAATATACCTGCTGAACACCCGTGCTGTCAACCATAAGTAGGGAACTACCGGTATAACAAAATTTTCGAGAGTAACGTTCCTTGTGTGTGTGTGTGTGTGTGTGTGTGTGTGTGTGTGTGTGTGTGTGTGTGTGTGTGTATGTGATTTAACTACAGTGTTGTACCAGTGTGCTAGTGCAAGTAGAAGGGTTTGGCAGGCTCAGATTGTGAATGAATCTGTTGGTAGATGGGAGAGGGTATTAGAGAATAAAGATCATGCGAGTGTATGGCGAGGTACAAACTGGATAGGCGAGTATGGTAAATTTTATGACAAAAGTATTACTCCTTCTGATGATGAGTTCAAGAATTATTATGAAACAACTTTTAATCCACCAAATGTTCCACGTCTGAATAGAGAGGAATTCTTAAATAATTTTTGTGTTCCTGTATTAGATGACCCAATTTCTCCTAGTGAGGTTCATGAACAGGTAATAAGTACTGAAGGCCGAGAAAGCAAGTGGACCCAGCGGGATACCACCAGGTGTTATGAAAATGTTGCCAGTGCAGTGGATGTTGTATGTTACAAGTATCTTTAATTCTGTATTTGTGTCTGGAATTTACCCTCAAAGTTGGACCAGAGCTAAATTATGTACGATACATAAAAAGGGTAGCAAAGCTGATGTAATGATCTATAGGGGGATAAATGTTATAAACAGTATGGCTGAGTTATATGACATGGTGTTGTGTTCGAGCCTTGCTTGGTGGTTTAAGCCATGTAGAGAGCAGGCCAGAGCGCAAACGGGCAGAGGGTGTCTCGAGCTAATTGTTTGCCTGCGATTGTTATGTGATTTGGCTAGGAAAAAGTTTATTCTTTTTGTAACATTTATTGATTTCAAGCAAGCCTACGACAGAGTTCCGAGACATGTTCTGTTTCGCGTGCTTCGGCGATTAGGGTGTGGATCAGTGTTGTTGTTGGCTCTGGTTGCGATGTATTGCAACAGAAAGTTGGATAGGAACCGCCTTGGTGGGTATTGTATTGGGGGTGAGACAGGGTTTTCTTACGTCATGTATGTTATATGTTATTTTTCTTGATGAATTAATACGTATGATTAAGAGAAGTAATTGTTATGATGGGTTGTTGAAGTGGTTACATATTCTGGTTTTGATGGATGATACAGTACTGTTGTCTACGTCACGTAAAAACATGTTGAATAAATTATCACTATTACAGTTATACTGTCAAGAATATGGCATGATAATTAATCAGTCTAAAACGAAATTTTTTTGTGATCAATGGCAGCAGAGATGACGTTCGTCCGTTGATGGTGGATGGTTTAGTCGTT
Source organism: Coenobita brevimanus (assembly GCF_032717465.1). Lineage (NCBI taxonomy): Eukaryota > Metazoa > Arthropoda > Malacostraca > Decapoda > Coenobitidae > Coenobita > Coenobita brevimanus. The sequence continues at coordinate 12,957,386 of NC_137064.1, read as the reverse complement.
GAGGCATGCGAATCTTGTGTACCTTGGGTCGCCGTTCACCTGCGAAGGATCGGCGTCCTCTGCTGTCAAGTTACTATCTATCTATCTATTGCCAGACGCCATAATCCCGTAAGGGGTGGCCATTTGACTTTGAGTTAGTTGTTTTACGGGGAGGGGCACTAACTCTCCACCAACCCACTTGTTGACACGTAGGGAGCACGTATGGTTTGGTTATATGGTTACCACCCAGCGTTGTAAATGGTTTCTTGGCTCACAGGAAACCATTAGGCTTGTCACTCAATGTAAAGCCACCTGTAAAGGAAAGAAAAGCAATAAGAAGTGACAGGAAAGATGGGAGAAATAGGAAGAGAGGAAGACAGGCACAGAAAAAGAATGATAAAGGCTAGGGAAGAAGTAGGCAGCACTACATCAAGTGAGTGGATGATGGTCGCCACCACCTACCACAACTGTCAAGTTACATGCCATGTAAAAAATGTCACATGTATTATAATTTGTTTCATTTATCAAGAAGAAGAATGATGTAAATTTTGTTGTAAAAATAACGCGTTTTTTATGCTGCATCAATTTCGTCACTTTTGTATGATGCTGAGTCATGGAGCCAAATTAAAACCGATGATTAAACTTTATAACTGGTGTTTAAAGCAGTTGCTGGTTGTGAGACTAGCAACTTGCAGTGATGTATGTTACTTAGAATCAGGTTACCCTCCTTTGTCAAGCATGGTTCGTTCTAGACAGCATAGGTTTTTCTGCAAGATGTGGCAGGAGAGAGCAATGTATGATGACGGCCCATTATTATTTGCTGTGAAATTAGTTAGGGATATGGGCATTGATACTGGTAGGATAATGACAGAGTTGTTGGATGAGGGTATATCTAAAAATAATGAATGTCAGAAAATAACATCTAGAATCACGGATGGGACGTCATCACGAAGAACAACATATTTTAGTTTCAACCCGACGATGGCTGTTCATAGTATTTATACTGCGAGACATTCTAATGATGACAAGCACTGGTTGTCATTTACCCAGTTTAGAACAGGTAGTCATAGGTTGGCGTGTGAGACAGGGAGGTGGAATAGTTGAGGTCGAAGCCGTTTGCCTCCTGAAGAGCGGCTATGTTTGTGTGGTGAGATACAGACAGAGAAGCATGTAGTGGAAGAGTGTATGTTGACCCAGAATATTAGAGAAAAGTATCAGTTCAATACCATGGATCAGCTGTTCTCTAATCAGTTTGTACCAGAGATGACCTGTAAAATAATACCCAATATCTTGAATATTTACTACTGAATGCCACTATAAATGATCGTGTTTGCTGGACCACAGTCTAATTGTATTGCTCATGTGATATTTATATTCATATTATGTGCTGCTGTGGTCAATAAATTATTTATCTATCTATCTGTGTGTGTGTGTGTGTGTGTGTGTGTGTGTGTGTGTGTGTGTGTGTGTGTGTGTGTGTGTGTGTGTGTGTGTGTGTGTGTGTGTGTGTGTGTGTGTGTTTCAGTAAGTTTCGAAAGACAGGGAAGGTCTCGAGCCTTAACAACACTATTTAATGAGTTACGGACCAAAAAGGCCACTGAGATGAAGTCAGAGGGTTAAAAATTGTCTCCGTTAATCAGCGCATCACTCGAATTTCCCTCAACTGAATCAGATAATCAAGATTCAGCCCGAATAAATTACCGCGGTAGCAGAAGTAATAACGAATGGTTAAAAAAGAAAAGGAGATAAAATGTTGACTTGCTGTATTTGAGTCTACCTGTGGTGTAATATCGGGCGCTTCATTGCCAGCCTCCACTCACTCTCCCTTTATTCCCAAACTTAGTCTTTCTTTTTCGGGAAAGTGCTAACAAACTACAAAGTTACGCCCGAATAATAATGCTTAGGCAGCTCTATTATTATATTTACTGGGTGGAACTTAAGCCTTTTGTTATAATTACCGGCATGAAGTTGGACCAGACGTGGCTTAACTTTTGCCTGGTCTGAGGCAAGGCATTTGTTGGCCTCAGCTGAAGTCTGCCGGCTGTGTTTTGCATTTTAACGCATTTAATGTGTGCTACATAATTTTTCTTCTTCCACCACACCAGCTGTTATCGTGTAGTGCTCTCTCTCTCTCTCTCTCTCTCTCTCTCTCTCTCTCTCTCTCTCTCTCTCACACACACACACACACACACACACACACACACACATTCACATCACCATACTAAAACCAACATGGTGTCCGTGGGATTCTAAAAGTTAAAGCTTCTTCAGTACAATTAGTATCGCGAAAGTTATGTATTCTCATATTTATCAAATTCTCCGTTGCAGGAATATTCTTCTTCTTTTTTTTTTTTTTGTCATTTTTCTCCTCCTGTTGACTCTTCTGTGTTCATCCATCCTAGTCTTCCTCACATGTTTATATATTTCATTTTCTGTCCGTCTTGCGTTTTCTCATTTCTTCTCAGGTTTGTCCCCTTTTCAGCTTCGCATGTTCCTCATAATTTACTTCTCTGCTTACAGCCTCTCATTAATTCCACCGTCTAGAGTAACTCCTCTCTCTGTCTGTCTGTCTCTCTCTCTCTCTCTCTCTCTCTCTCTCTCTCTCTCTCTCTCTGATTCATGCACGTCAACAAGATATACAGTTGTCCAGTAAACACACCTGTTTGATCACTGTAATTCTTAGATCCCGTCGCGTAGGATGAAGAGAGGCAAAACCTAATTATATACAGTACGGTAATAACACACTGACCCACATACAATTTATTACTAACCATCATCTTTCCCCTCTCTTACACCTTATGATGATACTGATGATGATGATGACGATTGCGTTGGTGGTGGTCGTGGTGATGGTGATGATAATGTGCATATACCGTAGCTCAGTTTTGGTGCACACTAATGTCCTTTCTCTTTCCATCCGACGTACCTTTATTTTTAGTATTGCTTCTGACAGAAGGTTTTACTTTATTTGAGAGAGCATCGTTTAAGTGCAGCGGGATAATGAAGGCTGTATCTTATCCAAGTATTTCGAAAATTCTCCGTTTAGTTGAATCAAACTGTCTCTTTGTTATAAGAATGCAACAAAATGTCATCGTAGCAAAACAAAATATTAACCACAGCTGATTTAACGCAGAAATATTTTTGTTTCAAGTTAAAAAAAAAAAAAAAAATCGCACCTGCCGCACCAGTCGATTTCCTTCACCGTTGAAAAGACACCTTGTAGTGAAAGGGTTTGAAACTATCTATCTATCTATCTATCTATAGCCCGACGCCCTAATCCCGCGAAGGGTGGCGGCAGATAAAACGCCTCCAATTCGCTCTGTTACCATTTGACTACCCTCCCCCCAACTCACACCCCTCTCCCTCATATGCCTCTCAACTCCATCCCTCCACCTCGTCCTCGGTCTACCCCTCCCTCTCCTTCTCTCCACCTAACCTACATACACCCTCTTAGCCAGTCTTTCATTCTCCATTCTCTCCACATGTCCAAACCACCTCAGTGTATATCTCCTAATCTTTTCAACCACATCCACATCCACACCACAACGTTCCTTCACTCGTCAACCTGTCCCTCCATGTCACTCCACATGCTCCTCTCAAGTAACTCATTTCCACTGCTCTCACTCTTGACTTGTCCCCCTCTTGCAAGGTCCACGCCTCGCTTCCATACGTCAGGGTAGGGATCACAATACTATCATGCAGTGACATCTTAATTTCCATACTCACCTCCCTATTTCTCATCACTGCTTTCAGTGAACCAACAACCTTCCTTCCCTGCTGTACCCTTTCACGCACTTCATCCCCCAAAGTTCCAGCCTTACTCATCACACTGTCCAAGTACTTGAATGCACTCACATTCTCCACATCCTAACCATCCTACCTCACTGTACATTCTGTGACTTCAGTCCTCTCAAACACCATAACTTTACTCTTGTTTATATTAGCTTTCAGATTCCTCTTCCTATACACTGTCCCCAAATTCATTCACCAAACCTTGCAACTCCCATTCATCTTCACTGAACAATACTGTATCATCAGCAAACAGCAACACCGGAATCATCCAAATCTTACCCTCTTTCATTAGAGCCACCCACACATCCACTGCCCTACCTTGCACCTCATTTAAAACGCCATCCATGTACAGTATATATTAAACAGCCATGGAGACATCACACAACCCTGTTTCTGTCCCACACTGAGATCAAAGAACTCACTCAGCTCACCATCCACTCGCACCGTAGCCCTAGCTTCTTCGTACATACTCTTCACAGCATTCAACAATTTCCCCTCCACTCCATATATTCTTATTACCTTCCACATACCTTGCCTATCTATTCTGTCATACGCTTTCTCCAAGTCCATGAAGGCAGCATACACTTTCTTTCCCTTCTCTGGATACATCTCCACTAAACATCTTAGAACAAATATCTGATCTACACACCCTTTTCCCTCCCTAAATCCCCCTTGTTCTTCTCCAACTATCTCCACTGTCATATGCCTAACCCTATCAATGAGTATTCTATCATATATTTTTCCAGTCACACTAAGAAGGCAAATACCCCTATGGTTACCACATACTTCTCTCTCCCCTTTTCCTTTATATAAAGGAACAATTATACCTGATTTCCAGTCCTCTGGAACCCTTCCCTCTTCCCAAGCCTATCTACACAACTTCCATATCCACTCCACAACAATCTCATCCCCATACCTAAGCATTTCACCACACACACCATCAATTCCTGGGGCCTTTCCCATCTTTATCTTCTTCATTGCTTCCACAACTTCCGCCCTACTGATCCCTTTCTCCCTCCTCTCATCTCTTCTTCTCTCAGCCATTCCCCAGCCACTTATACTCGCACTGCTCTCACTCTCTACATTCAACAAATTCTCAAGTGCTCCTTCCATCTCCCCAATTTCTCTCTCTTCTCCACCAACAATCTATTATTCCTATCTTTCACTCCCCTCCTATTTCCCCTTTCACACTGCCTTACTTTCTTTACCTTCCAAAACAATTTATTACTCTCCCTCCATTTCACACTCAAATTCCTCCCAAATTCTTCATCCACTTTCTTCTTACTCTCCTTCACCAGTCTCTTCACCTCCCTTCTCCTGCTCACATATACCTCTCTCGTCTCTCTCTCATCTTCTTCCCTACCTCTGCTCGCTAGCCATTCACTATATGCCTTCTTCTTTTGTTCCACAGCTCGTTTCACCTCATCATTCCACCATGCTGCCCCTTGCACACACCTGCATCTCCTCCTCACTCCACAAACCACCTCACACGCTGCGCCTATCTCTTCCGTGAATATCTTACATAAGTCTTCCACCCTTTCCAACTGCTCTAACTCATACCTTCCCAATCTTTCTTCCACTATGCTCTTATACTCTGCCATTTTCTCACTGTCTTGCAACTTCTCCACTCTTCTCACAGGAGCTGTTTCCTCCTGTCTTCCCCTTCGTCTCTTCATCCGTTTTCTTTGCAGCTTTACCTTGGCCATTACTAAGTGATGGTCCGAGACTCCATTCCCCCACCCTCTCCACGCTCTTGCATCCAACACTTGTATTCTCATTCGCCCATCCACACACACGTAGTCTATCATTGCCTTTCGTTCAACAAGTTCACCATCCATCCTCCTCATTACTCTCCATGTATACCTGTGGATTATCTTATGCCGAAAGTAGGTGTTGGCTATTGCCAACCCCTTACCAGCACAGATGTCCACCAAAGCACTACCATTCCCATCTACTTCAGCTGGCACACCGCACTGACCAACCACTCCATCCACTCGTACATTCCCAACTTTGTCATTCATGTCTCCAATCAAAAGCACCCTCTCGCTCCTCTCAAATTTGTCCATACATGCTTCTACACTCGCCCAGAACTCATGTTTCACTCTTGCCACTCGGTCCTCTGTCGGCGCATACGCATATACAATCGCCCTCGCTTGTATAGCTACTTTCATCCTCACTCATACCATCCTTGCACCCACTGTTCCATACTCTCTTATATTCTCCTTCCACTTCTTGCTTATCATCAGACATACTCCCTCTCTTGCGTTCTCATTCTCATTAGCTCCCGATACTGAAACAGTATCGAGTATTAAAAACGACAGATAATAGTCAGTGTGAAGACTATTTCATATTTTATTCCAGCGAATGTCAGGCGATTGAATTCATCTTGCTGGATGCCTTTCCTAGGGAAAGAAGGTACGGTAGGACGATTTTGTTCGTTAGCGTAAACAGTAGTTCAGATACTAGACTAACTTCCGGACACCGTCAGAAGATGCATTTAAATATTTAATTTAATTACCAGCTTTTTGCTAAAATATGCAATAATTTATCATCTATATGCCTAGGCTGCTTTCCCCAAGGAAAGGGAGGTAACCGAGACAGGACGACACACTCCCAATTTACCCATCCACTCAAACGCATTCATTCGCATCTTAGCCCCAAGGGGAGAAGGGACAGATCCTCACCGCGCCACACCGCAGGAGAGTCAACTGTGCAGTGTAATCAGTGACATCAGCAGCAGGGCCCGACAGCAGAGCTGGTTTATCCCTGCCACATCATAATGGACCCATCCCCTTACTCGCAGCTAACCTTATATGCAATAATAAGGAAATAAATGTATTTTAAAATTGTCTAAATTCTGAGTGGCTGCTTCAAGTACTGTGACTTATTGTGACGTCACAACCTTCGGATTACATCGCGTTGTGTGTCAAAAACAGGTGATCTAGTGAAAGTTGGTGCCAACAGCGTACTGTACAGCTATCCCTGACAGTCAGTAATTACCACTGATGCTTTGTGCTGGCAAGTAAAAGTACTGCTACAGTTGCACCAGCGAAATGTCCTTTGATATGGCTAATGATAAGATAAAGAGAAAACTGGTGGATTATTGCACACCACGAGTTCCCGATGACTGAGTACACCCACTACAGTTGTAACAATCGTTTAAATGTTATTATATTGGTATCTCGAATTTGTATAACTACATATAACAAACGGTTATATCCAGTGTGAGTACCATTCAGATCATATATATATATATATATATATATATATATATATATATATATATATATATATATATATATATATATATATATATTCCTCATAGATTGATTCATAACAAGGACTAATATTCCCTATAACCACCAACTCACCAGACCTTTACACCCAACCCCCACCCACCCTGCCCACCCCACCAATCCGTCCACTCATCCAACCCTTTGTAGCTAATAATGCTGTTGTTGTTGAAGTAATAAACTCTACGGCAATTGACTACCATGTTTCCATCATACTGACGATTAATTCTAACTAAATCTAATATTGGTCATCAGCGACGCCACTTTAGCAACTGTAATGTACACAATTAAATTCATCGAAAAGTTGCGCCTGTTAGAGCTGTTTAGATTGTTCTATATGCATTCCCCTCGATTTCCATAGACAACAGACAGACAGACTGACCCACATTCTCTTTTTCATACTGCAAAGGTACCCGGCGTCACCCGGATATAACCTTATGATCGTGCATGCAGGCATTATCTGCCACCCGGCATGGCTACTTTCCCTGTGGAAGAAGACCCCAGGGGTCATATTATACCCAATGAACCTGTGTTTCCCCTTGGGTCATTTCCCAAGGGATGTAGGCTACTCCACATGGACCTATTCTTACGATGGACCTACAGTATTTTACCACTACCCACCCACCAACCAACCCTTCCCACCCACTCTTTTCACTCAAGCATCTGTCTTACCCATCCACCGACCTACCTTCTCACCCACCGTGCCCATCCACTTACCCACACTCACCCCACTCATCCTGACCACTCACTCGTTCACCCACGCTGTCCCACCACATCCACCCAACCCTGCCTTCCAACCTTACCCACCCTCCCAACTACACCCACCCTCCCACCCATCCTGCATCTCTACACCAGCCCATCCACTCAACCCTGAGCACCCACCCCACCCGCCCTGCTCACCCATCCGCCCCGTTGTAGCTAATAGTGATATGGCTGTTGAAGTAAAAACCTCTGCTGTAACTGGCTACCACGTTTCCACCTTCTTGACTTGATTATTTCTACTTAATTCGGATCTTGAGAGTTTCCCTATTTTATCAGTACCAATGTACACAGTTAAATTCGTCGTAAAAACTTTTACATGTTAGAGCTACTTACAGAGTTCTATATACATCCACATCGACTTCCACAGAGGACAGACAGAGAGACAGACAAGCAAACACACTAATGTATAGATATACGGATTATATAATTAATCAGTTAATTTGAATTATGTACTCAGAGCAAAACCCTTATGCTTACTCGTACACAATGGATTATACTTGTCAAGCCTGCTCCACTCCGAGGCTCCGAAAAGCGTCCTTAACCTCACTGAAAAACGTGTAGTTCCAATTTGGACCAACATAGGGACACAGAGAAAATCCATCTTTTTGCAATTTTAGCAACATTTCACAAAATTTCATATACTGTAATATAAAAATCTTGATTCGCCGTAAACAGTTACATATTTTAAAGCTGCTTAGAAAATTCTATATATATCTCCCATGACTCAAAGTGGACAGACACTCAAACATTTTCGTGTGTGTGTGTGTGTGTGTGTGTGTGTGTGTGTGTGTGTGCTTATATATATATATATATATATATATATATATATATATATATATATATATATATATATATATATATATATATATATATATATATATATATATATATATATATTCATTCCTCCACCTCTACGACAGGCGCGTAGCACCCGTCTGACAGCAAACTCTCATCCCTTTTCTGTCCAACTCTCTAATGCAAGAGTTAACCTTTACTCCCAGTCTTTCATTTATGCAACAGGTCAGCTCTGGAACTGTCTCCCTCTGTCTGTATTTCCTGCTGCCTATGATCTCCAGTCTTTCAAACGCAGTGTGTCTAGGCATCTCAAAATGATCGGATCTTGAATTTGGCTCTCTATTGTATTTTGTTTTTCTCTTGGAGGGAACTGTTACTGCGGGCTCATGGCCTTTGGTTCCTTCTTCCTCGCATTAAAAAAAAAAAAAATGTGGAGAGAATGTAAGAAAATGTTCTGGAAAGAGGTAAAGAGAGTCAGACAGGATGGCAATGAAGTTGGTAGGGGAGTAAAAGATAAAAAATGGTAGATTGCTAGTTGAGAAATGAGAAAAAGTGAGCAGATGGAGAGAACATTTTAATGAATTGTTGAACATAGAGAATGAAAGTAATGCAAGTATAAGTGGTTGGGGCATGGCTGGGAGAAGGAGGGAGGTGAGAACACATGAAGAAATCAGGAGGATGGAAGTTGTAGAAGCAATGAAGAAAGTCAAAATGGGGAAAGCCCCAGGAATTTATGGAGTGTGTGGTGAAATGCTGAAGCATGGGGGAGAGATAGTAGTAGAATGGATGTGGAAGATGTGGAGATTGGCCTGGGAGGAAGGTAAAGTCCTGGATGATTGGAAGTAAGGTATAATTATTCCCTTGTACAAAGGGAAAGGGGAAAAAGAAGTGTGTGGCAATCATAGGGGCATTTGTCTTCTCAGTGTAATAGGAAAAGTATACTGTAGGATACTTATTGACAGAGTTAGGGAAATAACAGAGGAATTAGTTGGAGAAGAACAGGGAGGCTTTAGGAAGGGAAGAGGTTGTGTAGATCAGATATTCATTCTTAGATCTTTAGTGGAAATGTGTCTAGAGAAGGGAAAGAAGTTGTATGCGGCCTTCATGGATTTGGAGAAAGCATACGAAAGGGTGGACTGACAATGACTGTGAAAAGTATTAAGAATATATGGAGTAGATGGGAAGTTGTTGAATTCTGTGAAGAGTGTGTATGAGGGTGCTAAGGCTGCAGTGCGTGTGGTTAGTGAAATGAGTGAGTTTTTGAAGGTTGAGTTGAAACAGGGATGTGTCATGTCTCCGTGGTTGTTCAATCTGTATATGGATGGGGTTATAAAAGAGATACAAGGTAGGGCAGTGGATGTTGGAGTGGCCCTAATGAGAGAGGGCAGTGTTGGAAACTCCCTGTACTGTTGTTTGCAGATGATACTGTGTTGTTAAGTGTAGACGAAGGGGAGCTGCAAGGCTTGGTGGATGAGTTTGGGAGAGTGTGTAAGAAACGGAATTTAAAGGTGAATTTAGGGAAGAGTAAAGTTATGGTCTTCGAGAGAGGTGAAGCCAGTGAATGTACAGCGAGATTGGATGATGAGAAAATGAAATTTTTATTTTTATTTTTTTTTTAATGTGCCCGACTCTGGGCATAGGCTTTCACAGCCTGCTCCCAAGGCCCTGTAGTCCTCCTACATACCATACACCTCTACATGTCATCACTTCGGTGCTAACACCCACCGTCCATATTGAATACATGCTAGGGCTGTCTCATGCAGGACTGGTGTATTGAAATAAATACACCCCTACTGACACACCAGCCATTGCCAATTATCCGAGTACTCAATTATTCTGATGCGTAGTTTACATTATTTAGGGACCTGATGGGAATTAATGAAGATCGTTATAAGTGCTTTTGTGTGTGTGTGTGTGTGTGTGTGTGTGTGTGTGTGTGTGTGTGTGTGTGTGTGTGTGTGTGTGTGTGTGTGTGTATCTCTGTTGATTTGAAAATAATAGTCTGCTTGTCGCATGAAGAAAACAGAATAACCGTTCTTCCACAAAAAGGAGCATTAACTGAGTTGTACTTATTGTTTTGAAGCTTGTACTTACGCGGGAGCTATCACTGGCCATCAGGTGCTATCACAGGCCACCAGGTTACGGCGAATATCCCCCAAGTGCTGGATGCATTGCCCTTTCCTGACTCCCTGGTGCCTCCACCTTCCTGCTCATTACAACTGAAGGCCCTCAAGTCTGCCCACTGACCCTGAGGTGCCCATGAAGTGCCACTGATTGCCTTCATATGCCACTGATGGCCTCGGGGTGCTCCTGGTGGTACTCAGGTGCCTCTAATGGCCATCAGGTGTCCTTGATGTCCTAGGATGCCCCTGATGACCCACAAATTCCTTTGATGGTTGTCAGATACCTCTGATAGTCTGGTTTCCCTGATCGCTTACAAATGCCTCTAATAACCTTCAAGCACCCCTGATAACTTTCAGGTGCTACTAATGACTTCCTGATGATCATGATAACATTTAGGTGCTCCTAATAATGTTCAGGTGCTCGCAATGACCGTCAGGTTCTCCCGATAGCCGTCAGGTGCCCGTGATGGCCCTCTGGTGATAGTCACAAGAGACGTCAAGACACAACTCCCTGAGGCCTTGCTTTGTTGTCGCCAGAGACTCAGGAGAATATTTAATGAACTTCTTGGCAACTTGTCTCATCTTTTTCATGCATAACTCGTGTCTTCCTCTTGATATTACTTGGGAACTTTCTCATCTTCTCTGGTAATTCATTTCCCTTTAGTAATATTAGGACTGGGGGTGCACTTCATAAAACTGTGAGCATTCACTTACTCTGCGTGAAATTGTGCTTGGTTCTGTGTGTATATATATATATATATATATATATATATATATATATATATATATGTTGGTAGACAGAAGTCGATATAAATATCGATATTTACATATATAGTCTAGCATATTTATTGCCTCTTGAACTTATATTAAACTAAATTTTTCTGGAGAAGGCTGATGCAGTTACAGTGTTTACAGTAATCTAAAAATATAATCTCTTACCTGAACTGATAATGCCATCTTTTTAATATACTTGGCATTAATAAAGAAAGAGTGCTGGATCATTTCTGCCCGAGCATAGGATGACTATACCAACACCCCCCCCTCCCCCCAAAAAAAAATAAAACTGTGTCATGCAGTAGTACAGTACACACACTTCACTCTGTTGTTAAAAAGAAAAATGACAACAAACTGAAGAGAACAGGTAAATGAATAAATAGATCAGAACTTGGCGTCCACTCCACACGTCCCTCGGTAAACAAACAGACCCTCAGGCCAGTGACAGTAGTGGGCCAGCGAAGGAATACACAAAAATGGCAAAGCAAACGGAAGGCCATTTCGGTGTGGGGACTGAAGGGTGTGTGAGGGGTGGGTGTGTCCTCAGGGGACCCTCGCCTCTGTCCTTGGTGCAGCAAAAGAGAATTTATTCCTGTGTGTAAACATATACATAAAATTTGTTTCCAAAGTTTTATGTGTTTCAAAGATTAATCACCTGATGCAATTTTCTTTTCTACTTGTACCTGTAGGTAAGAGATGGAAATAACAAAGAGGAAAATAAAAATAGTAAAGTAGTGTGATGATTGTCTGTAATTGTTATTATGCCATAATATGCCAAAGTATTATTTTTAAATTTCTCTCTCTCTCTCTCTCTCTCTCTCTCTCTCTCTCTCTCTCTCTCTCTCTCTCTCTCTCTCTCCATCGATCCACTCATCTATCTGTCTCTCTGTTTGTATGTCTGTCCATCCATCCATCAACTTATCTGTCAATCATATACGTACACACATACGCATATACACGTGAGAACTTACATACATACATACATACATACACTTCCCTCCTGAGTCAACACAGGGCTCACAGACACACACAGGGAAGGAGTTCTCTGTCAACACCTTCGACAAACACACTCATTAAGGCGGCCCCAGACACAGAAACGGAAGCCGCGTAAATATAAGCTGAGACGCCTGAGAGGGAGAGAGGGAGACACTGGAGCGATAAATACGCTGGATGAAGCAAATAACAGGCGAACAAAGAGCCGGAGCAGAATATATCAAGAACAGTGGCAAATTTGTCGGGTAGGATGTTTGTATAAATGAAAATGTTGTATTTGTTCATATTTTCAAGAAGTAGTTTTGTAAGGCACATTTACCTTGTAAAGCTACAATAAAAACTGTACCAGTGAGACTTCTGTACCAGTGAGATGATCTTAATGATCCTTCATGGTTTCTCATCCCCCACTAGTTGTTGGTGGTGGTGATGGTGGTGTGCTGTTGTACTATCACTCCTTCAATTATAGTCCGGCAGCCAAATGCAATTTTTTTTTGAGAATCTTTCAAAAATACTCCCAAACCAGGTTATTGTTGATTCTAGTATATCAAAGGGCTTAGATTTCGAATCCAAGTGATGCCAAGCTGGCATCCTTGAGCATTTTGAGATATTTAAGATGTTCATAACCAACTTGAAACTGCATCACAATATGCGTCAGTGTACTGGCTATATAGATATGCACGATACATTTCCTTACTTATATTAACAGTATTGTGAATTAAAATAGAGTGCACAACACTTCTTGATGAACCTGAATGTATATTCTTTGTATCATAATCACCTGCTGTTGTTAATAATATTGCAAAGAATAAAGATTTTCTTTACCTTTTTGGTAGCATTGTTGGTTGCCATCTTAATTATTTTAATATGAATCGTATACAGGTAAAACGTGTCCACACAGAGTCAGCCACCTGCCTGACATATAATTAGACCCAATGATGAACAAAAAAAAGAAAAAAAAAAAAAAACGACCAAAAAGTAAAGAAATTGTAATAGCTTAAACTTTTAGCTATAAGCGGCAGCCATCTTGGACGCCATCTGGAATATCTCAGAATGCTCAAGGATGCCAGCTTGGCATCACTCGGATTCGAATTCTACGCCCTTTGCTTTACTAGAATCAACAATACACTGGTTTGCAGGTATTTTTGTAAGGTTCAGCCGGTGGTTGCCAGACTATTACAATTAATCACCATACACAGCAACTCCATTACTGTATAAACAGGGTGTATCATGAAAAGTGTATAGTTATTCGGGAGACGGTTATAAACCATAGAAAAATAAATGATTTTTTTTTTTTTTATGCCCATTCCTTATGTAGTTATTACATGGTCTGCCTACTGATGACCTCTCCTATGTAACGGGAGTTGGATGCCAGCTGCACCGGGCAAGTCCTTTCCATATTACGGCAGGGGGGAAAGCAGCGACTAAACCACCTGATTTGTACATTTCTTCACAGGAACTTTATTCGTCAAGTAAACCACATAACCATTTCCTAAACTACGGCACACAGTTCGTGGTGCATCATGTTAGTACATGCATGCACACATATATACTTGTTTAGATATCTATAAGAGTGTGTGTGTGTGTGTGTGTGTGTGTGTGTGTGTGTGTGTGTGTGTGTGTGTGTGTGTGTGTGTGTGTGTGCAAATCATCATGAAGTTGCTTTATATTGATACGAGCGTCAATATGGCTGATGTAAAATTGTTTTCAGTGTGGATGAATGGGGTGGGGCAGGATGGAGAGCCGCAGCACTCTCCCCTTCCCCCTCCTCTCCCTCACACCGACGGGGTAAAGGCAACTTTGATCCTTTTGACAACCTCCTTTGAAATGTCTGACACACTTTTATCAAAGTTGTATTTGAATTTCATAAGGCGAAGAGGAAAACAAATAATATGCCTGTGTATATTTTTAATGTTCAGTCTGCACTGGTGTGTGTGTGTGTGTGTGTGTGTGTGTGTGTGTGTGTGTGTGTGTGTGTGTGTGTGTGTGTGTGTGTTGATTCAAGTAATATAAAAAATAAAGGAAGATACTTAGAATATAATAAGTTCTTTGCTGCCATATCGAGCCATTGCTCACTTGCTCCTGGGGAGGGACTTCGGGCTCCAACCTCGAATCTTAGTTATTTGTAGTTACATGGGTTCAGTTTCAACAGATCTTGCAACTGCAACAGAATGGCTGAATATATGGGAATTTGTTTTCATAAAGAAATGTCCAACTCAGCACCGGTGTCATCGGTGCCATATTATTTTTATCACCCGCCTTTACAAGACGGAGCGATAATGTTTTTGCCCATCTATGTGTGTGTGTGTGTGTGTGTGTGTGTGTGTATTCCCAGTATATCTCATGAACGGCTTGAGATATCAACATGAAACCTTCAGGGTATCGAGAAATGGCCAAAATCTTGGCCGAGTTCGAAAATGGGCACTCAGGATCGAGGTCGTGGTCACTAAAACGGCTGCCAAATGTCAACTAGATTTTTTCGCCCGCCTTTAGCACCATTCTCATGAACGGCTTGAGCTATCATCATGAAACCTTCAGGGCATCAAGATATGACCAGAATCGTCGACTTCATCAAAAGCATATTCTGGCTGGCAATTAGCATTCGACTCTCGAACGCTTTTTCTCTCATTTTATATCTAAATTTCAAGTGTTGCAACTGTGTGTTGAAGAAGAATTTTCAGCAGTTCATGCTTTCCTCCGTTCGCCATGATATACTTCAACTGTACACGACAGGCTCAAAAACTAAACATTTGCAGGGACGGATTTGGCAGGGGGGACGCTTGGGGGGCGTATCCCCCCTATTTTTAGCAGACTAATTACTGCACACACTAAAAGAACAATGTTATTTTTATAATGCATATGAAAAAATATACTTATTCCTTCTTGTTACAAATGCACTTGCCTACAGGTATTACAGATCTATCAATGAAGCAAATAAAATTCAATTTGATTATATAATGTTTTAATTGGCATTACCGTTAAGCATCACGTCCTCACCTTCCAAAGTGCTGGATGCGGCCCAGCATCTGCTTGGAAAAGTTTTTGCATCATTGTACACAGAATCCGATATTGATGCCAATTACGAGTATATAAGTTCTGTCGAGGAAAACATTATTTTTGTGCAATATTTGACAGTTCAAATGAGGACCGTTCTTCAGTCATATCAATTGCTGTACGAAACCGACGAACAGCTGCTTCGACACTGAACAATCCCTCCGTTCGACGAATTCCGCGCGAAGACAATGGGGACAATTATTTGGAGCCAAATCACTCCTTCATAAATTTCAGTCGACACGAAACTGAAATGAACCCATCTGTGATCCAGTTGCAATCATCCTGCCAAGATTCATCACAACTCTTTTTCCAGTCTTGACTTCGCTACACAGAGACACAAGGCGAGAACCATACCATAATTAACAAGCGCTCCGTGACCCTATCAGGTGGGCCAGCTCTTACTCAAATGTTCAAGAAAGAGCCATTTCTGGATGGCACTTCGTTTTGCTCCAAACCAAAGATTTATGCATCATACGAGCAAGTGCTTCGCTGCCCGTGAAGAACTTACTCCTGTGGATATGCATGACTCTCCAAGGAAGAGCCACTCCGCACTTTCCACCTAATGTAACACCAATGGGGAGATTTATTAGGGTCAAAAACGCCCCCTTAAAAATTTTCAATCGTCATGAAATGGAAGTTGGCCACCTGTGACCCACTTCCAGCCATCTTGCCAATTTCACTGAAATTCTTTTTCCACTTTCGACTGCACTACACAGAGAGACACACAGAAATTCGCCAGAGGTTACAGTTTTTTTTTTTTTATGCGAGGAAGAAGGAACCAAAGGCCATGAGCCCGTAGTAACAGTTCCCTCCAAGAGAAAAACAAAATACAATAGAGAGCCAAATTCAAGATCCGATCATTTTGAGATGCCTGGACACACTGCGTTTGAAAGACTGGAGATCATAGGCAGCAGGAAATACAGACAGAGGGAGACAGTTCCAGGGCTGACCTGTTGCATAAATGAAAGACTGGTAGTAACGGTTAACTCTTGCATTAGAGAGTTGGACAGAAAAGGGATGAGAGTTTTCTGCCAGACGGGTGCTACGTGCCCGTCGTAGAAGTGGAGGAATGCAAGCAGACAGTTCAGAGGAGCAGTGACCATTAAAGTAGCGATAGAAGAGATAAAGATGCAACAGTGCGGTGAAGAGACAGAGGTTGAAGGGAGTCAGTAAGAGGAGGAGAGTTAATGAGACGAAAAGCCTTTGACTCCACCCTATTGAGAAGAGCTGTATGTGGGGAGCCTCCCCACACATGAGAGTTGTACTCCACACAGGGGCGGATAAAACCCCTGTATAGAGTCAACAATTGTGCAGGGGTAAAGAAAGAGCGGAGTCGGCTTAGCACACCCAATCTCTTGGAAGCAGATTTTACAAGAGATGTAATATGATCTTTCCAAGATAAGTCCCGAGTAAATGAAACCCCAAGCATGTTCAAGGATGATGCAGGATTAAGCTGAATATTATTAAACATTAGTGGGTATACCTGTGGAAGATTTTGTCGGGTTCATAGGTGTAAGTATATAGGATTTCAGATGAAAAAATGTATGTACATATACTGAAATTTCGAAAAAGATATAGCTGAGGTGAACAGAGCATTAGTTAGCACAATGCCCTTGACAAATCGGGAGTTACTCATAATAATACTGCATTAAGGTCAAAGCTGTTCATAGATCTTGTCTTTTTTTTTTAAACAAAGTTCTTGTTGATACGGGCATTTGGTAAATGTTGGCTATTTTTTTTTAAGTTAATATTACCAGATTCATAAATCAAAAACTGATATATATATATATATATATATATATATATATATATATATATATATATATATATATATATATATATATATATATATATATATATATATATGGGAATATTTGGAGTGGGAGAAGGGAGTGAAAGAGGAGAAATGCTGGTAAATTTTGCTTAAATGTATAACATGAGAATAATGAACACATTCTTTCACAAAAGAACAGGGAGAAAATGGACTTGAAGACGCCCAAATGGAAAAACGAAGAATGAGGTAGCCTTCATTATAAAAATAAGAATAACATGATCACCGATGTCACTGCTATCAACAAAGTAAATATAGGAAGTGACCATAGAATCGGGTTTCCACAGCCAGAATCATTTTCAGAAATGCAAGAAAGACGATAATTAAAAATAAAAAGATAAGCTTAATAAAAGTGAACCAAAGCAAAGCAGCGTTTCAGCTGGAAAAAACGAACAGGTTTCAGGTTCTAAGTAATGCTGAATGTGACATTGATGAGCTGCATGACAGACTAACAATAGCGCTTAGAGAATCAGTGGAGGTAATAAGAAAATCAAACACAACCAAAGCCAAGAAGTATTCGGAAAAGACTCTCGAGCTTATGAAAAAAAGAAATTAAATGAAAGTAAAAACAAAGAAAGATGACAAAGAACGAGCAGAATTAAATAAGCTTATTATCAAGAGACCAAGAGAAGAAAACAGAAAGAAAGTTATGGATCAGATCAAAGAAATCATCAAAAATGGAAAATGTCTGAACCAGGTTCGAATTAAAATGGCACTAGAAAAGCAACAAATTATATAACTGAAAGACAAAAACGGTGAAATCATTAAATGCAGAGATAAGATGGTGAAGAGAGTTGAAGAATTTTACAAAGAACTGTATGCATCAAAGACAGTAGTACCAATAGCTAACTTTTCAGTTGACACACGTGAAATACCTGAGGTAACAGCAGACGAAGTAAATATTTCTCTTAAAAATTGAAAAGAGGGAAGGCTCCGGGGGAAGATGCAGGAGTAGAAGTACCAAACAGGCTTGCCCACTTATTTACTCGATGTATAAAAAAGATGAAAATTTCCGAAACATGGTATAGGGCAATAGTTATCTTACTTTACAAAAAAGGCAACTTAATAGACCTTAGTAACTATCGACCCATTAGCTAATTATAAGTCATTTACAAACTATTCACTAAAGTCTTTACGAATAGAATAAAAACAAATTTGGAGGAAAACCAACCTCGTGAACAGGCAGAATTCCAAAGCGGGTAATCGACTATTGATCATCTACACACAATGAATCAGCTAATTGGGAAAACTACAGAATGTAATACACCACTGTGCTTATGTTTTGTTGATTACGAAAAGGCTTTCGACTCAGTGGAGCACATAGCAATTATAAATTCATTGCGAGAAGAAGGAGTGAATGAAAACATTGTAAAAATACTCGAAAACATATTTAAGGAGGGAACTGCTATAGTTAAACTACATAAGGACTCGGAAAAAATTAAGATTGAGAAGTTTGAGCATCAAGGAGATACAATTTCACCAAAATTATTAACAACATGCCTAGAAAGTATTTTTCTGAAAGCTAGACTGGGAAAACAAAGGAGTAAACATAGATGGAGAAAAGCTAAACCACTTAAGATTTCCAGATGACATTGTTCTAATCTCAGAAACGGCAAAGGCATTGCAAGAACTGTTAAATGACCTGAACAAAGAAAGTCTCAAAGTAGGGCTAAAGATGGACTGGAGTAAAACTACACCAAAGAGCGTCATCAGATTAAGCAAAGAAATTCTTGAAGAAGTCGAGGAGTACAATTATTTGGGGCAAATACTAAAATTAACGAAAGATCATGATAGTAAAATAAAAAGACGCATTACAATTGCATGGAAAGCTTTCGGTAAACAATGAGACATTATCAAAAGTGGCTTACTAATTTGTGTGAAACGAAAAGTATAGCCTATAACGAATGCATAATTCCAGCTATGACGTACGGTTGTGAGACCTGGACACAGAAAATCAATGGAAAATAAACTAATCCGCTCTCAGAGATCAATGGAAAGGTCAATGTGCGGAATATCTGTAGGAGACAGGAAAAGATCGACTTGGGTGAGCAAAGACATTATAGAAGTTACAAAAGAACAGAAGTGGAAGTGGGCAAGCCATATAGCAAGCGGCTGACTGACTCGACACCAAGAAATTGTAAGCGTGCAGAAAAAGCCCAGACAGGAGGTGAAGAGATGAGATAGAGAAATTTGTAGAGAAAACGTGGCAAATATTGGCTCAGTCAAGGAATTCGTGGAGAAGGTTGGGGAAGTCCTTTGTTCAGCAGTGGACTTATAATGGCTGCTGCTGCTGCTGCTGCTGCTGCTGCTGTGATATATATATATATATATATATATATATATATATATATATATATATATATATATATATATATATATATATATATATATATATATATATATATATATATATATATATATATATATATATATATATATATATATATATATATTATGTGTGTGTGTGTGTGTGTGTGTGTGTGTGTGTGTGTGTGTGAAGCCTCTATGGTACAGTGGTAGAGAGTGCGTTTTCGTACATGGGAGAACGAGGATTCACGCCCTGCCAGGATAATAAACTTCGGGACTGTTCATCCGGTCACGTACTGTTTTGGCGGACATGAGAGGTGCTGTGGTTGAATCAGTGTCACATACTATAAAGTATGCTTGCACCCAGTTGGCTTGTGCGGGCTGATTACACTTGGTTCACAGATTACACCGACATCCAAAGCCACTTCAACACTACAGTTACATTTGCAAGCACTTCTCATCCTACACACAATCTCTACCAGACAGCCTAAGCCACTTGGTAGGAATACATAGGCTGTATCGTCTCCACTTCGGTTGGGACAGGCCGGTCCTGCGGTGGACACTCAAACGGCTGATGATTTTATATATATATATATATATATATATATATATATATATATATATATATATATATATATATATATATATATATATATATAGCAAATAGCAAACGAAAATTCACCTCCGAAGTAAATCCGCAAAATTCTATAAGTAGTCAATGGGAATGTAAAATTATAGTTATAGTAAAACTAAAATATATATTTCAGTTATTATTGTTAGTATATTAGACTGTTTTTGCTACAAAACAAGGGTAAATCCTTCACTACTTTATGTAAATGAATGAAATTATTACACCTCACAGCTCACACTTGACGAGTTGACACACCAGTCCACCTCAGATCCTAGGCTCTAACCTCCTCAGTCCTCACTCCTTGATCACACACTCCTCCCACAACTGAAACAAGTCCAGCGTGTATGTATATCTGTTTATTTGTCTATCTATCTATAATGATACCGCATGGGGAGAGGTGGTTGTCTGGTAAGGATAATGGTAACATAGTGATCAGTTTCATTTAGCTTGTTTCTTGTTTAATCTGTTTTTAATCTACCTAATGATTTTTGGAGACTGAAATACTGGCACTGGCATTGCTATAAGTCTGACAAATTTAAAATTTAGACTAAACGTCGCATTCTAGGTGGACTGGGAGGTTTTGTAGCACATCTTTGCACTTTTCATCTTGTTATTGGCTTGTATTCTAAACAAGTCTTTCTAGTATCGATGTAGTTTACATCAGTAGCATGCGTTACACCTAAGAATCTGGAAAATTAGTTGATCTTGCAATAGGGTTTACATTTTACTTACTGAGGGACAAAACATCTTTGCAGGCTTTTATCCATAGATTCTTATTTCTTAGCCTCTCCCCACAAAGCACACGCAGTATATCATTAAGATAATGTAGTGAGGAACCCAACAATGTAAAGTAGAATATGACTATTTACGACGATGTTATGCCTTATTATTTAATCATGAGTATGAACGTTGCCCCCTCCTGGCTTCTATCCATTTTCATTCCTTTCCTGAGAGCTTGGTATGAAGCCAGTGAATATCAAAAAGAGATGAATCTGATCTTCAACCGTTCTCTCTCTCTCTCTCTCTCTCTCTCTCTCTCTCTCTCTCTCTTGTATTTCTTTTTGAAGGAATCGTAAAATGATAGTACAAATGTTCAATAATGAAAAATGCTATTGTGTACTGTACATTGTACCGAAGATGAATTAATCGTACATATAAAATATTTTTTCATACATATGGCAACAGTGTGGGAATGGTGGCCGGCAACCCACCCAGACTCCGCATAGATACTTGCGGGCAGATCTGAATTTGCAGAAGTCCTTCTGCAAGTGCAAAACCGCAAATTTGGATAGAATTTGTTGCAAAGGGAAATCCACATACGAAATCACACTTCCGCAATTGCGGAATTTGCGGTCTGTGGAAGTTTCCAGCTCTGAAATGTTTCTCTCTCTGTATATATAGATAGATAGATAAATAGATAGTTATAGATATAGATATAGATATACATATAGATAGATAGAACTATATATATATATATATATATATATATATATATATGAGCCATATTGTTTGTCCTTCAAACATGCCCAAACCAAGGGTCAGAGATCCTCGAACACATATATATCCTGAATCAGGGTGACCCAAGGATGGTTTTAGGGGGGTCAAAATTCAGATCTGGGTCATCTGGTCACCAGTAGAGCGTTCGCCTATTTGGCCCCGGACAATGCTAGGTACCCCTGCAACCCAGTTTTTGGCATGGAGACTCACATGACCTCCAATTCGGACACAGGTTATGTAAGGTTGACCCCTGAGGTCATTTGAGGTCACTGATTATAGTAAACATGTGCAAACAAATACTGTGCATTACTTTATGACATCTTAAATAGAAAGTTTTTTGACCTCTTATAACCTCACTTCAGTAGTTTAAGAGGTACATGGTCTCTCTGGAGTAGAAAGAAAGATTGAACTAGAACAAAAAAGATTAAAGCATTCGGCTTTTTGGTTCTGGCAATTCCAGGCACCCCTGCTAGTGTATATACCGGTATATATGTATATATATATATATATATATATATATATATATATATATATATATATATATATATATATATATATATATATATATGTATATGTGTTAGTGTAGCCGTTGTTAACGAGGACTTGAGTAATGCACTCTAGTTCCTGGTGGGCGTCTCTCCAAGTGGAGTAGTGGGATAGGGCTCTCCTGACGTAGGCACTCATGGTGGAGCACAGGTAATGTCTTGGGCACGTTGTTCGTGGGCTTGGTGAATACTGTAGTCTTGAATTCTATGTTGCGTGCTGTGATGAGTATATCCAGGAAAGGGAGGCATCTGCCTTTGACTTCTTCATGGTGATGAAGGGTTGTCTTGGCAGCCTCGGCAAGGAGGGAGGATTGAAGGTCAGGTGTCGTCCTTACTTTCCCTGCCCTCTCAAGTTGCCGTATGTTATCAAGGAAGACCTCCATCTCCAGTCATTTGTGGTGTGGGCATGGCTTGGAGAAGTAGTGACAGTTAAGCTCCATGTTAACGAGTTCATCTTGGTCTGGAGCCAGGTTGACATCGACCTGAGGAACTCTTCGCCATGGAGCTTAACTGCCCCCACCTCTACAAGCCACGTCCCCACCGCAAGCTACTGCAGATCGAGGTTCTCCTCGATAACATACAGTGACTTGAGATGGCAGGAAATGTATGGACCACACCTTGTTGTAGTGTCTGACATTATTTTCCACATTGGAGCATGTCTCTCGCTACTGTACACATTATATTACTTATATTTACGGAAAATGTGTTGTAGAGTTGAGATAAGGGTCCAAATACCTCTTTAGTGTAGTGTGGTGTGGGAACAAAATGAGCACTAGATTTTGCAAAGCCCAGCATTCTCTATGATAAACAACGAGGGTAAAGGGAAGGTGATAGAGAAATATGAACTGTATGTATGTTTAAAGTCTTGGGGAAGTATTTACCCTGTTGGTATACTTTAATGTAATCAATACTACATTATTGAGGTGTATAATGTGCATGGTAAAGTTGTGATGCTTCTGTTCATGTATAAATCCCAGTTGTCTGTGGGGTTTGGTACCTCTGCATATGTTGACCTCAGTGCCACTTCCAGAGGGGACGCTGGCCAGCAAGAGAAGAACGCACTTATCATTCAAACGACAGGGACATATATACTCTGGGTTCTCTCGTGTCGCAGTTGTATCTTTCCGTGGCCAATAAAGTGATAAATCTGCTCAGTTATCAGTTCACCTGCACATGCTACCTACCTCTACAATTCCTTCAACAGGATCTACACCGATTCCCACCATCTCCAGTGTGTGAGAAAGACATTTGGTGGAGAGTGTCAGCAGGAAATGACTTCGACCAGGCAGAACATTATTAACCTTGCTTGGAACAGTGAGGTCACGTCTAAGCTGATATATAATTGGTGATCAGCTGTGGGATTCCAATATGCTGATATATTAGTGACCAGTTGAGGAAATCATACAAACTGACACATAATTTTGGTGTTCAGTACTGGGATACGAAAAGGTGCTAAAGGGATCTGTACAGTGAAAAACCCTTGCCAACTGCTCTTGATCCTGCAGGTGAAACAGAAAATCTTACTCTCCTGTTACAAAGGGACTAATTGCAGGGCGAGTAAGTGGAGCAGATATATCAGAGTAATTAATCTCGTTCTCTCTCTGTCTTTGCCTGAGAGAGATATCTCTACCTTCAAGAGAGAACTGGCAATTATCTCCTTCTGGTGTGCGAGATATCGGCTCACCGAGGCCAGTGCGGTGAAGGGTGGTATCGTCTAGACACATCTGGCAACTCTGGGTGCGGAGGCTGGAGTGAGGCAGGGTGAGGGTCTGGTGTGTGGGCTGTGGTGCGGTGTGGCGTCTCGCAGTTACCCGAGGACCAGCGTGGGGAGAGGATCATCATATGGTTGGAGAAGAAACCTGGCAGAGTGTGTGGACTTGCAATACGAATCTACCAGGAACTTCAGCATCATATGACACCTAGGTAGTGTACATGCACAGTGAACCGTCAGACACACTTTTTAAGCAGCACACGTTAGGTAATGTGTGTAAAAATAAAGGTTTCTCAGTTTCCTCTAAATAGATACATTTTCTGTACATCTTGTCTGTGTCCCATTCTCTATTACTAAAAGCCATAACTAATCTATTTGTGTCAGTTTAATTTTTCCTATGACTGGGAAGAGAATAAATTCTGACAAGGTTAGATGGAAACAGTGAAGAAGTGGGGACGAAAATTAAGGGGAGATTCAGACAAACCAACCACGACGGAAAGTGAATCAGACTCAGAATTGTGTGAGTGGATTGAAACTCTGGACAAGGGCATCCAAACTTTACATAGTGAAGGACATATTGGGTCTGGAGATAGTCAGGACACTTCTGAGGACCTGGATGGTGGGGACTTGAACACTTTACATTTGCATTCTGGTCGTTCTTATTCTACAGTTCCTGAAAGTTCAGTTAGGTCCAAAATGGCCACTGGTCTTGCTAATGAGGGTACTCCTAGTGAAGAGACTGTGGATGTTGAACAGGCTACAACAGCACCCGTGGTCACTAAGGATAACCAAGGTCCAATAATCTCTGCTAGCAATGCAACCACTCACACACCCACTTACACCTCAGGCATGTTCAGTTCACCATTAACCTTTGGACAGCAAGGACAAGACCATTTATTTGCTAATGTTCCTTATGCTAATCCATGGGGCATGAATACTAACAGTATTGGCATGCAAATCCAGGATCTCTGTGCTAATCCATGGGGCATGAATACTAACAGTATTAGAATGCAAATCCAGGATCATTGTGCTAATCCATGGGACAAGAATACTAACAGTATTGGCATGCAAACCCAGGATCTTTGTGCTAATCCATGGGGGATGAATACAAACAATATTGGTATGCAACCCAGGATTCTCCTTCTAATCCATGGGGCATGAATACCAACAGTATTGGCATGCAAACTCAGGTGAAACTTCCTTCTGCATGGCATGAACCTAATTTGGTAACCACTTATCTTAACCATGCCAAGGCTAAAAAGCCAAAGTTACAACGATGGTGTGTCATCCATGGGCAGTGTCCTCATTCTACGGACTATTGCCCAATTGTTCTTACCAATCTGGAAAAACTGGGCAACCAGGTTAATTCGGGAAAAACTCAGGGCCGCACACAGAAGTAAATAAAATCGTACACACATATGCCAAGGAGTCATCAAGGCTCAAGTTATGCATTGGTGGCAGTGGACCATTTTTCGCGATTCACTGTTTTAGCACCTTTATTCCAACGCATACATAGTGAAGTACGAAAAAGATTAAAAGCCTCAAAAGGGTAGTCAAGAAAAAATGTTGGAGATAGGCCAGAAGATTATGATAAACAACCCTGAGAGAACTTCCAAGCTCAAACCTAAGTTCCGCTGACCATATACCATTGTGGAACACATGTGTGGACATACTTATCGAATAAGGGATGATGCTAATGGAACTCAGGAGGCAGTACATGCTGACAGGATCAAACCAGTAAGTCAAGAGCTAGGACTAACTAATCAGTCGTCTGATGTGTTGTCCCCTCTTTCTTCATCACAGTCTATGTCGTCATCCGTACCTGTCCCTAACCAAGAGTATCGCAGCAAGCTATGATCCCACAGTAAGAGCAATTTAGGGAGTATCTTCTTTTACAGAAATGTGACTCACACTTGTACTCCTCTTGCGTTGCTTGGGGTGGACCTATGGAACGATGTCGGACACGGACATGACTGTGTTGATGCCAGGAGCATTGAAGAGCCCACTTTGAGAGGTAGTGGTAGTAGAGGTTGCAGTATGCGTCTACTATGTAATGGAAGGATATCTCCAAGCTCCAGATACTGTTAACCCGTCACGTCCCGACCACTTTCGCACCTCCGACACCCCCCAGTCCCGACCATTTTTGGAAAAATTTTTTTTGGCTAAAACCTCCGCTTTTGGTGAGAAACATCGAAAATTCATAGAGAAATCGCTCACCTGAGGTTTAAAATACTCGATACAGGTAGGAGTACCTCCTTACCTTACAGGGTTTTCTATCAGGCTGGCTGCAAAGAAAACGAGTTCTATGGGAGGATAACTATTCCACACCACTCCTAAACGGTATTTATTCATTTCTTTGGTACGAATTTATATGTAGTATGAGAGTATACTGGTTTTCAAACAGTAATATTGGCATTATAAGCATTGTTTCACTCACTAACTCATCACCATTCCTGACCTTCTTTTGCCACATTACCTGATCATCATTTCTGACTCTTTCTTCCTCTAATGCTATGTAAACTTTGTCCTCCACATTGTCATCGATTGGGGAATCACTCTGGCCCTGAATGTCTTTATTGACCAGGTCACTGGCAACAGGTGAATTGCCAAGACAATGGCATGCAGGGGGGGAGAGGTTATGCGGTGTAAGGCATTGTCCCTGCTTGGCATCTTGTAGAGGAATAGAAGAATGTGTCCCGTGTATACGTACGAAAAATCACGAGCAAAAATTGAAAATTGTGCAAATTAGGGACCTTGCAATTGCAAAACGTACCAGTACGTCGACGGGACTGGCAAATGCAAAATGTTTCAACGTACCCATACGTCAACGGGACGTCTCGGGTTAAAGAGGTCTCTAGGGGATTGTTTCACCTCAGACAGCAACTGTTGGAAGTCAGCAAGTTATTCAACTGGAACTAACAGTTGACAACCTCAGATAATGAAGCTTTGGTACAAACCTTCTATGGTATAACCGAGCTTCACACTGGACATATAGATAGGCTCACAGACAGGCTCACTATATTACATGTCGCTTTACCTAATGCAACTTCTGCTCTTGCCAAGCATGTCCATGCACGTACTAAGAAAGGACTTGTGGATCTCCTAGGTATCCTGTCTCAAAAGCTTTCTGGTACAGCACTAGACAAGGACATAGTGCAATTGGGTAGACGGATGCATGATTTGGCATTGACGGCTAAGGCAAATAACAGGCTAATCGTACACACGTATGAACAGTTAGGTGAGTTAACTAACAAAGCATATGAGATAATTAAGATTACCAACCATCTCCTAGGAGTTGTGAACAACATCCAAACCAACTTACCTGACTAACTTAACGTTAATCACTGAGTACTTACATGCTCTCGACGAGTCAACCACAGCTTTGGGGTTGCATACGGCCAATATGGTGGACGGCTTAATCGATGCAAGTTTGAACAGGGTTAATGCTTTATTGTTTCCTACTCACATTTTGATCAGTGCTCTTGACGTAGCTATGGATTCATGCCACTTTTTGGTATGAGTCAAGTGGAATATTATTACCCATTGTTGGAGGCCCAGTTGACCCATGATGGCATCCTGATATTGGTACCTATGAGGAATGCTGTAACATACCATGCATGGCATTTCATTTCTTTCCCTTTTGCTACTACTATCAATACACTTGTCATTCTGAATGAGGGACCAGAGGTGCTAGTTTTGTCAGATGACAAAGGGTATATAGCAGAAACGACTAAGGATGAGTTTGAGAAGTGTAAGGCCTCATTTCTTGATCTCCATGTATGTCCTGCTTTCCATTTTGTCTTCATTCCGTCACGGGTAGAGAAGTGTAGGATGACCTTTTTGGACACAAACAATTCCTCTTCACTGCAACATTGCATTTTCCAACCCATTCAATTGAAGTCAGTTTTTCATGCTCATGTACATGCGAAACAATACTTCTTTCCTGAGACAGAGGACGTAACACTCACATGTGCCTCACAAAACCAGTTCCTTATGATAAGGGGTTACTATGTTGCATGCGATTATTGTGAGTTGCATAGTAAAGAGATAGCAGATCTACCTAACAAGCACCATCTAGCCTTGTCGGTGAAATTCTCGTCCCAGTTACGACCCTTTTTACCTTCAGTCAGTGTTTCTACCTTGAATGTGAACAGGCTGTTTCATATGCTCAAAGAGGTACAGTTCCTCAACCACCTGAATAAGACTGATTTAAAACCATATGTACTGTCCTATCTTCCTTCGTACCTTTCTCCTTACTATTTTGGTCCTGGCATTGGTCTTCTACTTATTGTGGTCTTGTCCTGTGTTTGTGTTTGGGGCTACTATCTACGAGGCCGAATGAGAAACCCACTAAAACCATGGGTCCGTACCTACGAATCGCAAGTGGACTTGCCTGCATAGTTAACTACCCTACACATTGGTTAGGCTACACGGTAGTTAGGACAACAATGTTGATGGGGACGTCGAAAAGGTGTGGCCGAGCAATGTTCTAGTGTCTGACATTTTTTTCCACATTGGAGCATGTCTGTTGCTACTGTACACATTATATTATTCATATTTAGAGAAAATGTGTTGTAGGGTTGACATAAGAGTCCAAATACCACTTTAGTGTAGTGTGGTGTGGGAACAAAATGAGCACTAGATTTTACAGAGCCCAACATTCTCTATGATAAACAACGAGGGTAAAGGGAAGGTGATAGAGAAATGTGAATTGTATATATGTTTAAAGTCTTGGGGAAATATTTACCCTGTTGGTATACTTTCATGTAATCAATACTACTTTATTGAGGTGTATAATGTGCATGGTAAAGTTGTGATGTTTCCGTTCATGTATAAATCCCAGTTGTCCATGGGGTTTGGCACCTCTGAATATAGTGACCTCAGCGCCACTCCCAGAGGGGATGCCAGCCAGCTAGAGCAGAACGCACCTATCATTCAAACGAGAGGAACGTATATACTCTGGGCTTTCTCTGTGTTGCAGTTGCATCATTCTGTGGCCAATAGAGATAAATCTGCTCAGTTTTCAGTTCACCCGCACATGCTACCTACCTCAACAATTCCTTCAGCAGGATCTACACCGATTACCACCATCTCCAGTGTGTGAGAAAGACATCTGGTGGAGTGTCATCCGGAAGTGACTTCGACCAGACAGAACATTATTAACCTTGCTTGGAAAAGTGAGGTCACGTCTAAGCTGATATTTAGTTGGTAATCAACTGTGGCATTCTAATAAGCTGATATATTAGTGACCAGTTGAGGAATTCATACAGACCGACATAACCTGACCTTCAATCTTCCCTCCTTGCAGAGGCCTCCAAGATCCGTTGCTCCCACAACAGCAAAAACATCACCAGAAACCACATCCTGGCAACCAAAAAGTTGTGACAAAACAAAAACATCATCATCCGATGCAGTGACAAAACCACTGCCTTTGTCATTATCAACAAGGAGGACTGCATTAAAAAAATCAACACCATTCTCAGTTACACTTCTAAGTTTATGATGATAACTTGTAACTCCACAGACCCTATCAAGAAGCGGGTTAACACCACCTTCTCCACTATCAATGCCACCACCAACAGCTTACATCTTCAGAAGCTAACTGGTGAGTACTCACCCGACTATTCTTACAACAACCTCAAGACACACAAGCTTGGCAACCCTCTATGCCTGATGATCTCACAGATGCCCACTGCCATGTTCACCATAGCAAAGAAACTCAACAAACTCCTGACACCATATGTACCTAACACATACAGCCTATCCTCTGTTTCAGACTTCTTTGAAGCTGTACGTGACGTCCCTCCTGCTGACGACCACATCATCGCCTCCCTGAACGTCGAAAGGCAACTTTCCTGTGTACAAGACGACTGACTTCATACTCGACAGTGTATACTATTGCAAAGACACCAAGCCCCTCGACATCCCAGAGAAGGTCCTGAAGACTCTGCTGGAGCTCTGCATGAAAGAAGCTCCTTTCACTTGCCTGGGTGGTCAGACGTATCAGCAGATCGATGGTGCGGCAATGGGCAGCCCCCTTGGAATCCTGTTCTCTAATTTCTACATAGGGACCATTGAATCGAGACTGCTAGGTACTAGCTGCCTGTCTCTATATTGCCGCTATGTCAACATCATCATTCATATCAAGGACCTTCAGGAGCTTCAGGACTTCAGACAGCATTTCATAGCCGTGTGTGAAATTAACTTCACCTATAAAGAAACCAATGATGGATGCCTCCCCTTCCTGGACATACTCATCATTGCACACAACGTGGGATTCAAGACTACAGTATTCATCAACCCACGAACAAAGGACTCTACTTGAACTGAGACAGTGAGTGCCCAAGACGTTATCAGCACCTACATCAGGAGAGCCCTCTCCCATTGTTCCACTTAGTAAGACGTCCACCAGGAATTAGAACGGGTTACTCAAGTCCTTATTAACATCGGCTGTACTAACACCGACGTATCCTACGTAATTAAGAGGCACATGGACAAATAGTATACTCACCAAGACACCACTGTATCCACAACTGGCGAACACATCAAGATATAGCCTGCTACAGAAACCACATGTCTACAGGCTATAAGACGAATGAAAGATCATCAAGGCCATTGTACTCGTATACAGAAATGCACGCCCTACAGACTCGGAACAACACAGTTCTCTCATCATCAACAAAACAAAGAAAACAGCCCTACTTCTGCTTTGTAACCGACCCGCCGTGACCAAGACCCCCCTTCAGGAGGACCATGTCATTTACCAGCACAATTGCAACAGTGAGGAGTGTGGACCTCATTCATACATTGAAATGACACGGACCATACTATTGAGGTGCCTCACCTGTCACCTACAGAATAGAGACATCAAGAACCACTATGCCATTCTACACAACTTCCACCTGACATGACAATACCTGGATGAGAACACCAAAATAATCGACAGAGAACAAGACTCTCACCGTGTATTGTTTCTAGAGGCAATCTATATTATCACAACACAACCTACAACAAACACACAAGTCGATAATTTCCAAATCGTGCCGTCATCAAAACGTCACATAGGCTTAGCCAATGGAGCAAAAATGAGCCATCAGTTTATATGATCAGCTCTGTCCACCTGCCTCCACCTGATTCACCTGAACCGTACATAAGCAGCCACCCATGACAGAGCCATCAGATCCAGTCTGAAGATAGAACAAGATAGTTCCGAAACGTTGCTGCCCTTTGGGGAACTCTTGTTGAAACTCCAAGAAGACCATTGATAAATTGTACAGCAAATAGAAGCCGTACATTATATATATATATATATATATATATATATATATATATATATATATATCATCTCATCTCATCAGCCGTTTGAGTGCCCACTGCAGGACCGGTCTATTCCGACCGAAGTGGGGACGATACAGCCAATGTATCCCTACCCAGTGGCTTAGGCTGTCTAGCAGAGATTGTATGCAGGGTGAGAAGTGCTTGTGTGACTGTAGTGTTGAAATTGTTTTGATGTGTGTGTAGTCTGTGAACCAAGTGTAATCGGCCTGCACAAGCCGACTGGGTGCAAGCATACTTTATAGTATGCGACACTGATTCAACCACAGCACCCCTTATGTCCGCCAATGCAGTATGTGGCCAGACGAATTCTCCCAAAGTTTATTACCCTGGCGGGGCACGAACCCTCGTTCTTCAGTGTACGAAAACGCACACTTTACCACTGTACCACAGCTTCTCGTGTCTGTGCATATATATACTGTACACACAGATACGAGAAGCTTTTGGGCTTTCTTTAGCTTTGCCATGGATCACTGTGATTATGATCGCTAACGATTCCTATCTTCTTGCTATAAGGGATTGTCCTTTTTTTTCACAGCTAGAAAGTAAACTTAGTTTTTATTAGTTTTTATTATTTACACTCAAAAGTGTCCTTACTATCTTTAGTATTTGGAGTTCGTTGATGTCTCTTACCATTTTTGAGAGATTTTTCTGTACAGAGTTTTTATTACAGACATATAGAAATGCAGAAGCGAAATTAAGACTATAAAATTTCATGTTTGAATATATGTATGCAATGTTTTGTTCTCTCTCTATCTGTATTACACTTAAAGGTATTTTGGCATGACATAGGTACACGATCTACATGCAGTTTCCGAAAATTTCTTTAGTCTTAAAGCACTCACCAAAAGGTACTTTATAACTACTTTTGGAATTTGTTGACATCTCTTACAGTTTTTGCGTGAAGCTCCATCACATATTTCGCAGGACAGACGGACTGATAGATAGACGGAAATACAAACGTGGATTTAGAATTACTGAACTGAATGTAGGTATCGATTTATTTATTGCTTTGCCATGCTTTTTATGTCATATATCCTGCTATTCTGGCATGACACAGGTACGCGATCGACATTTAAGAAAATTTCTGGCTTAAAGCACACTCAAAATTATGTTTAACAACTTTTGCCTTCGGTGTTGGTTGAGATTTCTAACCGTTTTTTGCGTGATTCTCCTCGGGATGTTTGCATTACAGGCAAGTAGACAGACATACTTATGCCTGCATAAGTAAGGTAAGAGTCAGCATTATTATGGCTAACCAACACTGCCTGTGATAATCAGTGGAGTATATTCAGGGGCACGTTACAGCACTTAACCACCACCATAAAATGTCACGTATATTGCTGCCTAATGTTCACCTTAAGCCCTCTCACCAGCCGCCAAATTGCTCCGTCGCCTCATTCCCCCTGTCCTACTTCCCTTTCCCTCGCCAACCTCCCCTCTTTTCACATCACCTCACCAGCATCCTCTCCCCTCCCATCACCTCACAAGACTCCCTTCCCCTCACCTCACTTCACCAGCTTCCCCTCTCCTCTCACCACCTCACCAGACTTCCTTCCCCTCATCTCACTTCACCAGCTTCCTCCTCCCCACACCTCACCTCACCAGCCTCCCCTCCTCTCACAGTACCTCCCTCACCAGCCTACCCTCACATCAATTCCCTTCCATCCTCTCACCTTACTTCATATCTCATGACCTCACCTTCCTGCACTTCGCCTCGCTTCGCTTCACCGCATTTTAACTTACCTCTCACTCCATCCCATCTTTCAGCACCTTATCTTACATCAGCCTACTTCTTTGCTTCTCATGTCACCGCACCTCTTCCTCATGCATCTCATAACATTTTCTTGCTTCTTACCTCACCCCTCTTCACGTAATCACCTTTTCTCCCCTACCCTCACCCCATGTCATCTTCCCTCCCCACCACATATTACCTCACATCTCCCCACAACATGTGCACTCATCACATCTTCCAAAAAATACAATTCTACACTTCTACAGAATTCCAACATAGCAACACACATTCTGTGGACATAACAACGAATAAACATACTATCAATTGCACTATCACGCTCCAGGCTGTCCAATAATGGAACACACTCTCTCTCTCTCTCTCTCTCTCTCTCTCTCTCTCTCTCACACACACACACACACACACACACACACACACACACACACACACACAGATATATATATATATATATATATATATATATATATATGCTTTTATCTAATCTATAATCCTAAATTCGCGTCTGCCTACCTGTTTGTCTGTGTATAATGCAACTTTGTGCATGCAGAGCATCATGCAAACCTGGTTTGAGATATCAACAGACTCTAAGAGCAAAACTTAATTAGGATACCTAAAAGTACTTTATCAGAAAAAAAAAAAAGGGGGGGGGAGGGAAGACTTGACCAAACACCTCCGTCGTGCCAGAATATCCGTAAATACTCTGACTATTTGTCTGTCAGCAGCGTCAACTTTCTGAGGGGCATCAGACAAAGACAATAAGAGATCATTAGAAATTGTAAAAGACAGGGTTGTTGGCAACATTTCTGAGAGTGCGTTTAGGAAAAAAAAAATGTAAAATTCGTTCGTGTACCTGCGTCATGCCAAAATAGCTGTAAATGACACAGAAGGGCATGTCAAAACATTAGATATAGTTTATATATGCCTACATCAAATCCATCATCCTATGTTCGTGTCTATACGCCGGTCCATCTATATGCTTGCCTGAATGCGATTTCGTGTATAACATCATACAAAAGCGGTATGGGACATCAATAAATTCCAATGGTAAAAGGTGGAAAGTACCAATTGGTGTGTACTTTAAGCTTAAAAGCAATTCCAAAAGGCAAATGTTCAGCATGTGTCCGTCTTGTCTGGAAACCCCAAAATATGACAGAGGAGCGGGAAACCACTGCATACTTACCTCTCCTCCTATGTTAGATCAGACACTGTTCTGCTACTGGTAATATGTAATCCAGTCCTACCTGCTACATGATTAGTTTGTTGGGGGTGTGACTTGTTACCATGGAAAGTACAATAGAATTTATCATTCTAGGACAGGCATCCTGTACTGTATAGCCTAACTGACCAAACCTCTCTAATTTTTGTATGCATTCTGATATGAAATGGGGAAACTTAGACTATTTTCTGTTTTTGTTGTTGTTGTTGTGACTCCATGCCCATCTTCATGTGAACCCAACAGACTGCAAGCAAAAGTTATCTTTCTCCTGCAGTCCATTGTCCTCCTTTCGAGGGATAGTTAGAAATGTAAGGGATGATTGTGGAGCAGCCCAGTTATATCAATGTCATCAAGCCAAGATATCCCTCTCCAACACCAAGTTGTAACTGTAAATACGCATACAATACGAGTGATTGTATATTTATTTAATACTGTGCATTCGTAAAGTTAAATTTTAATTAGTTTCTCTTGTCAGTACTTTCATTTGGTAGTTTGTGGTAGGTGGTGGCGCCCATCACTCACTCTATGTAAGTCTACCTACAGGTAAACCTACATTTAATGACAAGCCGAATGAAATCCTGGAAACCAGGAACCATTTACAGCGTTGGGTGGTAACCATATAATCCTATATTCTTTGCCGGCGTAGGCAATAATGAGAGGCTTTGGCCCGAATTAACGTCCTCCAAATTCTCAAAAACTTTCTACCAAGCAATAGGAAGTGACTGTCCAGGGCCCGGTAAAATGGACAGTGCTGAACGTGAGACGCGTGAATGGGAAGAACCACATTATGTACAGGTGTACAAAAAAGTATCGTTACCCAGGGGTCTGATAGATACGTAACGAACACTACGATGGCTGCTGTTTCCGAAGGGTTGATACATTCATATCGACGCATTTATTACCTCAAACTCAGGAAATGCCTCTTGTATCCCATGCATAACCAACATTATTGGATATGCAGGGATATCAACAGTTTCCTAGCCCCCTGCCTGTTCTTCCTAAACCATCGTCGTTTGTCATATTGTTTAGCACAACGTCGTAACGATACTTTTCTGTACACTTGTACGTAGTGATGGTGGCTAACAGTGCAAGGCACGCCGTGATGAGATTATATAAACGAATACGAAAAGATGTAAAATGTAGGAGTGGGAGAGAATGAAATGTGTAAGGTCGGGATTAAATGTGCGTTGAAAATACAGGGAAGGAGTTGCGTTGTTGATGAGTGATAAATGACAGAAAGGTGTGAATCATAATAAATGTGTCAGCTCGAGCTTCACAGTATTTATGTCAAGCGCAGTTCGAGAAGGTGCAAGTGGCAGTGTCTGTTGCTCATGTGCCTTGTAACGATAGGGGCGAGACAGAAAATAATGGGTTCTGAGATCAGCTGGACAGAGTGACAGAGTAATAAAACTTCGTTTTGAAAGGCATGAACGGGAAAGTTGACACTTTTCCCGTATATGATGTTACGGATCATTAAGATTTACCAAGGAAAACGATAATGAAAGTTAACTGAAGGACATGCATCAGTAAAGGAGTTCATGCATTTGTAATTCACATTTTAGACACAAAGATGCACATCGTCGGGAGGTAACAGACACAAGTGTTCTTGATATGATGGGGATGAGAGGACGATGCAGAAGACTATCTAAAAATCTGATACTACAATGAACGAGGTAGATAAAGAGAGAAAGGACCAGACATTGTGAAAGTCTTAAATTGAGGAAGCTGAGAAACAAAAAAGTGACAGATGAATACCGTGGGAAAGTAGTGGAGGAGTTGGAAACAATTATCTGGAAGCAAGTTGATCTGGATAACTGGTGGATTGCATATAAGGAATACTTAATTAGGAATACCAACGCCGTGTGAGGTGTCGCTAAATCAGCATCTAAGAAGAAAGATACAACTTGTTGGGGTAAGAGAGCATAATTGAAACAAAAGGAAATGGCTAGAATCGATGCAAGAAATGTGTTCAAATGAGAGAGAAGAGAATATGCTGGGAGTAGGAGGCATCAGAAGACATATAAAGAAGAAAAGAGGGGGGTAACTGATCACCTTGAAAGGAAAACAAGTGCAGATTGCTCTGGAAATGGGAAACAATTCAGGAAAGAAGTGCAAATATGTAGAAGTGAAGGTGGAAAGAAGTGTGAAAGTGTGAGGGACCAATTGGGTGAAGTAAGGAGCAGACAGAAAGAATATTTTGAAAGGCTAATGAATCAGAAGGATGGAAGCAGATTGGCTCTAAACATGACTGATTTTGGTCGTGTGCAGAGAATGAATGTAGTGGCAGAAAATGCGACAATGGCAAAAGTGAAGTATGTTGTGACTGAAGAATAAGAAGGCAGCAGGTGATGATGAGGTGAAAACAGAGATGAGTAAGTGTAGTGGGGAAAGTGGAGTGAAGTTTGTTAAAGGTAAGAAGGCTTTGATGACTGAAGCTGTAGCAATGGGGTATATAAGAAGATACTACCCAATTCCTGTACATGAGTAAATATGAACGAATTGAGTGCAAAAACCATACTGGCATAAGTCTCTTGAGTGTTTCAGGAAAGGAATCTACAAGAGGTATCAGAGACAAAGTAAGGAGTAATCAGAAGGCCACGTGGGTGACGAACAGGTGGCTTTATGAGTGGTAGAGGATGTTTGGATAGAAATTAGGCAGACAGAGGAGAAACCTTGTGAGGACTATGTGGTGTTTATGGCGTTAATGGATCTGAAAAAAAAATATAAGACAGGGATTATGTAAGGCTTTGCGTATGTATGTGTGGATGAGACGCTGCTGAATGCCGATAAGAGCTTTTATGCTGATGGTGAATTATGCAGAAGGGTAGGTGACTATCTAAGTGAATGGTTTAAAATCAGTGTTGGCATGAGACAAGACTGTCTCTGTCTGTCTGTCTGTCTGTCTGTCTGTCTCTCTTTCTCTCTCTCTCTCTCTCTCTCTCTCTCTCTGTATGTCTATCTATCTGTCTTTTTAACTATCCGTATCGATCTATCTATCTTTCTATCTATCTATCTATCTATCTATCTATATATAATATATATATATATATATATATATATATATATATATATATATATATATATATATATATATATAATAGCAGAAAAGAGGAAGGAAAAACAAATGAATAAAAAAAATAATCCATACACCAGATTACTGGCGTCCTCCAATC
Source organism: Coenobita brevimanus (assembly GCF_032717465.1). Lineage (NCBI taxonomy): Eukaryota > Metazoa > Arthropoda > Malacostraca > Decapoda > Coenobitidae > Coenobita > Coenobita brevimanus. The sequence continues at coordinate 12,919,825 of NC_137064.1, read as the reverse complement.
ATAAAAAATATGTAACAGTTGGACTTGAACAGCTGTAGGTTGAAGTCTGGGGGGAAACAACTCCGGGGAAGCGAGTTCCAAAGAGATGCAGTTTGGGGAATAAAAGAGTTCTGACAGAAAGAAGTTCTGCAGAATGGCAGTGTGACAGTTCATGAGCTGCCAGACGCCCGTGTAGCACGAGGGAAGGCATGAAGAGGTGGTACAATGAACGCAACTTTGCCCGAGCATTTGCAATAAAAGCATCTGTACAAAAATACAGTGGAGACAACATTCCATCTTACATGTAGGGGAGATAGTTTATTTGTAATAGCAGGGTTATTAATAATTCCAACAGCTGTGTTCTAAATTTGTATAGTTGTTTAGTTGCAACCTCTCCACATCCACTCCACAAGCGCAAGCAATATTCTAGCTGATAGCGCACATGACTGTTATAAATTAGAGATAACTGCTCGTCACTGAAGAAGTTACGGACTCTGTACAATAATCCAAGTAACTTAGAGGCGGTTTTAGCAAGTAATCTGACATAAAAGGTCCAGCTGAGGGCATTGTTAAGTGAAACACCGAGAATTTCAATACTTTGGAGATGGGAATATTCGTAGCATTGAAAGTAATATAAGAATCTGGCAATACCTGTCTCTTAGTAAACTGTACATACCTGTATTTGGTTTTACTAGCATTAAATGAGACAAAGTTATTTTGTCCACATTCATTAATCTTAGAAAAGTCTTGAACTATGGAAATATTTGCACTGAGTTGATGGAGATATTAAACTTTGTAAATGGGTGTTTGAGTGTGAATGAACTGTGAAGTGTTGAGTCATCTGCAAATGAATGGATGGGATTGTGGGTGACAGATATGCGATCTTCACTATGAACTAAGAATAGGGTCAGCGCCAGAATCGATCCTTGTGGCATACCAGCATTAACTGAGTGGAAATTGGAATATGCATCATCTACTTTTATTTTTCTGCTGCTGAGATATTAGGATAGCAGAGGAACAAAAGTCGTTAGTCCACAGCAAGGGAATTTGGAAAGCAGGGAACGGTGCCACACTCTGTCAAAAGTTTTAAAAACTTCAAGGGCTACTGCATGAGTTTCTCCATGTTGGTCAATTGATTAATGGATGGTATGAGTCAGGAGACTGAGTATATCAATGGTGGATATTTCTTGGTGGAAACCAAACTGTCTATCACTAATTTAGATGTTGGATTCAAGTTGCTTTTAATGTGCTTTTTCATTACAATTTCAAATACTTTACTAAGAGAAGATGTGATAGCTCTTGGTCTGTAATCAGAGGGGTCAGAGGAACTTCCTTTCTTTGGAATTGGATGGATCTTGGCTTCTCTCCATGAATTAGGGAAAGAAGAAGTACCTTTGCATAGTCTTAATAATTTGGCTAGAACAGAGGCAAGTTCTGCGGAGCACTTTCTCACGACAATTGCAGGAATTCCATCTGGGCCTGGAGCATTGTTGCGTTTTAAATTGTCTAGGGTGGATTTTACATATCTATTCTGTATTTTAAGTGGAACAATTTCAGGAGAGTCAAGTTCTAGTACTGGGACGTTCTGGCTGACTTCCTCTACGGTAGAATTTCTAGCAAATATACTGGCAAGGATAATCGCTTTACCTTGCGGGTCATTTGTAATGTTACCATCTGAAGATTTCAGTGGGGGACTGTGTGACGACTTAAAGTTATTATTGAAAGAATTGAGAGTTGACCAGAGTATGCTACTGTCATTAGGACTGTTACGTAGTTTTGATGCATGGTTTTGAAGAAAGTTTGATTTAGCAAGATTTAATATTGCTTTTGCATGGTTTAAACAATTTTAAATTGACGAAGTGATTCAGATTTTTTTTTTTAAAGTAAGATTTATATGCTAATGACATTTGGGCTGTTGCTCTGGCACAGTTGCTATCAAAACATTGTGGAGAGTTCGATCTTTTAATGAACTGTTGACTTGGTATGAATGAATCCATACCAGCTACTATCAAGTTATTAATGTGGGACTGGATAGAACTGACATAACTAAAGAAGAAAGACTGCCATGAAGTGTCAGCAAGATAATTTCTAAATAAATCCCAGTTTGCCCTATCAAAGTGCCATCGGGTCATCCTGACAGGTTCAGAACGGGGAGGTTTGGGAAAGCAGACTTATGAGACTTTGATGAGACTGTGGGCGGAGGATCCACGTGGTGACAGTGCATCTATCCTGTACTGATCTGGATTATTTGCCAGGAATATATGTAAGAGATGGGCGTTATGGTCAGGATTATCTTGTATTCTGGTTGGTCGCTTTACCAACCGCGTGAGATTATATGATTCTGCAAATAGCTCACACCCTAGACCAGTATCGTCAGTCCTGGCAGAATGCGATAACCATTCTACATTATATATGTTAAAATCACCCAAAATAGTAATTTCGGTGCAAAGGGTAAGGTTAAGGTTACTAAACTGTGTGGATATGGAGTCAAATATACTGGGTTTTGAAGAAGCACTGGGGGAACGATAGACTACGTGGATATATTTGGTAATATTTAGAGAATTTAGTTTAAACAGTGAGTAATCAAAACTAGTTGAAGTTTAAAACAGTGTCAACTGCAAATTCAGATTTATTATAACAACAGGTGCCACCATTGTTACGTAAGTTTGTGAGAAGATGGTAATCAGGAAAACACAGTGGGGATATTTCGGTAGAGGAAGAGGTCGAGGGTTCTGTGAGGAACATGGCTAGAGGGGATACAGATTGTAGGAAAAAATGAACTGAATTCAAACTGGGCTGGGGAAGGAGAGGTAAGGGATGATGAGGTTAAGTTATAGTGTCAATCACAACAAACAAGGAATGTGAATATTATTCCTGAAAATACAAAAAAAAAAGGAAAACAGTGCAGTAAAAGAAATAATGACATAAAATTAGTAAAGGAAAAAACAACAACTTACCCTTTACGCCTGTACGGTTGTGTTGTGCATTGTAGAGTGGGTAGCAAGCGCAAGGGAAGCTTATCTCTCTCCTCTCCCTTCCCTGGTCAAAAGCAAACTTTGTTAAGCAGTCACTGGGCAACACACTTCCTCCCTTTTCTTGACTTACCTACAATTTTGGTCTAATGTACACTAACACGTATTTTCTTAGTCAATCTTACATTACCGCTCTTCCGTAGTTATACTTACTCTATATTATCAATGACATATGCTTCGTTTTGTAAATAGTTGTTTTTACGATATTTTGTCACTCTTGCTGCTAGAAAGAGGTGGAACATCGTCTTTCTCTTCGGAGCGATTATCATCATTGTCCTCTTCAGTTGGTGTCTGGTTCCACTTGTCTGTTTCATTGTCTGAAGGGTTGTCAGTGCTGCTTGCCGGGTCTTCATCAGATGCACTGTGGCTGTCATCACTTTCCCCATCCTTGGAAAAGATTTCAGCCCTGATTTCAGGACTTGTAAGGCCCTGGCGTGAGTGCAGAGGCCGGCAGTGCAAGGAGCTGCTGGCATTGAGGGGAGCGAAAGACGGACGTCCACTCATGAGTGATTGATGAGATTTTTTTTTTTTTTTAATGCGAGGAAGAAGGAACCGAAGGCTGAGCCCTCAAAACGTTCCTTCCAAGAAAAAAAAAAAAACGACACAAAAGAGAGCCATATTCAAGATCCATTCATTTCGAGATGCCTGGACACCCTGCATTTGAAAGCAAGAGATCATAGGAAGTGGGAAATCCAGAAAGACGGAGACACATCCAGAATTGACCTGTTGCATAAATGAAGAACTGGGAGTAACGGTTAACTCCTACATTAGAGAATTGGACAGAAAAGGGATGAGAGTTTGTTGTTAGACGGGTGCTAAGCGCCCATTGTAGAGGTAGAGGGATGCAAGCAGAGAGTTCAGAGGAGCAGTGACCATTGAAGTAGCGATAGAAAAGAGATAAAGAGGCAACAGTGCGGCGAAGAGACTGATGTTAAGGGAGCCAGTAAGAGGAGGAGAGTTGATAAGATGAATAGCCTTTGACTCCACCCTATTGAGAAGAGCTGTATGTGGGGAGCCTCCCCACACATGAGAGTTGTACTCTAAACAGGGGTGAATACAACTCGTGTATAGAGTCAACAATTGTGCAGGGGTAAAGAAGGCATGGAGTCGGCGTAGCACACCTAATCTCTTGGAAGCAGATTTTACAAGAGAAGCAATATGATCTTTCCAAGATAAGTCCCGTGTGAATGAAACCCCAAGCATGTTCAAGGATGTTGCAGGATTGAACTGGATATTATTAAACATTAGTGGGTATTCCTGTGGAAGATTTTGACAGGTTGATAGGTGCAAAAACTGAGTCTTTGATTCATTAAAAACAACAACATTATTTTTGCCCCAGTCGGAGATACGACCCAAGTCAGACATTAGGTGTGCCATAGCCTCATCCCTTGTTTGTTGACGTAACTGCTGAGATGGGCGTTGCGGAAACCAAATGTAAAGGTGAAGGATGGAATCATCAGTGTACGAGTGGATAGGATTAGATGTACAGCTTAGAAGATCATTGATGAATAAAAGGAAGACAGTTGGTGATAGGACAGAGCCCTGAGGAACACCACTGTTGATAGAGCTAGAAGGACGATGGCCGTCTACAACAACAGCTATAGAACGACCAGATAGGAAGCTATAGATGAAGGCACAGATAGAGGGATAGAAACCATAAGAGGGCAGTTTGGAAATTAAAGATTTATGCCAGACTCGATCGAAAGCCTTTGAGATGTCAAGTGCAATAGCATTGCATTCGCCAAAGTCCCGAAAGGAGGATGACCAGGAGTGTGAAAGGTAGATGAGAAGATCGCCAGTGGAGCGTCCCTGACGGAACCCTTACTGACGATCAGAAAGAAGGTTGTGACAGGAAAGATGCTTGAAAATTTTTCTACTAAGAATAGACTCAAAAACTTTTGAGACACAGGATGTTAAAGCACTTGGACGGTAGTTAGAGGGCTGGGAATGCTCACCCTTCTTTGGGACTGGCTGAATGAGAGCAAACTTTCAGCAAGAAGGAAAGGTACAAATTGCAAGACAAAGGCAAAAGAGTTTACCTAGGCAGCATGTAAGCACAGAAGCACAGTTCTTGAGGACAAGAGGAGGGACTCCATCAGGCCTATATGCCTTGTTAGTACTGAGGCCAGTGATGGCAGAAAATACATTAGCTGAAGAAATTTTAATGTCAGCCATGAGGAAGTCAGAGGGAGGAAGTGATGGAGGAACAGCACCGTAACTGTCTAAGGTGGAATTGGAGAAGAAAGTCTGAACGAAGAGATCTGCTTTATTAGTAGAAGAAATAGCTACAGAGCCATCAGAGTAGGAAAGAGGAGGGAAGGATGATGAGGTAAAGTTGTTAGAAAGGTTATTGGCAAGGTGCCAGAAGGAGCGGCAAGTATTCAAGTTGGAGAGTTGAGAGCATTTAGTATGGATGAAATTACTTTTTGCAGAGCAAAGAACAGACATAGAACGATTCCTGGCAGAAAAATTTAAAAAAAGATGTGATTCAGGGGTGGGTTGGCTCTGGTACCTTTTATAGGCCCTCCCCTTGTTACGGACAACATTAGAACAAACGTGATTAAACCAAGACTTTCTTGCATTAGTCAAAGGATATGAGAAAGGAATGTATGCTTCCATGCCCGAGAGAATAACCACGGTAATGTGCAAGGTACACTCTGATGGCTCCCGGCCATGGAAGCAAATATCACTCCAGGGAAAATCATAGAAATACAGTACTGCCTGAGGGCCTTCCAATCTGCAGCTCCAAAGTGCCACAGTCGACAATTCTTTGGAGGGTCCACAGGCCATACCAGAGCGATAGGACAGGTTAAGGTAATAAGGTTATGATCGGAGAACCCCAACGGAGGGAAAAGATTAACAGTGTAAGCCGAAGGATTAGTTGTAACGAAGAGGTAAAGTATGTTGGAGCTCTCTCTAAGGCGGTTAGCAATATGGGTAGGGTGCTGTACAAGCTGTTCTAGGTCATTAAGGATAGAAAAGATGTAGGCTTGTTCACCAGGTGGATCTGTGAAAGGAGATGAGAGCCAAAGGTGGTGGTGAGCATTGAAATCTTCTAGGATGGAGATTTCAGAGAAAGGAGAAATGGATAGAATGTGTTCCATCGCAGAAGTAAGACAGTCAAAGAATTTTTGATAGGGAGTAGAATTCGGAGATAAGTAATCAGCGCAGATATATTTAGTCAGAGAATGACAGGACAGCCGAAGCCAGAGAGTTGAGAATTGAGAAGAATCAAGTTCAGGAACATGAGAGCAAGATAGGTCATTGCGTACAAATACACAACATCCACCTTTGGCTTTGAAATGAGTATAGAGAAAGTAGGAGGATACAGAGAAGGGTTTGCTGTCAGTTGCCTCAGACAGCTGAGTCTCAGTAATGAAGAGAAGGTGAGGTTTAGAGGAGGAGAGGTGGTGTTCAACAGAGAGAAAGTTAGAGGAAATGCCGCAAATGATGCAGAAATGAAGAAGAACTGAATCAGACAGTGGATCCAGGCAGCTCAAAGAGTCATCACCGGGAGAGGGGCGGATGATTGGGGCATTTATGGTCTCCCCACCTGGGAACTCCAAGTCATTGTATGGGTGCACCATTTTCCTTTTTTCTTTTTAATATTGAAAAGGTGTAGTGTGTACTGTGAGCAGTTTGGGGGGTTGACTAGGTCATTGTCAACATTTCCCAGATGTATGTGCCCTTTTCATAATTGTTTGCAGTTTTTTACTGATCACGTAAATTCAACGCCACAAGCCATGCCACAGTAAAGCTTCGTTTGACGCCAGTGGCCATTTCGCGGTTAAGAAAAGAGGAAGGCAGATTTCATGACAGTTTCAAAAGGATATGACATGTCACCATACCAATGGGTCAGCAGGTGCGAAAAAAAGAAAAAGCAAAGTTTTGGTGCTCTTCAAGTAGTGAAATTTAACAAGCTATATGGGACAAAACTTTTATACATCAAATTTGGCTGAAGTGTAATCATATCCCAAGCCCTGATTGCTTCGACAATAAAATATTTCGGGTATACAAATGTGGAAAAATAGATGAATACACACACACACACACACACACACACACACACACACACACACACACACAGATAGACAGATAGATAGATCATCTCTCTCATCTCATCAGCCGTTTGAGTGTCCACTGCGGAACCAGCCTATCCCGAACGAAAGTGGGGGCGATACAGCCAATGTATTTCTACCAAAGCAGACTTTACCGATCTAACAGAAGACCCGCCAACATATCGTAAAAATACTCCCGCTAATACCAATACACCAGTCCTGTATGAGACAGCCCTAGCATGTATTTAATATGGACGGTGGGTGTTAGCGCCGAAGTGGTGACATGTAGAGGTGTATGGTGTGTAGGAGGACTACTGGGCCTCAGGAGCAGGCTGTGAAGCCTATGCCCAGAGTCGAGCACATAAAAAAAAAAAAAGTGGCTTAGGCTGTCTAGCAGAGATTGTATGTAGGGTGATAAGTGCTTATAAGTGAAATTGTTGTGTTGCAGTGGCTTTGGATGTTTGTGTAGTCTGTGAATCAAGTGTAATCAGCCCGCGTACGCCGACTGGGTACAAGCATACTTTATAGTATGTGACACTGGTTCAACCACAGCACCCTTTATATCCGCCAATGTAGTATGTGGCCTGAAGAACGCTCCTAAACTTTATTACCCTGGCAGGGCACGAACCCTCGTTCTTCAGTGTACGAAAATGCACACTTTACCACTGTACGACAGAGGCTCCATATATATTTATATATATATATATATATATATATATATATATATATATATATATATATATATCATCACAAGCCATTTGAGTGTCCACTGCAGGACCGGCCTATTCCGACTGAAGTGGGGACGATACAACCTATGTATCTCTACCAAGTGCCTTAGGCTGTCTGGCAGAGATTGTATGTAAGGTGAGAAGTGCCTGTAAGTGTAATTGTAGTGTTGGAGTGGCTTTGGATGTGTGTCTAGTCTGTGAACCAAGTGTTATCGGCTCACGCAAGCCAACTGGGTGCAAGTGTACTTAATAGTATGCGACTCTGATTCAACCACAGCACCCCTAATGTCCGCCAAAGCAGTACGTGATCGGAAGGACACTCCCAAAGATTATTACCCTGGCGGGGCGCGAACCCTCGTTCTTCAGTGTATGAAAATGCACACTTTACCACTATACCACATATATACATATATATATATATATATATATATATATATATATATATATATATATATATATATATACACACACACACACAGTATATTCTACATATAGAAAAGTAGATTCGAGTAGAAAGGATATAAATTGGGAAAATGATAGGTGAGGGACCCAATACGAAAGAATGTCCAAACCTTGCCCAAATCTTAACCATTACGGACCTACAGTTACTGGTGACCTAATGTGCGAAAATGGTCTCCCGCTTAATTCACTCTTAAGGCCATAAATAATTGTAGTTCTGTAATCGTTGAGTTTCAGATATATATATATATATATATATATATATATATATATATATATATATATATATATATATATATATAGATAGATAGATAGATAGATAGATATATTGCGTAGGATTCCGTTAATAATGATTACTAAAGTAATTCATGTTGCTCCCAGCATGACTGCCAAATTCAACCGTGGAGGAAAAAAAAATTAAGAGTGAAAACTCTTTGGTTAGCACGAGCCCTATCAGTACACCTGTGGTCCATTCGGTCCTCTGGAATATATTTTCCGCAATATTTTCTGAAAGACTGATTATTTTTATTTGTCATTTTAGGTAAATGTCACTTACACACATATCTTTGTTAGGATTAAATATTACCTGAATTGGTACAACCACGGAATCTCAATGAGATTATGGTTTGGGGTCCACATGGACCCCAGATGGACAGTGTATATGCAAATTTACAGGAGTATTTTTCTCCATATTCTTACACAAACATCCAGTTTGTTTCAGATTAGGTGTGGACTGAAAGATGGCACAGCGACAGGCATGGGTAAATGTTGAACAAGCTGTCGGTATGATTTTCAAGAGTGGCTGATATTTCAGATGTTGACCATTCTGACAATGATGAAGATGATGATGATGATGATGATAACTGCATTTTACTTCTTGATGTTGACTCTGAAAATGAGGATTTTGTGTCTGAATAAGAATCAGATCCAGAACAACTAAGTGATCAGGCTCCAGCTGCAAGTGTTCGGCGTGTTTCTGCACACAGATCGGGATTCAATCAAGAGGCAGAGAAAGTTGTACCAGCATGGCAAGAAGGAACTGAAGACAGAGAGGAAAGAGGAAAAGTACAAATTAGAGGAATCAGAGTATATCAGGAATTAGAATGCAGTTATGATCATCATCGTCACTGTCAAAATGGCATCAACTGAAATATCAGAGCCACTCTCGAAAATCATATCAACCGCTTGTTCCCCATTTATCCATGCCTGTTATTGCGCCATCTTTCAGTTCACAGCTAATCTGAAACAAACAAGATGTTTGTGTAAGGATATGGAAAAAAATACACTTATAAATTTGCATACTGTACACTGTCTGCCGAGGGTCTATGTGGAACCCAGACCTATATTTTTTGGCAGGTGTTCTGAAATTTGCAAACAATACATTAGTTTCAGTTTGGATTATTAGAGCAGATTTGGAAGAGGTATCACTGTCATAATTTCACTTAGGTAGTTGTTTAAAAATGTGATAAAAATGTAAATGATTTTTAAAAGTCGTATTTCTATTCGATACTACCAATGAAAATATTAATAACATACAAGTGTGTCCTTATCTCACTTTTATTATTGTATAATATAATGACGCAATAGAATATAAGTATTATTAGACAAGATCGTAAAGCAAAAATATCAAGCAGACAAAAACTGGTGGTGGGGTCCAAGTGGATCCCAGGTGTACAGATTAGTAAGTTCCGGCACATACTGATGAGGGTTAACTCCATGAATCAGGATACGTTTTCTGTTGAATATATTTCGGCCACGTCGAGATTATATTATTCATCTTAGGGAAGACCTTATGTCAGTGAAAGCTACATCTATTCCCATTTATCTCGAAAAGTCTCTTCTAAACTGAATAAAATGGTCTCGATTTGGCAAGAATAAAGTACAGAATGTCACCAGACATAAGAGAGTAACAAAGATTGGTGATTTTGGATGCAGCCTTGTGTGTGTGTGTGTGTGTGTGTGTGTGTGTGTGTGTGTGTGTGTGTGTGTGTGTGTGTGTGTGCTTTGACCTCGGCTATGTGATGTACATCATCAGTATTGTGTGCCACCAATATCAGAGCTCAGATTTTTAAAAAACTCTCAATCAGATTCCTCACGTAATCTAATAATGGTTTTAGCAGAAGAAATAACAGACATAGGACAATATTGTTGTCTCCTTTCCTTCTCATTTCTGTAATAACTTGCTGAAAGGCCGCCTTTGGCAGCCACCGCTCTATGTCAAGTCACTTACTATCTACAGAAATGAGTCATAACTCGGGAACCGGTGGCCCGATTGGACTGGAAATTGTTTTATTCTTCAAGCTGGAGAATTTTAATGGTACCTTGCTCTAACAAAAATCTGCGATACATACTCCGTTTTTGCTAGTATGGTAACAAACTAACAAACCAACTTGGTAAAGTAATTGGATCATTATAATATAGATTATGCTATGCCATTATACCATACAATTTTAGTATAAGGGGGGAGGAAAGAGCCGCGAGAGAGTGATAAGGTAGTAATTTTAACGCCGGACGGAAGATGAATCAATACCCTTCACTAAAAGCAAATATTAAATTTGAAACCAAAGGCCGGAAATGATTAGTAAGTCGGGAACCGGTGGCCCAGTTGATCTGGAAATTGTTTTGTTCTTCAAGTTAGAGCATTTTTTACCTTACTGTAACAAAGATTTGCGTTACATGACCCATTTTTGCTGTGTTACGGGAACAAACTGACAAACATACAGAAATCGGATCATTATGATACAGATAAGCTGTGGTTACGACTGTGGGTTGATCGCAAAAAGTCGACGTCATGCTTCTCGGAAGTTCTTTCACCACATTTATTATTTATTGGTATGTGTGTAATGGATTATGTTTATGGATGTGTCTGTATCTGTATATTAAGCGGTCTTTAGATATCTACCCAGTCATATCTCTCTCTCTCTCTCTCTCTCTCTCTCTCTCTCTCTCTCTCTCTCTCTCTCTCTCCCCTTATCTATCTGTCTATCTATCTTTCTATTTATCTCTTTGTTTCTATCTGTTTAGCAGTCTATGTATAGCTATCTATCTTTCTATGTATCCACCTATGCATCTATCTGTAAGGCATGGACCATGGGATTCCCTATAGATATGAGTATACAGGGCTCCACCGAATATACTGAATGTGGCCAAAAAAATAAAATAAAAATACATTTCACCAGATAGTAGTGTATGTGGCAGGGAGGTGAGGTTATTTGCCACAATCCCCCCAGCCAAATATGAATTCCACCGTTAATGCTTTCACGGGCGTTCCTGTTGGATTATCGTCAACTAAAGGTCCAACCACACTGCCTCCTGTGCTTGCGGGCATTGTGCCACCGAAAGTGAGTAGGCACTATCTCGGCAAATCAGAGACCGGGACATTAAACAAAATGGAATACATGAAGAGCTAAACAAACAATATAAAATGCCTCACACAAGATTCCAAGCTTAATACTGAAATGACTGAATTAGAAAACATTAGTTTGGATATAGTAGGTCTGAGTGAGATTCACAGAAAATATAAAAGAATAATTCAGCTCCCAGACATCAAACACCTACCTTACCACAGAGGAAGGCAAAATGAAAGAATTATTGTTGTGGGCTTTCTAATTAAAAGAAGTCTTGCGGAGAACATTGTTAAATTTAGCAGTGTGACAGAGTAGCATGGATTGTTATTAAACTAGGCAAATGACACACTATGAAAGTAATACAAGTATATGAACCAACTTTTCAAAGCTCAGGTGAATAAACAGAAACAGTCTGTGACAACGTTTCCCAGATTATGGAAGAAGAAAAGAACACATGTACTATGCCCATGGGAGACTTTTATGCAAAAATTGACAAATCGAGAAATGAAGAAGCCTGTATGGGAAAATTCGAAGGAGGAGAATGGAATGACAGAGGTTAAATTGTAATAAATTTACTGAAATGTATAAAATGAGAATAATGAATACAGTCTTTCCCAAATGAACAAGGAGAAACAAAGAATGAAATCGACTTCACTATAGCTGATATTAGTAACACGATCATGTCACAGTTATTAACAAAGTAGATATAGGAAATGACCCTAGGGTGGTGGATTGCACAGCCAGATTCAATTTCAGAACTGAAAGAAAGAACTTGATTAAAACTTTTTAACCCACCCTGTCCCAACCGATTTTCCACCACTGACTTCCTACAATCCTGACCAATTTTGGATTTTTTTTTTTTTTTGACTCAAACCTCCGCTTTTGGTGAGAAACATCGAAAATTCTTAGAGAAATCGCTCAACTGAGGTTTAAACTACTCGATATAGGGAGCAGTACCCCTTACCTTACTGGGTTTTCTATCAGGCTGGTTCCAAAGAAAATGAGTTCTATGGGAGGATACCTATTCCACACCACTCATAAACGGTATTTATTTATTTATTTGGTACGAATTTATATGCAGTATGAGAGTATATTGGTTTTCAAACAGTAATATAGGCAATATAAACATTGCTTCAATCACCAAACACATCAACATACCTGACCTTTTTGGGCGACATTACCTGATCATCATTTCTGTTTCTTCCTCAAATGCTATGTAAACTTTGTCCTCTACATTGTCATCGATTGGGGAATCACTCTGGCCCTGAATTTCGTACCGTGGCACGACATGTCTTTACTGGCCAGGTCCCTTGTAACAGGTGAATTGCCGAGACAATGGCGTGTGGGTGGGGGGGAGGTCATGCAGGGTAAGGCATTGTCCCTGCCTGGCATCTTGTAGAGGAAGGTGTCCCTTGTATACATACCAAAAATCACGCGCGAAAATTGAAAATTGTGCAAATTAGGGATCTTGCAATTGATCCGCATTTATATACATCAATGGGACTGACAGTGACAAAACGTGTGGATGTATATATATGTCAACGGGTTAAAAATATGCCCAATAAAAGTAAATGAAAACAATTTAACCATGCAGTTAGAAATAATAAGCAGATTTCTGGCTCTGAGTCATGGTGAGTGTTACACTGATGAGTTGAATGGTAAACTAACGAAAATGCAATAAGAATCAGCAGAAGCAGTAGGGAAAGCTGATACAACCAAAGCTAAGAAGCATTCAAAAGTGACCTCAAGCAGGTAATACAACCAAAGCCAACAAGCATTCAGAAGTGACCTCGAGCTCCTGAAAAGAAGAAAGGAGGCAAAGAAAAAACAAAAAAAACTGAAACAGAAATAATGGAATATAATAAGCTTATCAACAACAGACAGAAGAGGAGAAAAAAACAGAAACATTGATCAGATCAAAGAAACCATAAAAAAAAAAAGAAAAAAAGTCTGCAACAGGTCCGATGTATAATAGCACTAGGAAATAACGAATTATATTACTGAAAGAAAAAGAACAATCATTATGAGTAAATGTAGAAATAGAATGGTGAAGAGAGTTGAAGACTTTTACAAAGCACAGTATGCATAAAAGACAATAGTACCAAGAGCTAACTTTTCAGTTGACACAAGTACCTGAGGTAACACAAGACGAGGCAAACCTGTCTCTTAAAGGTATGAAAAGAGGGAAGACCCAAGGAGAAGATGGAATGGTAGCAGATTTATTGTCGGACGAAGGAGTACAAATACAAAACAGGCTTGCCTACTAATTTACTCAGTGTATAAAGAAGAAGAAAATTCCCACAACATCGTGCAATAATGCAATAATTATTTTGCTTTACAAATATGTTGACTCAAAAGATCTCGGTAACTATCGACCAGTCAGTGTATTACCGATTATTTACTAACTCCTCACTAAAGTCCTTACGAACAGACTAACAACAGATTTGGAAGAAAAACAATCTCGTGAACACGCAGGATTCCAAAACTGGCATTTGACTACTGATCATCTACACACAATGAATCACCTAATTGAGAAAAGTACAGAACATAAGAAACCACTGTGCTTAGGTTCTGCTGACTGTGAAAAGGCATTCGACTCAGTGGAGCACATAGCAATTATAAGTTCATTGTAGGAACAAGGAGTAATGAGAACATCGCAAAACTGCTCGAAAACATATATAAAGAGGGAATTGCTATATTTACATTACATAAAGACTCAGAAAAAAAATAATATTGAGAAGGGCGCGCATCAGTGAGATAACCATAGTTATTTACAACATGCCTAGAAAGTAATTTCAGAAAGCTAGACTGGGAGAAGTAAACATAGATGGATTAAACCTAAACCATTTAATATTTTCAGATGGCATTATCCTAATCTTAGAAACAGCTGAGGCACTGCAAGAAATGTTAAACGACCCAAACAGAGTAAGTCTCAAACAGGGCTAAAGATGAGCCGGAGTAAAACTAATGTTGAATCCAAATACACCTAAGAATGTCATCAGAATAAGAAAAATCCTTGAGGAAGTCAAGGAGTACAATTACCTGAGACAGATACTAAAACTAACGAATGGTCATGATAGCGAAATAAAAAGATTCATTACAACTGGATGGAAAGCTTCCGGTAAACATATGAAAAAGTAGATTGCCAATATGTGTGAAACGAAAAGTGTAAAACAAATGTACAGTCATGACTATGACGTTTGATTGTGAGACTTGGAAACTGACAAAATCGATGGAATATCAACTATCCATTCTCAAAGAGCAATGGGAAGGTCACTGTTGGGAATATCTTTACGAGACAGGAAAACATCAACTTGGGTGAGGGAGCAGACTAAAGTCAAAGACATTATAGAAGTTTTAAAAGCACAGAGGTGGAGGTGGGCAGGTCATGTAACGAGAGTAGGGGATAACCGATGGAGCAAGAGGCTGACTGACTGGACTCCAAGAGACTGTAAGCGAAGGAGAAAAAGGCCAGACAGGAAGTGGAGAGATGAGATCGAGAAATTTGTGGGCAAAACGTGGCAGAGATTGGGTCAGTCAAGGCTTTCGTGAAAATGGTTTGGGGAGGCCTTTGTTCAGTAGCGGATTTGCAATGGATCATGATATACTGTATATATATATATATATAAACATTCTTGTCTTCGAAATTTACATCACCTCAAAGTTCAAACTTTTCGCACAGTGTCTATCGGATGGACATTTCGACAAGTAACATGTTTTAAATATGGTTTTGTTATTTTTTATTTCCATAAATATGTGAAGTAAAAGCACTACAGATGCATTGTTATGTTCACCGACCGACCTACCATGATCCTTATCTTTATATACGTAGACAATACCAAGTTGTTTGCTGACAGTACCGCAATGGACTTGTCAGATGTTGATGATGATGATGATGATGACAGTTCTGTTCTTCTCTTTAATCACTTCAGTACGATGATATCTTCTGTGATATTGTAACGTAAATTCAGGTTGGAAGAACTCTCTGTGCCAGAAAAAGTCAATGAATGTTGTATCTAACCTCTCTAATTGAAAATTTTTGTCCCGCGGTAAATATTATCGTCAAAAGCTAACAAGAATATTGTATAAATGTCGTCTTTAGGCGGATGGGGTTAATTAACAGCTCAGGTTCATGCCGTTATCTCCTTATATTGTCTCTTTGTAATTATTTATTTTTTTATTCAGTTTTTGTCAGCATCATCGTCATCACAACTTGCCTTCTCATTTCTCACTATTGAACTGGATAGTTTTTGGCTTTTGTGCTATCCTAATCTGTCTGATCAAGCAGATCCCTCAACTGCAAGTGAGCAACCGCTCGTGCAGGACTGTTCCCGTGCAGTGAACTGATATTCCTGTGCGTATGACAGAGCCTCAAAACAGCGAGGCGTGGGAATTAGTGTGGAGGTTTGGTTCCTGGGTGGACGCCACATTTGGGTCTCTGTACCCAATTTTTTTCAATGCAAGGAACAAGGAACCAAAGGCTAGGTGCCCACAAATTGTTCCCTTCAAGAAAAAACAAAAGTAATATAACAGAGAGCCAAATTCAAGATCCGTACATTTCGAGATGCCTGGACACACTGCGTTTGAAAGACTGGAGATCATAGGCAGTAGGAAACACAGACAGAGGAAGAAAGTTCAAGAGTTGACCTGTTACATATATGAAGGACTTGGAGTAACGGTTAACACTTGTATTAGAAAGCTGAACAGAAAAGGGATGAGAGTTTGTTGCTAGACGGGTGTTACGCGCTCATAGTAGGGGTGGGGAGATGCAAGCAGATAGTTCAGAGGAGCAGCAACCATTCAGACAGCAATAGAAAAGATATAAAGATGCATTAATGCGGCGAAGAGACAGAGGTTGAAGGGGGCCTATAAGAGGAGGAGAGTTAATGAGAAGAAAAGCCCTAACAGTTAACAGGGGCATCGTAGCAGACTCAACGTCACCCTGTCATTTAGCTATATGGTTACCACCCAGCGTTGTAAATGGTTCCCTGAGTACAGGAAACCATTGGGCTTGCGATTCAATGTGGATCCACCTGAAGTGGAAAGTAGAGCAATAAACAGTGACAGGAAGGGTGACAGAAAGAGGAAGAGTTGTGGGCAGACACAGAAAATGAATGATAGACATGAAGGAAGATGTATAGGTCGTGAGTGGACGATGGGCTCCCCCATCTACCACCTTGAATGAGATTGGTAAGATTGTCAACTTTTCACCCCATGTTCCTCTACACGCCTGCATAATCGCTCGGCTGTTTTTTTTTCCGTTTTTCATCACCACGTTCATCATCACCAACGCCCTCCTCTTTATCATTCATCATCATGAAAATCCTCCTCCTTATCATCATGATCGTCAACATCCTCACCATCATCCGCATCTCATAATTATTGTAATAGTAATCATGCTTACCAGTAATACATGACGTAGGTAGACTATCAGCTCTTGTACTTCTATGGTTCCTCCGTTCTCTTGCATCATCACTGCTATAATTCTCCCTCCCCTTCTTTTTTCTTTCTTTTTCTTTTTTTAACCGCCAGGTTATCCTTCCTCTGCCCAAAACTTTCTGTGTTCTTCGTACTCCCACAGTCATCCCTCTCTGTATAGTCTTAATTATAATCAGGCTCTCTCCCCACATCCATATTATTCTGCCCAATTTGAGCTTCTTACTCTCACCTTCCTCCATTCTCTCGCTTTTAACTTGCTATTCCTACTACTTTTTTTCTTTTCTTGAACAATGTCAACTGACTGCCACTTGAATTATTAACCCGTTTACATTGAAATCTCTCTCGAACTCTGAGTAAAGTCTCTGACGGTAACAAGAATTCAGTAGGTCATTATGCAAGAGAGGATAATGAAGAATATATAATTCTCTCACTACCGGGAGGGGAGTGTCTCTTTATATAAATCTACTCGTCTGGCGTTTGAAAGAACAACATAAAAGTAACCGAATTGTAGGGGTTTAGAAAACGCTACTAACAGTGAAATGTTGAGGACAAGAGGTTGTGCGATCTCTAGTTTCCCTTGATCATGAGACAGAACGGAAAACCAGGGGGACGGGGGTGAAAAGTGTAACGGGGGCAGGATGAGGAGTAAGAAGGAAAAAGAGATGGGGGTGACAGAGTGCGGAGTGAGGGTGACGCCTGAGAAGTGTGACAGAGTGAAGAGGAAGGGTGAAACAGGGATAGGGGTGAAGGAAAAGGCTGACAGGACCAGGAGTAAGTGAGACGGATTACTGGGTGAGGGA
The DNA here is from genome assembly GCF_032717465.1 of Coenobita brevimanus. Classification (NCBI taxonomy): domain Eukaryota; kingdom Metazoa; phylum Arthropoda; class Malacostraca; order Decapoda; family Coenobitidae; genus Coenobita; species Coenobita brevimanus. The sequence goes on along the minus strand of NC_137064.1, from coordinate 12,901,983 downwards.
GAGGTGATGGGGTGAAAGAGAGGTGACGGGTGACAAGAAAGGGGTTCAAGCATGATGGAAGACAGAGTGAGAAAGAGAGGAGACAGTGTGCGGGAAAAGGTTGACAGATGAGGCAGAGAATTGGCATGTTGCGGGAAAGAGTTGACGAGTGAGGGAGAAGGATCACAGGGTGAGTGATGACAGTGATGGAGAGGGATGAATTGAGGTAAGGTGACAGAGTGAATTAGAGTTACAGGGCGTGGAAGAAGACTGATAGGGTGAGAGTGTGAGGTAGAGGGGTGAAAGGGTGAGGTAGAGAGGTGAAGAGTGTGGTAAAAAGGGTGACAAAATGAAGTAGAGGAGTGACTAGTGAATTATACGGGTGACAGGGCGAGGTAAAGTGTAACAGGATAAAGTAAATGGATGGCCGAACGAGCTAGAGGGATGATAGGGTGAGGCAGAGGGATGACAGGGTAAAGCAGAGGGATGACAAGGTGAGGGAAATAGATGACAGGATGAGGCAAAGGGATGACAGGGCGAGAGAGGTGACAGGATTAGGATGAAGGGTGAGGAGGAGACAAGATGAAGGCAAATGATGACAAGGTTTGTCAGGCGGCAGGGTGAGGGGTGACAGCTTCAGGAAGATGAAGAATGGCGAGTGGGCGGAAGAGAGGAGTGACAAAGGGATGGAAAGCGATGACAGACCCAAAAGATCAGTGTAGACCTACTGCTCTTTAGTCACTTTAGATTTCTCTGGGCCCTGTCGGCTTACTTCAGGTCCGTTACGGTACATCGATTTCAGGTCTACATTGAGTCATACAGGCCAAAAATAAGGTACAGAAATCGAAGAGGAATTTGCAGGACGGGCTAGGATGGTAACAGATCGTGGGACAGGTTGGGTCGAGTACACCCAGTGAAATCGGGATTTGTATGAGGGGCGACGCTCATGGTGAGGAGGAATTTTTATCTTGGAAAGGAGTGGGCATGGAGAGAAGTAGGCGGAACAAGATAGAATGGTGGTGGTGGTTGGTGAGGTGGGGCGTGGAAAAATCCAGTGAATAGGAGAGTAGCAGCTTTGCCAATATGGGGGTGGCGACTGCTTGCATCAAGGGACTCTCCTGTAAAAACAAGATCATGAAAGTGAACTCGCGTCGCTTCCATATACCTTTCGTCTTGACATGAAAGTAGAAAAAAAAAAAACGCACAGAAAGAGACGGGCATTAAAGATGAACAAACGAGGTAAGTCACGCGCAGCTCCCCGTACGCCCTCACCCCTCCCACCCCTTGCCAGCGGCAGCCCACAAATTAAGGAGCCGCGAGGTGGGGACTTCTAAGAGCTTTCGCAAATCAAATCTTGCTTGGGTGACGGTGGGTTGTGCTGGTCCCCGGGGTGACTGTGGAGGCTGGTGGCGCAGTGGACGCAGTTATCGGGAAACACCCACGCCGCTACAGTCTCCAGGGAGGGAGAAATGAGCAACGTTAAAAAATACGTAGGAAAATTATATCGAACGCTTTTGGCCCAAAGCAGTCTGATAATTTCCTGCATTACTTTTGAAGTTGCAATTAAAATATAATCATTTCATGGAGAAAAAAAAAACTTTTCAATATATAATCAAAACCCACCGATATCATATAACATTACAATAATGATTGTTTTCATGGCTCCAATTTGCTCACTGCAGGAATTGGGTATAATACGACTGATCTTGAGGCTGTTGAAAAAAAAATTATGCATGACTCATTCGGCAGGCAGTGAATGGGCGGGCAGCAGGAGCGTGGAGCAAAGCAGTCCCTCGCAGAGCCGGCCACAGCACCACACCACCACCACCACACCACAACCACCACCATCACCGCATCAGCGCCACCACAACACCACAAGCAGGAGATCCACAGCTCTTCCCCAGGTGACATGGACAGCAGGTCTCTCTCTCTCTCTCTCTCTCTCTCTCTCTCTCTCTCTTAATCGTTCACATTTCGCTTTTTTACGTTGTTAAATCAAAGCCAGTTACAGCTTGTATCACAAGTAATCAATAATGTAAATGAGTTTTCAGACTGCAGCCACCAGCAAATACTGACCATCATAACTCAGCATTCATAGCAGGATATTTTCACTCTCCTATGATAAGGAGTTTGACAGTTTATAATATGTTTTTAGTATATGATACACAATTTACTCACGGGCTGGTGAATGCCAGGCCTCAACTTTGGCTGTGATATCTATCGCTGTTTATGTAGTTCACTTTAACTCTCATTTGGCACAAAGGTATAGTGAAAGTTGTACTCAGTGTCATGTAGAGGCTGTTACTTTCCATCATTAATTTTCATGACGTTGGATACTTTATATTTGGTCTAAAATGTATGCATGGCCTGGATATTTCAACAGCTCCCTTTTTTTTTTCCTCACACCATATCCGCCACTCTTTAGGCAGCGTGATTGCCTCATCCAGCTGTACTTAATATAATCCAAACCAACCCAAGCAACCTTACATAATTCAGGGACAAGAAAGATGACTTGGTTTACCAAAGAACTACATTATTAAACTACCAAATGTCCCACTTAGGTTTCATGACTCCCCTTCGTTCCATTTTTATGACATTTCACCATTTGTGAGCTTATGCGCCAATAAACCAAGGCAATTTGCATGCTCAGGTAATTTTCCTCGTACCTCATAACCTTGGGGTCAAATGGAGGTCAGAATACCTATGGAATCTAACCCCTTTTTAAAATCACAAATGAAGTAATATATAATAATTGGAATCAGTCTCACCCAGAGTGGACGGGGGTAGTCAGCCTGTATTTCAAATGCAACAATATAATTGGTAAGCAGTATGATATATATATATATATATATATATATATATATATATATATATATATATATATATATATATATATTGTGTGTGTGTGTGTGTGTGTGTGTGTGTGTGTGTGTGTGTTCTTACCTAATTGTATCTTAACAGGAATGAGCCAAGCTCGTTCTGTCCCGTTGTATTAAACCATTTTTATCATACATAGCCTTAAATTTATGAATTGTTTTGGCACATAATTTCATTCGGTAGTGCATTCCACTGATCAACTGCCCTATTAGGGAAACTGAATTTCCTTACATTTTTATCACCTCTCTTTGTATGCAGTTTTTGCAATATCCTCTTGCTGCTGTTTCCCCATAGGTTATATATTCATTTATGTCTATTTTCTCTTTCCCTGAGACACATTTATATTGCATAATCATGTCTCCTCTTTTCCGTCTCTTCTGTAGTGTTGGCAGTTTCAATTTTTCTAGTCTTTCTTCTTAGCTTAGATCCCTTAAGCTTGGTACCCATCTTGTAGCAGGCTTTTGAACTTTTTCAATCTTATCTGTGTGTTTCGTGAGATGAGGATTCCAGACTACTGATGCATACTCCAGGGTTTGTCTGATGAATGTTATTATCTTTCTCAGCATGTCTTCATTTATGTATGTGAATGCTTCTCATATTAGCAAGCTGTATATACATGTTCCTTACCTTCCCACTGATGTGTGTGTGTGTGTGTGTGTGTGTGTGTGTGTGTGTGTGTGTATGTGTGTGATCTTGTGTTCGATATTGTCGGTAGGATGATGGCGGGCTAGTGGGTCGTGGTGTGGACGACGTGCTGGCATCGTTGGTGCGACTCTCCAAGAACCCCACTTTCTGGCGCTTCGTGCACAGCGTCGTCGGTGAGTGCCTTGCTGATGTGTAAACTGCGTTGCCGATTTGATCTTGTGTCATAGTGTCTTATTTTCATGAGGTTGGGAAGCTTAAGAGCATCTTTCCTTTAACGATACATTTTGCGCATAACATGTTAAGATTCTCTTGTATGTTATTTATACCATATTATTCTTTCATCGAAGGATATTGTATAAGGTAACTTTCCACAAGGCACTCCATTTTTTTTTTCATACTCGGTTTTCTTTCTATCAAATGATATGGCACATTTCATGTTTTGAGTAAAAGCAACATTCTATATTGCAGTGGAATGCTGACAACATACTTTGTCCAACAAGTATACTACTGTTGAACTGGGGAAATTTTATAGCCAGCAGCTTGCATCAATTTTTTAGGCTGATGTCATTTTGGAAAGTCTCGTGTCATTATGTTGATTGAAGAAGACAGCCCGATCATATATACAATAAGACTTTCAGAAAAAGACGTTCCCTACACCGATCCTAAAGACGGTGTTTGAATTTAAGATGTTTGTTTTCTCCATATAGTGCTAGATCATCTTTACGTATTTTTCAAGCAACTCTGATAGAGTTCATACTACGTCACTAGATTCTACGTGAAAAACAATAAGGCTGTTATTAGGTGCGCTCAACATCAACATCCACGACCTCCAATACGTAATATATTCTGCATCGCTTGGGATGCAAAATTTCTTTTGGTTTGTGGGTGTCATGCCACAACACTCCAACTGAGCACAGATGGAGTCCCCTACATTTTGTGCCTTGTAGGTCTCTTCCAGTGCATCTGCAAGACTTTATATTATATGCAGTTACTGCTATGGCTTATTACACATAATTATGTGCATGATGCCCTTCATTCTTATCACCCTTGCACTATTTCCGTCTGGCTGAAACTCGTAGATGGAGGATTAGCTGCAGCAGGGGGAGGAGAATCATCAGAACTGTCACCTTGGGCAACATCAGAAGTGTTGCTTCCCTCCACAACATGAACAAAGTTATCTGCAGCAAACTCCTCCAGTGAGCCCAATCTGTTGGTATAAGTGCGTATTTTGTCATAAGAACTGGTCAGTTTTTCCTCCAGGTTTTGATGGAGTTTACAGATAACCCGCAAAGCACATCTAATGGCATCGGCTGTCGCAAATGAGGCGTTTGAGAATATTCGGCTGACAAATAAAGCCTTTTTCCTTTTCTCTCCGCGGATTGAAGTGAATGCCATTTTATTTTGTCACAATGGTCTCACACAAGCATAAGGGAGGCACGTGGACGGCATTGGCAGTCTACTGCGTGCCCTGGAAGGGTTAGGTTCGGAAACTTCTGATTCTGCATTGTCCAATTCACTCACCGTTGCTACCGCTTGCCTAACCCATACTACCTCCACCCATAAGCTTGGCTGTCCACTCATGCGAGGAAGGTACTCAGTGATAGTACAATCGGGAAGAAACTGAATGAGAGATTGTGCTTACTGCCGAATAAGGACGAGGGGCAGTCAGAATTCATTTAGGACACATACACTACACTACGGCCACTGAGCCTCCTTCACGGCGCACATGCCTTGCCATTATCTCACCACCACCCACATCGTCCCAGCCTGGTACTTTGTAGGGGTTTTCACTCCAGTCTGTGTGCTTTTTCCGGTATCACATCGAGGTGAGGCACTAGTTATGTACTGCTGTGATGGGAAGTGTATATGGTTTATACTAGTGCTTAACTGCAAAAAATTGTGGGAATAACTAATAGCCTTTCCCTCACAAAATGCTTACAAATACCATTATCTTTGTTTCCATACCGATACGAAGCCATAAATGACCAGTTCCGACCAAAAAGTAGAGAATATGATTTTTGAATATTCTTGCACATAGATATTTCCGACAATTCCATGCTGTCACGTTGTGTGTAATCGTCATTTATTTTTTTCTGATACTTCCTAGACTTACCTTGACCTGACACAATAAGAATTAGGCCGATATCTATTACCGTTTACGTGTAAGAAACGAGCAAACACACAGATAGACATTTTTGTGTGTAGCGATTTCCGACAATTTCGCGCCGTTGAGTCGCGCATGACCGCCAATTTTTTGTTGTATTTTCCAGAAACTCCTTGGACTTACCCCGATATAATGCAAAAATAATTAGGTCGATCTCTATTACTGTTCTCGTGAAAGAAATGAACAAACACACAGACATACAGATACACAACTTAAGTTTAGTATTTAGATTTGCACATAGAAAAAGAAATTTAAGTAAAATTTAAATATATGAGGAAAATTTCAGTGTCAAGAACGTGATATTATGAAGGTAAGGATGATATTCATTTAGTGAAGATTTCAGTTAAAAAAAAAAAAAGGGTGCACTATATGTAAGTTCTTAGAAGACAGGGAAAACTACTTTTCAAAATGTAAGCGTTATGCCAAAATAAACATTTACAAATGAGAACCATTCCTACAGCAATGTAAGAATTTAGACAAACAAGTGCATTATATATAGGTAGGAAGAGGCTGCTCTGGCCTGTGTTGGCAGCCCCACCTAGTCACAGACTTGCGCACTTATTGGGACATTGCTTCGCCAGTGCTCCAAAAATGACCTCTATTTTTCATTTCCCCACTCCAAACGCATCCATCTCTAGACATGGGGATAATTGCAGTGGAGAGAAGCGGGATTGGTTAGTATTACTGTACAGTCTGTTACTGAATGTTCTAGGCGATGTAGTTGCTGAGATATGTTGGTTTGAAGACAACCAATATTTGCAAACTGGGATCCCTGAGTGCAGCAAGCTACAGATTCAACTCCATGCTTTAGGTGTTAATGCAAACCTAAGCTGTGTCAGTGAAAGAATTTCCGCAACATCAGCCAAATTAGGAGCCCATTTTCAAGTTTACAGTTATTACGAACTGCATATAACTGACTAGGAATTTAAAGGTATGTGTTTTAAGTGCATTTTACCCTTATCTGTAGAACATTAACACGAACACTAGCCAAGCTGTGGCTACATTTATCACACTAGGTAGGGCTGTCCCATTTAAATAAGAAGAGACTGTCGTCAAAAATGTATGGAGAAACTATTCATCAGCTGATGCAACAGCTGACATGTCAGATCAACTCAAAATTTCAAGTAGAGCAACCCTGTGTTTCATAAGCATGTCGCTAAAATACCTCCTTATTGCTGAAAATGAAAATCGCCTAATTATCAGCTAATGTATCGGCTGATACAACAGCTGACATGTTAGATCAATTCAAAATTTCGAGCTGAGCAACTTTGTATAACATAAAAAAAAAAAAAAAAAAAAATCGCCGAGAGCTCTCCAAGAGCAGATATTCGAACTTTTCTTGAAGGAGGAAAAAAAATGAAAATCGCATAATAGTTATCTGCTGACGCACCTGCTGACATGTTAGATCAACTAAAAATTTACTGAGCAACTTCGTATATCATAAGAACATCGCTCAGAGCTCTCCATGATTTTCTTGAAGAAAAAATATTCCCCTGCTGTACCACATGTAGGCCTTTGGGTTTCGCCGCAGGTAAAAAAAAAAAAAAAAAAAAGTCATGGTTACTAGCCTTGCAGTCAAATACATGCCAACCAACCTATAAACTCATTGGGAGTACTTTCTGGCTGATCTGTTAACCAAAGGACTCCGTACAGTAAGTTCCCTGTAGCATCTTTATGAATTACTCTTCAACCTACAGGTATATAACGATACAGTAAGTTTAACTTTTTTCCCACACTGGTGTAAGATGCATATAATCATTAGCTAAATAATATGAAGTAAATGTTTGATATGTTCTTCTGGTTGTATGTGGTGGCAACCATCATCCACTCAATTGATGCAATCCTGCCTACTTCATCCTTCACTTTATCATTCTATTTCTGTGTCTGTCCACCCCTCTTCCTATTTCTCCCATCTTTCGTGTCACTTCTTACTAGTCTTCTTTCCTCTTTAAGTGGCTTTACATTGAGTGACAAGCCTAATGGTTTTCCGTAAGCCAGGTAACCATATTCAACGCCGGGTGGTAACCATATAATCAACCCATACGTGTTCCCTACGTGTCATCAAGTGGGTTGGTGGAAGGTTAATGCCCCTCTTTGCAAAACAACTAACTCAAAGACAAAGGGCCACCCCTTCCCGGATCATGGCGTCTGGCTATATTGTAGGTAGATAGATAGATTTTCATAAAATAGAATTTACTGCTACTACGAGTTCCTGAAATATTAAGAAAGTTTTGTAACACGCCAGTTAATGAAAGTCCTAACAGTTCGTGCTGCAATGAATAGCCATTTTGTTTGTTGGCTTTGCAAAGAAAGCTGTTATCTGTTAACTATGCAATTTTGAAGAATATAACTTTAAAACTGTCCGAGATATGATTGATTATTACAGAAAATGAAATTGGGAGAAAAACAGAGTTACTGTTTCTTATATACTTTCATTTATAGTGAGTATCAGCTTCCATCAATCGTGCATTATCCATATAAGCTTGAACATTACTTTCTAAAAACAGATATATGAAAGTTGCATCGCATAAAAAGGTTTCCAAAAACCGGTAATTCTTGCCCATGTAATATTTTTGGAGCACCTTGTGAAGTGCAGCCATAAATAACATAGAATATTTTGCCGTATCAAAGATGCTAATTAAAATGCAGTATAATGTCACGGAGGGCAACCTAACACCTCCAGAAGGAGCCCACCGAGGAGCATATACAGTGCGCCTGGACTCCGGGCGACAAGGACATAAGTCCGCCCGGGCCACGCGCCCCTATGACCCGGAGCTCGCCCGCCGCCACCATAGCAGGAATACAAGACTACCTTCCGGGCGAGCCGACCACCAACAACCTCGGGGTGGAGCTGTTACTCCAGCTCCAGTCAGCACCCCTGAGATGGCTGGTAGCCACTCAACCCCCCTACAGGAGACGGCCTGCAGCCGCTCCGGAGGCAAACAGGAGACGGCCTGTAGCCACTCCTGCTTTCGTCAGAAGACAGCCAGAAGCCGTTCTGAAGGTGCCCCTAATGAGACGGCCCGTAAACGCTCGACCCTCCTACAGGACACGGCCTGCAGCTGCTCTGGAGGCAAACAGGAGATGGCCTGTAGCCACTCCCACCTTCGTCAGGAGATGGCCAGAAGCCGCTCTGAAGGTGCCCCTGATGAGACGGCCTGTAGCCGCTCGGCCCTCCTACAGGAGATAGCCTGCAGCCGCTCCAAAGGCAAACAGGAGACGGCCTGTAGCCACTCCTGCCTTCGTCAGGAGACGGCAGGTAGTCACTCTGAAGGTGCCCCTAACGAGACAGCCTATAGTCGCTTGAGTCTCCTACAGGAGACGGCCTGCAGCCGCTCTGGAGGCAAACAGGAAATGACCTGTAGCCACTCCCGCCTTCATCAGGAGACGACTGGTAGCTGCTCTGAAGGTGCCCCTCGAGAGACGGCCTGTAGCCACTTGACCCTCCAACAGGAGACAGCCTGCAGCCGCTCCGGAGGAAACCAGGAGACAGCCGGTAGCCGCTCCCGCCTTCGTCAGGAGACGGCCTGTAGCCACTCTGAAGGTGCCCCTGAGTCAGCCTGTAGCCGTTCTCTCCCCCAGGCCATGGCCAGTAGCCGGGCCTTAGCGACAACCGGTAGCCATGCCCCCAGAAGGCCACGGCCAGTAACTGGGCCCTACGGCAGGAGATGGCCAGTAGCCGCTCCTCCATCAGGTGCTGACTCCTCTTCACCAACCTACAACCCAGAGGGAGCCCCCAGCCCGGAGGAGTACCGGAGAGGCCCCGTGACTACCACCAGGCTCTTCTCCCTGCAGCCAGATCCTGAAAGGACTCGCCTGATGGACCCCGACGTAGGCCGACACCACAGCCCCCTCCTGACGGCGTCTCCGAACATCGAGGACCACAGCCCTCTGACAGGAGCCTGAGCGAGAAATTCAGGCAGCTATTCGGCCCCAGCCCTGAGGGCCAGACTACTGCCCCAAGCCCCGAAAGCGCGGGACCCTTCGCCACCAGCAGCCCCGGATGAGAGAGGACACCCCTACGCATGATCCCGTGGCCCCTGAACACAGAGGCCCCCAGCATAACCCAGCCCCATCAGCAGTGAGGCTGAGTCACCCCTGCTGCCCTTGTACCTGACCACCACGATGCCCAGACCCGAAAGGAGTGACGGTGAAAGCACAGTGTCCGTGACTTAGTGAAGGAAAGGCAGAACAGTGAATTAATAGTATAAAGGAAGTCAGTGAGAAAAGCATCAGCAAGAGTGGTGGAATATGTAAGGTAACAGTAAAACAATGAACATACTATCTATCTATCTATCTATCTATAGCCCGACGCCCTAATCCCGCAAAGGGTGGCCGGAGACAAAACGCCTCCAAGTCGCTCTGTCACCCACCATTTGACTACCCTCTCCCCAACTCACCCCCCCTCCCTCATATACCTCTCAACTCCATCCCTCCACCTCATCGTCGGTCTACCTCTCCCTCTCCCTCCCTCCACCTCACCTACATACACCCTCTCCGTCAGTCTTTCATTCTCCATTCTCTTCACATGTCCAAACCACCTCAGTGTATTTCTCCTAATTTTCTCAACCACATCCACATCCACCCCACAACGTTCCTTCACTTCTTCATTCGTCAACCTGTCCCTCCACGTCACTCAACATGCTCCTCTCAAGTAACTCATTTCCATTGCCCTCACTCTTGATTTGTTCCCCTCTTGCAAGGTCCATGCCTCGCTTCCATACGTCAGGGTAGGGATCACAATACTATCATGCAGTGACTTCTTAACTTCCATACTCACCTCCCTATTTCTCATCACAGCTTTCAGTGTACCAACAACCTTCCTTCCCTGCTGTACTCTTTCACGCACTTCATCCCCCAAAGTTCCATCCTTACTCATCACACTACCCAAGTACTTGAATGCACTCACATTCTCCATATCCTCACCATCCAAACTCACTGCACACTCTGTGACTTCATTCCTCTCAAATACCATATCTTTACTTTTTTTTACATTAACTTTCAGATTCCTCCTCCTACACACTGTCCCAAATTCATACACCAAACCTTGCAACTCCCATTCATCTTCACTCAACGGTACTGTATCATCAGCAAACAGCAACACCGGAAGCTTCCAAATCTCACCCTCATTCATTAGAGCCACCCCTACATCCACTGCCCTACCCTACACCTCCTTTACAACCCCATCCATGTATATATTAAACAGCCATGGAGACATCACATAACCCTGTTTCATACAAGGCAGTGAAATACAGGTATATCACAGTGAATACGCTACCAAGTAATAACTAAAATCATACTCATCTTATGGATGTGATAGGAAGCGTTAGGAGGAATACACTGAGGTGGTTTGGCCATGTGGAAAGGATGGAGGGTGAAAGACTGACGAAGAGAGTGTATGTGAGTGAGGTGGAGGGGGGGAGAGGAAGGGGGAGGCCGAGGATGAGATGGAGGGATGGGGTGGAGAGGTATATGAGAGAGTGGGGTGTGAGTTGGGAGCAGGGCAGTGAAATGGCGAGGGACAGGGCGACGTGGAGGCAATTTGTTTGTGCCCACCCCGAACGGGATTGAGGCATCTGGCAATAGATAGGTAGATAGATATGCAGGCCCCAATGTTAAAGTAACCCCCGCAGTGAGATAGTACAACCAGTTCCACCAATTATAAAACTTGGACTTCCCGCAATAATAGTGCTTAACCCCTCTGCCCTAAGTGCTTTTCACCTTACCCAACCTTGACCTGAGTAGTATCCTGTGTGAAACTAACAACCTATATCTAGGCCTAAGAATTATAATTGTCCAGTATATCTGTGTTCGTGACATCTATCCGTTCCACTGTAGAATTTAGTAATACACATGTAAGGTTGTTGCCTTGAGTTTTTGTGTCCTGCCTGTCTCCTATTTGTCTCAGTTCCAGTCTAGAAAGAGAACCCAGCTACACACTAGGCGTTAGAGGGACGGGAAGCCGCCCGTAAAACACCTAGCATAACACTAATTGATAAGGAAGAGGTGCTTTAGAACCTCCTTAACTGACAGAAACACGGGCCTTACAGGACAGACGTATTCTAAGTAGAATAGTAAGCATTGTTTTACCTCTTCCTTGGCGATTTATTTTGTGTGTTGCATCTTATTCTCTTTTATATTATTAATATTGCTTTAAAATCGGCACAGCCTAAACTGGTAACTTACAACAGGATACTGAGATGCAGCAAGCAGAAGTCGCTAATGAAAAGGTTAGATTAGTTCCAGAGCTTAGTGGATTTTGTGGATTTATTGGAGCGCCCATGGGTGTTGCTGTAGCCTGGTCTCCCCCAGTGTTCAGTCTCATCTGCACTAGGAGTGCCTTTGTCAGCAGGACCAGTGGACATTTAAGAACTAGTTTGACACTCAGGCACTGTTTGATAGATATGTCCAGAACGCAAGTGCAAGGCGTTCAAGTCTTCATCAATATCTAGTTGCCCAGAAGTGTCCTGGCTACCTTCAACTCTATCCCCAAGATTTCCTGCACTCATATCATCCAACACTTGTACAACCTTATCCAACTTCTCTGCTCTCCACTCACGTAAGTCTAAGTCTGAATCTATGTCCGATTCAGCAGACTCAAATTCCCATTGTACCTGTTCTAAAGTGACAGCTCCTTCCTCAGTTATTGGCTGTGTCTTAACCTTCTCAGCCTATCCACCTAATCTTTGCCAGCAGCTATTCCCTTCCCAGTCACAGGAAGTTCTGGACTTACACAAAGAGATTAGTTATGGGCTTAGCAATAGAGAACAGGACACAGACAAAATACACAGAAAACAACAATTTAAGGGGGGACTGAGAAACTTTTAGCTTCACATGTTTCCTACACTACCGTGTGCTGATCGCAGAGTGTATGTCTTGTGGAATGACATGCATGTACACTAACCTAGGTGTATTCAGATGATGATGAAATCCAGGTAGGTTCACACTACAACACCACGGAAATTGTACACACTCGCCCATGCTTCCTCCCTCCAGCTGCGCTGAGTCGTACCCTCTACGCTCGCCACAAGTTGACTGCCGCTCTCTCGCACTCCTCACTCCTCAGAATGATGTCACCCCTCTCAGCGCTGGTCTCGAGTTTCTCCTCCATAACAGAGGGATATCTCATTCAGATCTCGCTAGAGACAGAGATGCAAATCTTGAGAGAAAGAGTTTCACTACTCTGATTTTTCCTGCTCTCACTGTTTCTATCCTTTATCTCACTCCGCAATTAGTCCCTTTGAAAAAGTGGGATTTTCTTGTTTTTTTTTCTGTTAAATTTCACCTGAGATTAAGAGGCAACATGAGTGGTTCCAAGGGTTGCTCATTTCACATAAGTTAGAGTCCGTTTTTTGGCACCTTTCATATCCCAGCACTAGGCCACCAGTTTAACCCGCCACGTCCCGGCAGATTTTTCACCTCTGACCCCCCTGCCCAATCCCGGCGGATTTTCAAAAAGTTTTTTTTTTGGCTAAAACCTCCGCTTTTTATGAGAAACATCGAATATTTAGAGAGAAAGTGCTTAGTTGAGTTTAAAAATACCAAATACAGGTAAAAGTACCCCCACCTTGGTACCATGTTCTCTCAGGCCAGGCTCCAAAGAAGACGTTTTCTTAGGAGAGGCAACTATTCCAAACCACTCATTATATATATATATATATATATATATATATATATATAGGTGAGTTGCCCAGAAAATGTTGTGCAGGGGGAGGCCAGGGGGGTCAGGTGGGGCCACACATTATCCCCACCTGGCATTGGGTAGAGGAAGGTCTCCCACATATGCCTACCAAAAATCACCCATCAAAATGTGCAAATGACGGACCTCACAATTGCAAAACGTTTGGATACGTTGTTGGGTGTCACCCTGACAAAACGTGGCAACGTATCCATACGTCGTCAGGATGCCTCGGGTTGAATGTTTCGGTGTAGACTCAGCTGAATTCCACAGTTAGCTGCTGAGACTATGATGATGTGTGATCAGGAGCAGGCAGCATGTCAGGTGAATCAGAAAAACAGATGCAGGTGTGTTTCTCCCTCTTTATTATGCCATAGGATGATACAGCTGTGAAAAGAGAGATAACAGATTTGAGTGTCTACATCTGGCAGGAACTAGAAGCTATCTGACTGACCTCACTGCTTAGCCTGGGAACTGGCATAGGTCAAAGATGCTATTATCTCTTAGACATATGGAGATATGTACATGAGTGGGTGTGTGTTACAACTTTACAATGCACTTCATACACCTCAATAAGGCAGTATTAATAGTATATGTAATATTCTATCTCTCTATCTATTGCCAGATGCCTTAATCCCGTATGGGGTGGCCACAAACAAATCGCCTCCATGTCAATCTGTCCCCTGCCATTCATTTCACTGCCCTGCTCCTAACTCACACTCCCCTCTCTCATATACCTCTCCACTCCATCCCTCCATCTCATCCTTGGCCTCCCCCTCCCTCTCCCCCCTCCACCTCACTCACATACACTCTCCTCATCAGTCTCTCACCCTCCATCTTCTCAACATGGCCAAACCACCTCAGTGTGTTCCTCCTAACGCTTCCTATCACATCCACATCCACACCACAATTCTCCTTTATATCCTCATTTGTCAGCCTGTCTCTCCATGTGACTCCACAGGCTCCTCTTAACTCATTTCCACTGCTCTCACTCTTCACTTGTGTCCCACCAACAACGTCCAAGCTTCACTTCCGTACGTTAGAGTTGGTATCACAATACTGTCATGTAATAACTTTTACACTTCCATGCTCACTTCCCTATTTCTTATCACTGCTTTCAAGGAACCAGCAACCTTTCTTCCTGGTCGTACCCTTTCAAGCATTTCACCTTCCAGACTTCCAGACTTACTCATCACACTCCCCAGGTACTTAAACGTACTCACATTTTCCATTTCCTCACCATCCAACCTCACTGTACATTCACTGACTTCACCTCTCTCAAAGACCATCACTTTACTTTTCCCTACATTCACCGATAGATTCTGTTTTTTACACACTCCCCCAAACTCATTCACCAAGCCGTGCAGCTCCTCTTCGTCTTCACTTAACAACACAGTATCATCTACAAACAACAGTAGAGGGAGTTTCCAAACACTACCCTCTCTCATTAGGGCCAATCCAACATCCACTGCCCTACCTTGTATCTCTTTTATTACCCCATCCATGTACAGACTGAACAACCATGGAGACATGACACATACCTGTTTCGGCCTAACCTTCAAAGAGAAAAATTCACTCAGTTCACCATCCACATCCATTGCAGCCCTCCATCATACATACTCTTCACAGCATTCAATAACTTCCCATCTACGCCATATTTTCTAAATAGTTTCCACAATCCTTGTCTATCCACCCTGTCATATGTTTTCTCCAAATCCATGAAGGCTGCATACAACTTCTTTCCCTTCTCTAAAAACTTTTCTACTAAAAATCAAAGATTGAGTATATGACCTACACAACCTTTTCCCTTCCTAAATCCTCCCTGTTCTTCTCCAACTAATTCCTCTGTAATTTCCCTTTCTCTGTCAATAAGTATCCTACCATACACTTTTCCTATTACATTAAGAAGACTAATGCCCCTATGATTACCATACACTTCTTTTTCCCCTTTTCCTTTGTACAAGGGAATAATTATAGCTGACTTCCAATCTTCCAGGACTCTACCTTCCTCCCAGGTCAATCTGCACATCTTCCACATCCATTCTACTACTATCTCTCCCCCATGCTTCAGCATTTCACCACACACTTCATCAGTTCCTGGGGCTTTCCCCAATTTGACATTCTTCATTGCTTCCACAACTTCTATCCTACTGATTTCTTCCTGTCTGCTCACCTCCCTCCTTCTCCCAACCAATCTTCAGCCACTTATACTCGCATTACTTCCATTCTCTATGTTCAACAATTCCTTAAAGTGTTCTCTCCATCTGCTCCCTTTTTCTCCCTTCTCCACTAATAATCTACCATTTTTATCTTTCACTCCCCTACTAACTTCACTGCCAACCTGTCTTACTCTCTTTACCTCTTTACAGGACATTTTCTTACAGTCCCTCCACTTTACACTCAAATTCCTTGCAAATTCCTCATCCACTCTCTTCTTACTCTGTTACTAATATTTTCACCTCTCTCTTCCTTTCTACATGTAACTCTCTCTTCCGCCTCTCAACTTCTTCCACGCCCCTTTTTCTCATCCATTCATTGTATGCTTTCTTCTTTTGTGTCACAGCCTGTCTCACCTCTTCATTCCACCATGCTGTTCCCTGCATGCCCTTTCGTCTTCTCTTCACCCCACACACCACCTCACATGCTGTACATATTTCCTCTGTGAATATCTTGCACACACCCTCCACGTCCCCCATCTGCTCCAATTCATTTTTACCCAATCGTTTCTCCACTTCTTTCATATATTCTGCCTTTTTCTCATTCTCTTGTAACCTTTCCACTTGCCTTGCAAGTACTCCTTCCTGCTGTCCTTCCCTACTTTTATTTCTCCATATTACTTGGATCTTGATTCTGGCCACCACCAATTAGTGGTCAGAAAGTCCACTCCCCCAATCTCTATGAGCTCTTGCATCCATTACACATCGTCGTATCCTTTCATCCACCCACACATAACCAATCATTGCCTTCCTTTCATTCAGTTCCCCAACCACCCTTCTCATCACTCACCATGTATACCTGTGGATCATTTTGTGCCTGAAGAAGGTATTGGCTATCACCAACCCCCTCGTGGCACAAATGTCCACTAACGCACTGCCATTCTCATCTATCTCAGCAGGCACACCCCACTCACCAACTACTCCATCCACCTTCACATTCCCTACTTCACCATTCATATCACCAATCAAAAACACTTTCTCATTCCTTCCAAACTTTTCCATGCACACTTCCACATTTGTCCAGAATATTAGCATATATATATATTTCCTCAAGACAGAGATATATACAGAATTTATACCCTTCCCTCATCGCTCCTTTACCCTCCCTGTTTATATCTAAAGGCAGTGGCCTCAGCAATGTCTAGGCAGCCCCTCTCTCCAACACTACACTCAATAGTGATGAGGCATTTGGTTATTTATCTCAACATTACCATACATATCCATTATATTTGAATAAACACATCCATGTATAACATGCATAGTAATGTGAGAACATAACTCATTGTGGGAGTGATGCCTAGAACCGGAACAAGCATCCTCTCTCAAACATTTCCTTCTATGAACACCAAAATAACATGCACAGTATTCATTGCTCAATCTGTTCCAGTTCGATAATATGACTCTAGAATGCAATGCTTGAATCCCTATGAAAGGGAAAATAATTACCCCTCAAATGGTCCTTTCTCTGATGACGATGTTATGAGATGTCTTGGGCCCGAATACACATAACGTACCTTTGTTTAAGGCTCTCATGGCACCATATTTGACATTTGGCACTGTTTCTATAGTGAAGGTAAGGCAGTGAATCTCAGCCTTATCATACACAAGTAATTGATCCAGGCGCCTTACTCTGTCCAATATTGCTGGTTGCCGTAAAAATTGTAGGGCAACAGCTGACGACGGATCTTCGTTCAGCTAATCACATGGGTCATCCGAAATGACTCTTAGGGATTAGCAGTTAATCGCAAAGTGATGGTTCCACTGACAAGGCTGGGAAAGGAGCTGTTGTCATATAGTAAAAATAAAAAAATAAATGTTTTACATCAGGAATCTCCAAATGCTAAGGCGTTGCCCTTGGGTAGAGGACCTTTGGTTAAGCGTGTAGCATTTTATGACCGGATGCATTTCCTGATGTCTACCAATAACCTTTGGGTGGATTCGAGCCTAAGACCCTTTGGTCAGAGAGGAGCACTCTAACCCACTGAGCCACGGCTGCTACTGCCGTAATTTAGTTGTGTTTAACTGCAGCCGACATGTTTTTCTTTGGTTCTTTTAGTAGAGGTAGTGCAACCCAGATATACTGCAGAAGACACAGTTACTGTGCAGTGAGATCCGTCTTAGATTCGCAGTCACACTACTAAAAGTCCAAGATCCGCAGAACCACTAGTTACAGTAGCTAAATATGTACTTAATGTTGGGCAATATTTAGCACCAGTTCTTCACTCACGGTAGCCTCATCATGACATCGACTCCAGTGGTAACGTGTGAAGTTTTAATCACTGACTTGGAGAGGATCTGGTCAGATTTCTATATTTCACGCACTATAAACTGAGAATGGCGATGGGTCTATTATGATGTGGCAGGGGTAAACCAACTCTGCTGTAGGGCTCTGCTGCGGATGTCACTGATTGCACTGCGCAGTTGACCATCGTGCAGTGTGGTGCGGTGTGGATCTGTCCCTTCTCCCCTATGAGGCTAAGATGCGAATGAATGAGTTTGAGTGGATGAGTAAATTGGGAGTGTGTCGTCCTGTCTCGGCTACCTCCCTTTCCCTGGGGGAAGCACCCTAGGTATATACTGCACATGGATAAACTGAGAACTACAGAAATAAATTTCATTAACTTCATCATATTGTGCACTCACAAGTTATAAGTGGGTTAAGTTTACGTGTAACTCCTATCCTCGTTTGTCCTTTCATAAACTTTGGCGCCGTTGTAGTTTTCATTTATATAACATCCTCTGGAAATGACAGTTAACTGTCATGTTAAATATGCTTTTGTTAATTGATCAAACCACAGTGAATACTGTAACCATTCTTTGAGTTTATCTAAGAACTGTGTCAGCTAAATTTGTTGTACATAGATATAAGCAACAAAACTCCTAAGGCAGAGGTGCCTGTGATATACTGATTAGTTGTCACGACGCCACACTGCATCCGGTATTTTAATCGCTCATTGCCTATTTGTATAAGGTTTTATCCAGCTCTTTCTCCTACACGCTTGGACCAATTTTGATGAAACTTTGCAGCAACATTTCTTAGGGTCCCAGATTTTGCATAAACTTGTTCTTAATTTTAAAATTTCGAAAAATATTTTATTTGTGAAATTATTACAGGTGTCTCTTAATAGTTTGCTTTCTGTCACGGAACCAACGGAGTAAAGTCCATTACATCGAGCCTTTCCACACACCAATTTTGTGATATATGTTTAGTTTCTTCCATAAGCATCTCACTACACAATACTATAAATACGTCCGATATATCTTATTTAGTAATAACACCCTTATTACACATACTCTTCACTATGAAACCCAAGAGAACTACCGTAGCTAGGCTTTAGTTGGTTGTACATAAAACACTCAGCTACGGTATCACCAAGCCTATTTCGGGACCTTAAGTTAGGCTCCCTGGCGTACTGTGTATGTGTGAGTTAGGTCTGAGCCATTGCTTGCAGGGCCTAAAGTAAATCCGGCACTTTGAATACTTCTGTATATCTGGGCCCTTGACTATTGTGTAACTCATTTACCATGAGCTTCAGTATTTGTGACAAGTCATTTTCGTCTTGGCAACTTGACTGGCTCACTATTCTCGACTTCCTGAAATTTAGTCATTTTAATTCTCTACACTGTGTTTAATAGAGTCTTCCCAGTCCCTATTTACATATATCTGTGCTGTTTTCCGTTTAATCTTTCTCGGAAACCATTTAAAGAGATTTTGATAGTCATCACTACATTTAGCTCTCCTCTCAGTACACTGATTCACTTTGTGAATAAGTTTACTTCTTTTCCATGCTCAGTGACATAATTATAGCAATACGTACTGCAGCCTAACGGTATAAGAGACCATCTCGGAGAGAGTGATAGCATACTTGGCATTCTCACAGCCTGTTCCTATAGTTACTGTGTTCTTTTATTCCAGCTATCACCTCCAACAACAATATTATCTTTGTGGTTTGTTCTGTCATTCCATTAACGCCTTAGAACGCGTCCAGGAGGTTTTGTCTGTGGTAGTACGGAAGGGTGTGTTAGGTGGGAGGGTCTTTATTTAATAATTCTTTGACGTTCAGTGTCTGAGAGCCTTCCGAATACTATATGCAGAGGGCAAGGTTGTCCACTCGGATATGAAAACATGAGTACCTCTGTGTAACCCTCTGACCAGTGCCAATATTTTTTTTTCCTGCAGTTGCTTTGATGTGTCCACAACAAACAAAATGCTTTCACATTTCGCTGTGCTGTTTTCTCTGTAGTCACCTAAATTACATGGTTATGTTTCTGCTGTTTCTGTCTTTGGCCTTCATGAAAGCACTATTAGTTTTAGGTGTTATAAATGTAATGAGTTTCCAGTTGTATCTCTTCCTAATTCTGACACTAAACCAGAATGTTAGCCAATCTCTTTTCGTCTTCTTTCTCTCTTTTCAATTTCACAGCTTTGTTACTGTCTAAATTTCTTTTAGGCAAATTTCTTGCTGAAGCTGTTGCCTTTGACTTACTCCTGTGCGATTCAGGTGCATTGTCTACACATTCTTTTCCCTCTACTTTGTTCAAGCTCGATACTAAATTTTCCTCTAGAGATGTACACTTGATCAGAGCAGAATCGGAACACAGTGTGTACAAAAATTCCGATTCGAAAGGAGATGGATGCTGCAAGATGCCCTTTGGATCTTCCTCACTTTGATATTCCGCTTTTCATGGAATGCTACATACCGTTTCTGTGTGTCATTTCCTGACATAATGCACAGTAAATATTTGTATTCATTTCACATTCATATGCTGTTGCCGCCATTGTGAACGGGAATAATACAATAATTCTACGTGCCACATGAGACGTTTCTATGGTGAATGACATGTCCACGACGGTAATGTCTGATACTGGCTCTTTAGGCAAAACTGCGTTGTGCACCATCAACCTTGAATGGAGTGAATAGCAGTATCAAAACAATCATGATATGGTAACATGAGACAACAGGAGAATTTTGAATAGGGTTAACTCCTGGACTACAGGACTTTTCCTTTTAGCGGAACAAATCCCTTGGTGCCCATAGTTAATATAAATACAATAATCGTCACAGCAGGAAACAGTTCTCTTAATTTTACACTCGACTCAATCAGAGATTTCCTCCTTGTTGTGGCTGTGGAAATGAAACAGGAAACTAATTATTGCTGTGAAGGAGATAAAAACAGAAACATTATCAACAGCCATTAGACATGGTGTTTATACATGATCATATTTTCCGTAATACACAAATATGCCAAAATCATCACTT
Organism: Coenobita brevimanus; assembly: GCF_032717465.1. Lineage (NCBI taxonomy): Eukaryota > Metazoa > Arthropoda > Malacostraca > Decapoda > Coenobitidae > Coenobita > Coenobita brevimanus. Next base: position 12,881,163 of record NC_137064.1, on the reverse strand, counting down.
AAATCCAGCTTTGATACTTTATATCAATCTCATCTGAACTTCACACACAGTGCATTGTATATGAGGCCAAACCGTACTGACTACCGTACATTAAGCTGTTCCAAGACTTCTTTACCCCAGCATGTTTGTTGAACCTTAACGAACACAGCAATTTCAGACAGGGTTAAATCAGTTACTTTGTTTTATTCTTCTCTCACTTACTCCATCTGGTCTCTACCTTCTCCACAATGTTGCATTCGTTCGTTCATTTTTAGATATCCTTCACCTACTGTATAGTGAAGGCCAGGCCATACATTAGCCCCGTCAGTGGGGTGTGGGCTGACTTGTAAAGAGTAAGTGGGAAGACAGGACCTGGGAGGTCCCGAAGGGGCGACCCAGCACTCACGACCTGTCTTCTTGCTGGTTTTGTGGTGTGTGTGTGTCAGTGTGTGTAATGTTGCATCGCCCCAACATTATTATAGCTGTTACTCTAAACTCTTCCTGGTGAGCATCCCACTTGATAACGGAAGCGTAGCACCCTTTTGATTTCACTGGTCAGCAGCCAATATGGTTATGACTTACTGTCAACAGTTTCTAAGATGGTACCCCCGATTTCTAATCTCATCCTAAACTGCTATTACGTAAATTTTACGTTGCACATCATAAGCATGGGAAAATTCCTTGACGCGTGCAAATTCGTTCAATAAGTGTCAGTAAGTCTTTCTTTTGTCACAAAAATAATATTAAGCTTCAAGTTCTTATTTATATCACATACTAAGTACAAACCGATATATGAAAAGAGTTCTTACAAGACCTCTGTCCTTTAGAAGTGCTTCTGCACTTTCCTTTGATGTAGGATCAATTACTTTCACGCTATAAAGTCCAAAAGTTTCACGCTGTAAGTCCAAGAGTTTTTGCTCATCATGTTTGTATTGGTTCGTCCTTGATATCGGCTTTACATTATGGCAATTTCCTGGTGAAACCTTTCACTGTGTTCATCACTGACTTCGCAAGGATTAAATGAATGAAGTTCAAATCAGAATGGAAGAAACGTATCTTGAGTGACAATCGAGCACCGACTGCATGGTAGCTCTTGAGCATCTTGTCCACAAGCTTCTTTTAATTCGGTGCTGGAAAATTCTTGGTAAGAACCACTAAACTCTCTGAAGCAGCCCTTTCCAGGACAGAGAGGCTCTTTACAAAATCCTGATTATTGAGTATAAGACATATTCGATGACCCCCTCTGACTTCTTCATGGCTGACATTAAAATTTCTTCAGCTGATGTATTTTCTGCTGTCACAGGCCTCAATACTAATAAGGCATATGGGCCTGATGGAGTCCCTCCTGTTGTTCTCAAGAACCGTGCTTTTGTGCTTACACCCTGCCTAGGCAAACTCTTTCGCCTTTGTCTGTCAACTTGTGCCTTTCCTTCTTGCTGGAAGTTGCTCTCATTCAGCCAGTCCCAAAGAAGGGTGACCATTCCCAACCCTCTAACTATCGTCCAATTGCTTTAACATCCTGTATCTCAAAAGTTTTCGAGTCTGTTCTTAATAGAAACATTTTAAAGCATCTTTCCTATTACAACCTTCTTTCTGATCGTCAGTATGGGTTCCGTCAGGGACCCTCCACCGGCGATCTTCTCACCTACCTTTCAGACTCCTGGCCATCCTCCTTTCGGGACTTTGGCGAAAGCTTTGCCATTGCACTTGACATCTCTAAGGCTTTCGATCGAGTCTGGGATAAATCTTTAATTCCTAAACTGCCCTCTGACGGTTTCTATCCTTCTATCTGTGCCTTCATCTCTAGCTTCCTTTCTGGTCGTTCTATAGCCGCTCTTGTAGACGGCCATTGTTCTTCTCCTAGATCTATTAACAGTGGTGTTCCTCAGGGCTCTGTCCTATCACCAACTCTCTTCCTTTTATTCATCAATGACCTTCTAAGCTGTACATCTAACCCTTTCCACTCATACGCTGATGACTCCACCCTTCACCTTTCCATTTGATTCCAGCAACGTCCATCTCAGCAGTTACTTCAACAGGCAAGGGATGAGGCTATGGCACACCTAATGTCTGACTTGGCTCATATGTCTAACTGGGGTAAAAATAATCTTGTTGTTTTTAATGCATCAAAGACTCAGTTTTTGCACCTGTCAACCCGACAAAATCTTCCACAGGTATACCCACTAATGTTTGATAATATTCAGCTTAATCCTGCATCATCCTTGAACATGCTTGGGGGTTTCATTTACTCGGGACTTGTCTTGGAAAGATCATATTACATCTCTTGTAAAATCTGCTTCCAAGAGATTGGGTGTGCTAAGCCGACTCCGTTCCTTCTTTACCCCTGCACAATTGTTGACTCTATACAGGGGTTTTATCCGCCCCTGTGTAGAGTACAACTCTCATGTGTGGGGAGGCTCCCCACATACAGCTCTTCTCAATAGGGTGGAGTCAAAGGCTTTTCGCCTCATTAACTCTCCTCCTCTTACTGACTCCCTTCAATCTTTGTCTCTTCGCCGCACTGTTTCATCTTTATCTCTTTTCTATCGCTACTTCAATGGTCACTGCTCCTCTGAACTGTCTGCATGCATTCCTCCACCCCTACGACGGGCGCGTAGCACCCGTCTAGCAGCAAACTCTCATCACTTTTCTGTCCAACTCTCTAATGCAAGAGTTAACCGTTACTCCCAGTCCTTCATTTATGCAACAGGTCAACTCTGGAACTGTCTCCCTCTGTCTGTACAGGTAAGCCCTTAGTTCACGCGAGGGTTAGGTTCCCAGACCCTTCACATATGTGGTAAATTCGCGTATATGTTCTGCCCTTGTGTGCACATAATTATGCATGTCTATACGTATATTACATCTGAATAATATTGTTTATGCACTACATACACCTTATAAACTAGCATAAAGTATTAAAAACAACAAAAATGTAACAAATTTAAAACTGAAACCTGACAAGCACAGGCGTAGGTGGAGACACTTCAGCAGTCTGGTGCACTAGCCCTCACTGCCTCCTGTATGCTACATTCTGCCTTCTTTATTGTATGAACAGTTGGCTCATTCACCCCAAACATGCAGTTACAAGACAATTCACAGGCGTAGGTGGACACTCTTTAGCAGTCTGGTGCACTAGCCCTTCTCCCATATGCTACGTTCTCCTTCTTTATTGTATGAACAGTTGACTCACCCCAAACATACGGTTCTGAGACAATTCAACATCAAGTCAATTCACCGTCAAAACATGGACAATTCCCCGTCATTCTATTAATATACTTATTATTGATTAATTAATACTTTAATAACTAATTTTCAGGGGGATTTTATAACTCATATAAGTAAAAAACTAGTGTACTGTACTTGCTAAATAAACTGGTATGTAAATAAATGACGGGGAATCGTCCTGACAGAGAATTGTCGCCGACATTCCTCCCTGAAGTTTGTCCAACACTTTAACTTTCTCTGTCAGCAACATCACTTTACAAGTCAGTTTTGGTGTGTTACCACATGCATCACTAGCACTACGCTTATGCCCCATGTTGACAGACAAGGCAAGCAATTACTGGAAGGCAGAAAAATAAGCCACAAATAACGATTTGCAAGTCAGGCATGGTTCGACCGTTCGGCTCCCACACACACATGCACACACACACATACATATATGTGTGCACACGGGCAGCAGGTAGGCATTTTTTATACTTTATTTATTTCTCTTGTATATTGAAATTACTTATATGAATACTATAATTTTGTTTTAATTATTGTACGAAAAATTCGTGGATAACCGAAATCGCGTGAAAAAAGTTCGCGTGAATTAAGGGATAACCTGTATTTCCTACTTCCTATGATCTCCAGTTTTTCAAACGCAGTGTGTCCAGGCATCTAGATATGATCGGATCTTGAATTTGGCTCTCTCTTATATTTTGTTTTTCTCTTGGAAGGAATAGTTTTGCAGGCTCGTTGCCTTTGGTTCCTTCTTCCTCACAAAAAAAAAAAAAAAAAAATGCCTTTACTTTCGCCACAGATACAGTGCCTTTTCGTTAGCAAGTAGTGGAAGCTAGCACCATCTTTACCTACGGCCATCACAAAGTTCTTCATTAAACCATGTTTCAAATGAAGTGCAGGCAAGAATACCTTCTGAGGGTCAACAAGGGGTCTGTGAAGACAGTTGAACTTTCCAGTCATATCTTTCGCTCGCATTGGCCATTTATTTTGTGTGTAATGCTTAGTGTCTGCTCTGCTGTCCAATAAATAAAGAAAACACATGTTCTAAAGTCCTAGAAGCAAGCAGATCACCTTCAGGTCCCAACAGATGGTCCATCGTTGTGCTCTGTAGTCAGTATAACAATCAACAAAATATTCATAGTTTCATAACTTTCATTCATTCCATGGGCATGCGCAATATGAGCAGAAGGAAGCTCATATCCATTATTGACAATAACTGCCTTCAGCGTATTCTTCTCAGAATCTATGAACAACGGCCATTCTCGTGTTTGATAAGGACGAGACTTACAAAGGTGTTGCATTAACGATACAACATCATAACAGTAACAAAACATGTCGTCCCTCTTGAGGGATATTGAGAGCTCTTCAGGTCTATGACGACAGATAGTGGTACAAATTCCATCATGTAGCAGGCTCCATTGCTTGAATCGGAAGGAGTTCACTATTCTCCTTGGGCAGGTTAAGGTCCCTTATAAGGTTATGCACCTCTACCTGACTGAGATGCGGCTCCTTGCTCCCTAAATCTTCTTGAAAGTCGACATCCATGCAGCTATCCGCCTCACTAGATTCTGATTCACTTGTGGTACTTAATGAAGGATTTGGATTTGGAACTGGAAGCTCAGGGCCAAGGAGTGTTGGCCTAATAGCAGAAGATACGTTAAGATACATGACCTTGAACGGGGTTATCACTGAATATCCTTCGGTGTTAATGAGGCAAAAGTAGTAGACAGAACAGTGATCCTTTGGTTTGCGCGAATGGAATACCTGATCCGTTTACCACGCATCCATGCTAAAATTATTGGTTGTCCACTTCTCGTCTTGGTTACCGACAGGACATTTTAAGTAATGCTTTTAAGAGGTTTTAACATTCCATATAATTGGCTTCTTCAGGCTTTCTAGTGTAAAGAGCCCACAGATGAAGCAGAAAGTGTCTAATGTAGTCATATAGTTACGGTGTTCCACAGCATGCAAACACAGATCTAGGCACTTTGCAGGTGTAAAGAAAATCCGAAATGAAATAATGGCAACTATAAGATTACCTATGCATGTATTGGTGTAAAAAAAAAAAAAAAAAGAATCTGCTTGATCGTGGGAAAATTTTACCCGACTTTTGGTTGTGACTGCTTCAGTTTGAGCAGCTAAATATCTTGTGATTCAGTTGCTGAAACTGCCATAACATCAACAAAAACTAGCTGAATCACTCCTTTATAAGGTATATCTATCAGGAGTCTGGTCGGATTTTCCCACATACGAACAGATTTTCCTTTGGTATACTGGTTCTCGAAACTGAATGTGCTAGCTAAAATTGGATATCATATTCGAAATTTAAAGGTTCATGTTGCTTAGAATCACCTCTGAATATATAAGAAGCAGAACAGTTTCTAAATTTTGTCGACCAGTATTATTTATTTTCACCCAAATCTTTCCAGCTCTCTGATGCAAAAGTTTTATTATACAGCTGGTAATGTCTGGGACAGTATTCCTTTAACTGTCGATGCTGCATACGTCCTTTAGTCTTGTTAATAGAATAAATTTAGGCGTGTAAAAATGAATGAAGCGCCATTTTTGTTCTGCTTTATTAGACCTCTTTGTTACTGACGAACCTGGCAAGCTTCCAGAAAAATGTATTTTTTCGTTTTCAGCATAACAGGTGGTAGGTGGACTATCGAAATTTAATTCACCTTTCCATGAGAGAGAGAGAGAGAGAGAGAGAGAGAGAGAGAGAGAGAGAGAGAGACTGCCTAGTTTCTGTTGGTCTCTGTTCGATAATGAACGCAGAGTGGTCTCTGAATTGGCCTTACAATATGTGTTTACCGCAGCTCATCATTATTATTAACATTTCATCCCAGTTTTCAGTGTTGGATATGGGGCGGGTAAACTCCAGAAAATGGAGGAGGAAAGGAATGGCAAAAAGATTTTCTTGAATACGTGCTTGCTGATATTCGCTCCAACTGGGTTGTGTCGGAAACAGAACACGAGCTCATCCAACAAAATGTTTAGTGAATTAAGATAGTATTCTTGTCATAGTCCAATATATCTTTCTAAGTTGTCGGGTCCAGCTAGCATTTTGACCATTTACAAATGAGTCCTTACAAATACACCTACTCGTATGGGGCAGAATCATTCCCTAGCTTAAGTTAAAAGAGACGTAACCCTGGTTTAATTAATATTCATGGACCTTTGTTCATTCAATTCTGACATATTTTCATTGTCTAGGTTACTCAACTTTGGCATTTCTCGCTGTCACACAGTCAAACACAATATCATGCCCTACTGGTTTCCTATTACATCTACCAGTTGATGAGTGTACCAACAATGCCATTCAGCAGCACCTCTAACCAATTTTTTATTCCTAAGAGACATCCATATTGGTAGGCGCTATATTCTTTTGCTAGTTTCCACTTCCATAATATATTTACAACTCTTTTCTACTAATCTTCTAACTTTACATCATACACTTGCGCACAGTGCATACTGAATCACCTCCACTGTTCGCAGTCATTATTTAACTCTGTCAAAAGAAGCCATCAGGCAACATTGTTTACAAAGGTTCACGGAATTTTGGGCTACTCTACAAAGATCTGTCTCCCCCAGAAAACAGCGCAGCATCATTTGTTTACATCAGATTTGATTGTATTGAGAATATTCACCGTAAGTCTCACCTAAATTCCATCACTCTCATTACCTCATTCATGGAAAGCATGAACAACCACAGTGATGACACACCCATGACTGACCGCCCACAGTTACACACACTAGTCACTCCAGTCTACATACATCGTTTTATTCTAAAAAAAACTCATGTCAGCAACCTTACGTAAGAGTGGTCTCCTTCTGCTGAATAAGATTGTTTGGCAGTACCAAGAATATAACACCGAAGTGATATCCTCCGCAACAAAGGGATAAAGCTAGGTGATTATAAATTCAAACTTTATACGTGTTCTGTCAAGCATATGAAACTAATTTAAGCATTTGTATAAACCAGTTACACTGAGAGTTGTAGATCATATAACATCGGTTCGCCTTGACGAAAAAAAAAAAAAAAAAAAAGTAAATTTGTCTGCTTGAAGCACCTATTTAAACCACATCTCCATGACTAACATTTACACTTAAAACTTTGCTTGATTCCTATGCAAAAATAATAATAATAATAATAATAATAATAATGTAGTAATACACATTTTTTTTTCCTTTCGCTCCCGAGCAAAATCTCTGGTATCTGAAAACTAACAAAACTGATGTCAGTATATGAATAGTAAATTAATTATCTGTCTATCTATCTATTGCCTGACGTCATAATCCCGTATGGGGTGGCCACAAACAAATCGCCTCCATGTCGCCCTGTTCTCCACCATTTCACTGCCCTGCTTCCAGCTCACACCCCCTTCTCTCATGCACCTCTCCTATCCATCTTTCCATCTCATCCTTGGCTTTCCCCTCCCACTCCACCTCTCCACCTCACTTACGCACACTCTCCTCGTCAGTCTCTCGCTCTCCATCCTCTCCATATGGCCAAACCGCATCAGTGTATTTCTTCTAATGCTTTCTTTTCACATCCACATTCACACCACAATGCTTCATCACTTCCTCAATTGTCAGTCAGTTTCTCCATGTGACTCCATATGCTCCTCTCAAATTACTGATTTCCACTGCTTTCACTCTTGTGTCCCTCCAACAAGGTCCAAGCTTCACTTCCATACATTAGAGCTAGTATCACAATACTGTCATGCAGCAACTTGCTTACTTCCATGCTCACTTCCCTGTTCCTTATCACTGCTTTCAAGGAACCAGCAACCATCCTTCCTTGTTGTATCGTTTCAAGCAATTCACCCTCTAAACTTCCATCCTTACTCATCACACTGCCCAAGTACATAAACGCACCCACATTTTCCAGATGACTCCAGTAATATTCACCTTCTGAAAGTGTACTTGTTGAATCTAACAGCCTTATGGCCCTGAGGAAACGCCTTACAAAACTGTCTAGTGTGTTAAAGTATAGATTGTAAGAATAAAGGTAGTCCATGTTTTTTATACGAAGGTACACATATTCATCAACACAATATTAAATAATCCCAGCCCAAGTTGGGCTCTATTTCTATCAAGCACAAAAAAAAAGTTACCAAACACTCACAAAATCAAGACCATTAAATGGTAATGCAGTAGGACGCGCAAGGGTGAATCTGCTTCACCGGAAATAAATCAAGGACGGTATGAAAATGAGAGGTACAGAATTCACTGCCTCATCACAGTATCCATCCCGTACATGTACGGTATCACTTCAATACACTACTCCCAACACAAAGAATGAAACCTCCTTCCCACTTTAACCTCCTTGTGCACCATAAGTTTCCAGTAAGTTTTGGTTCCACACACAGAACCAAAACCTCGCCCAGGCTGGCTCCGTTCACACGGCAAGGGAAAAATTTCTATGGCCCAATTTACCCTCAGAAAGTGATTATATTGTTATAAATCGCTTCCCGTCATCTTTGCTGATGTTTATACTATAAGATTAGAAAAAAACATAAAACAGATTAATAAATGTACAGAAATGAAGCCTGAATAAACCTTATTTATGTGAAAACTAGCTTCTCATAACTTCCCAACATCACTGAAAAATTTGTCCCGTGACGCGCAGCTGCAAAGGACATGTCTATGTGCAGAATTTCACGATCTTTCATCTGTGAAAGTTTCAAGTTGATACGTCCAATAGTTTTTGAGTAAATCGAGAAAAACTACAAAAATCGCCTTAAAATGTCTGATTTGTTTATTATTTCATATGTTGTTAGTGACACTGTAAAAAACATATATGTAAATTCTATCCAGTTTTGTAGCCCAATGGTTAAGAAAGCCCATTATATAATTCACAGTGTTATAAGCCTTATTGTTATTGAGAAAATGAATTTTGAAAGGTTACGATGGGTTGCACGCAGTTTGTGTGCAGTGACAGCACGTACGCTCAGGCCCATAGGCTGAGTATTATGTTCATCTTTCATAACTTTTTCCCAGTTATTATCACACATAGGTTACTTTGCTTTACAAAAGTATGCATAAGAAATCATCAGCTTGATCAAGCTTTCTTCAGATTTTTTATGCGACCTATACTTTACGAGTATAATGACAGAGAATAGCAATGAAATGCACCACATTTTCCCTATGAGAAATATGTAGTAAACACAAATTTTATACCTTACAATACAACAGTATAAAAACCAGACAAATTAAGCTGGTTACTCACGTCCTCTAGCACTGTTGTAGTGTTTCTTAAGAGATAGAGTTGCAGAGAGGAGGACAGGTACAATCACAGCCTGTGTGTGTGTATGAGTATTTGTGATGTGTGTGTGTGTGTGTGTGTGTGTGTGTGTGTGTGTGTGTGTGTGTTTGCAATGTGATTTACTGCTGTATACTTTCATCAGCATGATACTGATGAAAGCACAGTCCTGTGTAGAGCAGCACATCGCAAACAGGACATATATAGCTGGTGTCCTTCCTCCTCTTGTTGAAGTAGCACAACACACACCACAGCCTTTTCCTGTCCGGGATTCTCTCCAGGGTGTGGTGCAGAGTTGAGTCCAAGCATGTCCTATCATCAATATATCGACGGCACTTGGACGGTGGCGCTCCTCCATCTCCTCGCCTCCGGTCTCCTGCTGGAGGTGCAGTGGCAGAAGCTGGCCAAGTAACTCCTGACGGGCCAGCTACTGCAGGAGGTGGAGCGGTCATGGCAGTAACTGGTGGAGTTACTCCTGATGGTCCAGCTACTGCAGGAGATAGAGCAGTCGCGGCAGTAACTGGCGAAGTTACCCCTGACGGGCCAGCTACTGCAGGAGGTGGAGCGATTGTTGCAGGTAAAGTGGAGGATGCAGTTGATGTAGTGGTTGCTGCAGGTACAGGTGGTTGTCATCGCGAGGGAAGGTCAGGGGCATGGTGAAGGGCATGACCCGATGCCAGCCACTCCTCACGGAATGTCAGGAGTTTGTGGCATATGTGCTCCTGGAATTCCAGGAGAGTCATGCCTGTTGGTGTTCTTCTTGTAGAGGGTGTAGGCATTGAATAGGGCCATGTGGATGAAATAAAAGGTTATTTTCTTGGTCCACTTGACCGTCCTCCTTTGGTTGGGGTAGTACTGGATCATCTGATCGAAATGATCCACCCTGCCCATGTGCCTATTATAGTCATCCACCATGATGGGCTTGTTCAGTGTTTTCAGAACATGATGCAATCTCCCATCTGGACCCTTGACCTTCCCATGCACCTGCTTAGGGACGGCGGTGTCGCTGTGGAAGGTGGGCACCATACTTACGATATGTTTGTCCTTCCACAACAACACCGTTACATGGCCCTTGTGTCTAGCTTCTATTCCATCAGCAGGAAGGTATTTAGCACTGCTAATGTCCTGCAGCTCCCTCGGTGCTCCCCCTGCCAGTCGCACTGTGCCACATACATACACTCCTTCTGGGAAGAGGTGTTCACACAGTGATACATAGTTGTAATAAATGTCCATATACAAACTGTATCCTTTGCCCTTCAAAGGTTCAACGAGGCCCCACACTGTGTTCTCTAGAGACTTCTCTCACGTGTATACCTCCAAATTCTAAATGTAACCATTCCTTGCCTCAGCCAAGATGTATAGTTTTATGGCATACTTTTGGGGCATCATAGGGTTATATATATTGAAGGAGAGTCACCCCTTCCAACCCATCCCTTATCCAGGCTAAGATGTTCTCCTGGGATGTAAACCTCCTGGAACCTCTGAAGAAGATACTGTATCACTGTGCAAATCCTTATCAGCCGGTCCTGATTGCCATCAGGTATGGTGAGACTACTGAAAGCATGAAAGCGCTTCAAGATGGCCCTGAAGTGCTTTCCACTCATAGCTTGCCGAAATATGGGGTATTCGTGAACCTCTGATGAACGTAAATAGTGTCTTATGGTTGGCAGTTCACAAAGCCCCATAAGAAAGTATAATATAAGGAACTGAGCCATTTCCTCTTCATTGCAGAGGTACCAAACATCTAATGCAGTCCCCAGAAACATGGCATATTTGTTTGTTTTGACTGTCAGGTAGGTGAGCAACTCCCTGGTAAACTTGGCCGTCCACCACTACCTCTCCTAGGCTCACGCCACTCTCGTCTTTGTGGTGGGGAGGGAGATGGTGATGATGATTGTATTGATGATAGCTGGGCAGATGAAGGTTCAGGTGATTGTGGTGATGAAGATGGTTGTGGTGATGGTTGTGATGATGATGGTTGTGGTGGTGATGGTTGTGGTGAAGATGGCTGTGGAGGAGATGATTGTGGTGCTGCTGCTGCTGATGATGATGCTTTGCTTATATTCAGGGGGAATGAAGTCTGAAGGGGACAATGACTTTCCAGATTTAGCTGAGGAAGATGATATGGAAATATCTTGGATGGGTGGTGAGATGTGGATGGGTTGAAGTGTGGTGAAAGTGTAGGGTGAATCTGGGGGGAAAGAGATCAGTGTTTGCGGTGGGGGGAGTGGAAGATAAGTGGCGATAATGCAGCTCAGTCTCAAGGGTCGAGGTGGTTTCAGTGGTGGCAGGACTGGTGGCAGTGATGGCAGTAGTGTTGGGGGTGACTGGACTGATGGCAGAGATGGTGGTTGTCTCCAAGGTGATGGCAGAGGTGACAATTGTCATTGGAGTGATGGCAGTAACAGGAGTAGTAGTTGCACCAGTGGTGAAAGGAGTGGTGGTAGTGATGGTGCTAGTACTACTCCTCTCTGTTGTGCTTATCACCACGGCCTTGACTGTGGCTTTGTGCTTATCACCCCTCGGGTCAGATTTCCTCCTTGCTCTCCTGCTCCTCACTCTCCCCTCAACATATTCACCGTATGTTTCACTCTCACTGCCACTGAGCGATTATTTCATATATTCTTTTTCAGAAAACCCCTTGTGAGACATTTTTCCGGCAGTGTAAAACTGCAGGGGAACGGTAAAAATCTGTTAGGAATTTTCAAATTTTGATTTCTCTGAAAATATATAAGAAACACTTATAAACGTTCTTCACAAGCACACTGCACTATATATAACACAATATCACTATACACATGTCAGGTATGGACGGTGCAGTAGTAGGAAATGCGGAATTAAATGCCCAGCCACATGCTCACACACCCTTCGTTCCTGACTGCCGGGAGAATACTGAGCTAAGTATAGGCCGTTTGTCCCTCCAATAAGCTCCCGGGTATTGCCATGTACTTCCCCTAGATGTGGCTACCCTCAGCTTTGACTCAACCAAATTTGACGCAAATCCATCCACAGGAAAAGTTTCTACAACCATTTATAAGGTAGTTGTGAAATGTTACGACATTGGTTACTCTTCAGATTACAATTATTATGACTCGCATGGCGTCATCTTGCACAAAATTTGTTAATAATAATCCACAATCATTAATGCCTTGAAAACATCCCCTGTCAACCTTACAACATCGCATTTCTCATCTACATAACTGTCACGGGGTTTTTAAAATATCAAGGAATTTTTAAAATAAATGCTTATATATTATTTAAATTGATATTAATATTCAATAATATTGAAGAGCAGAGACAGTGATTGTCTTGCTACATCAAGCAACGATTACTTTACGCTGGCTTGTGCACGATTCTCTAAGAACGAGAATTTATAAACTTTCTCAACAGTACACAGCAGAGACTAATTACTCACAAATGCTGAATTAGTACTGTTAGCCTTGGAGAAAGTTACTTCACCCCTGACAATAAATAACTAATACTAATAATAATAATCAGGTTCTTGCTGATGCTTTAACTCCTAGGTGGCACAACGGATTTTAAGTTAATACAGCAAGACTGGTCTAAGTACCAGTTATGAATAGCAAAACGTTTATGCAAGCTAGGAGCTATGTAGGAAATAAGCTTGATTTGGAGAAATGAAACAAGAGTTTACTTTACATTAAGCTCAAGAAAAAGAACTGTTAAATTTATTGATTACAAAAAAATAAATTTAACGTTACATTTCAAATCAAATCAATGAGACGCACTCACTCACTCACACAAAAGCTAAATTCTTACGCCTAGAAAAAAAACACCTTAATTAAACTCTTAAGACTAGGAAAACAAAAGGAAATACTGAATGATGAATGCTTTGTATCACCAAGGGGTGGGAGTTTGGAGAAACTGATACTCTGTGGAGCTTGGGTGCTAGCTGACCTCTCACACTTCAGGAGCACAGGACCTCTCTCCGTCAAAGCCACAACTAGACTGAGTAAGTCGTGGGAACAAAAGGGGAAGCAGTAGGCCGCATTTTCTAACGGTCGATGCAAGCAGGGGCGAACAATAAAGAAACAATAGTATCGCTCAGTAGAGCACTTAGTGACGTGCATTAAATCGGTCACTTTTGAAAGTGACGAATGTTTTGAAAAGTATACTCCGAAATGGAGAGAGAAACGGTTAACTGAGTGATACACAGTGAGTTTTCCACTAAAAGTTCGTGGCTTCTCACAAAAGGGAAATGTCACGAATTGATTCGTGACATTACGCCCCTACAAAATTAAATTTTTTCCTTATGGGAAAAAATTTGTGGATATATATATATATGTACACATCCTAAGTCATTCACACAAGATTCACACTGTGGTGTGTGTGCTATGCTGCTACAGGAGAAAGTCGCAGTCGCCAGTGAGCGAAAAAACCTCGTATTTACGTTAATAGAAGCAAGCTTGAAGGAAAAACTCCGTGACGACGGTGAAAATCCTGTACTCAGGTCAAACTGAGCGAAAAGTCGCTACATTTACACTGACAACTAATTGTTGTGTAGCGTGGTGTATGTAATACACGGTGTAGGTGTGACAGTTGTAGTGTGACTGTACCTATGTGTAAAATGACACAGTAAATAATATGGCGACGATGAAGGCAGAGGAGAAGAGGCGGCAGCGTGCGGCAGACGATCAGCTGGCCCGCACAGCAAAACTGCTACACCCATTGCTGAACCTGCAAAACCAATTGAGGTGGAGCATCAAAAGTGTCAATGAGACAAAATTTTATTATGTTACAATTACTCTCTCTGCCTAGCAATCAGTACATGGTACGAAAAGTACGCTCTGGCTGAAAAAATACGAGTGACAGCCTAAGCTTCGTACATTCGAGGTCGCCATTAATTACAGCACACGATTAGTGTCAAGTTGAGAATCCCTGTGCAAACTCGGGTCTTCCATAGCCTTGAACTGCACTCGGGTCCTCAACCTGTGCCTTAACCTACAGTTCTTATATTAATATCGGGAAGCTGAGAATCCTTGTGCAAACTTGGGTCTTCCATTGCCTTAAGTCACCTCTGTGGAATTCTCTCTCTAACTTCCCCCTTAACCTACAGTACTTATATTAGTATCGGGGAGCTGAGAATCCTTGTGCAAACTTGGGTCTTCCATAGCCTCAAGTCGCCTCTGCGGAGTTCTCTCTCGAACTTCCCCCTTAACCTACAGTACTTCTATTAGTACCGGGAAGCTGAGAATCCTTATGCAAACTTGGGTCTTCCATAGCCTCAAGTCGCCTCTCAACTTCCCCCTTAACTTACGGTACATAATATGTATGTACAGGCCCTGGACATAATGTGTCCTGTGGGGCCAATGGGTGAGACATCAGGTCTGCACCCACTTCACCAATACCCTGTCTCTCAACTGTCTCAGAGATTACGGGTGTGGTTACAAATGGCACAGGAAGGGCATGTCCCTGATTAGTGGTGATACTTTGGCACACACTGCAGGAACGGACAAAACTATCTATGTCTCGTCCCATCCCTGGCCAGAAAAAGTCAGCTCGGATACGGCCCTGGGTCTTCCTTTTGCCCATGTGACCTCCTGAGGCTGAACAATGACCCCATTGTAACACTGCTAGGCGGTACTTGGCGGGAACGACAAACTGCAGTCGAACCTCGCCCTCGGGTGTTCATGACTCACGGTAGAGCCGTCCTTGTTTGCGAAGGAACTTGGCTCGACCTCCCCGTGAATACTTAATCACTCGACCCTTTTGTTTGTTCCGCACGGCAGCAAGTGTCGGGTCAGAATGTTGTTCTTGTACAACAAGTTGACTACACATCAGATCTTGCAGCGATTCAATGATCACTGGGGTGACACAGTCTGGAGCCTCAGCCATGGCTCGTGTTACTGCAGCAGCCGAAGTCTGAGTAGCGTCATGTTCGGTGCAACTATCCTTGACACCGGTAATATTGCCGATGATGAGTTCAAATAAAGGTTCTGGTATGACAACTGCATGTGTCTTACCAGTATAAAATGGAGATGCCACCTGGATACATGCCTCAGGGAACAATCTCACTGATCCATCAATAAGGTTTGCATGGATCTGTCGACCTGTATACTGCTGAGGCCGAACTAAACTCTGCTTAACAGAGCAACCTGAGGAACCATTGTCCCTCAGGACATTTACAGAAACACCTCCCACAGACCCTGGCTGAACAAGAAAGGCAGTGTTGCTGGTGGAAGGGTCTGAGGAGGTAGCAGCCAGTCATTCATGAGACTGCGGAACAACCGATGTAGCAAACGTGGCGCCCTGGGAACTAGGTGACTGAGGAGAGTTCATGGTCAGAGGGAGACTTGTGAACTGTTGGGAAGTACCTCTACTGGTAGAGATGGCACCACCGGGTACTTGTGGAATGAAGGCTGCATTTGCCTCCTGCCTCCGATACACTAATTGACCTGACTGAGGGTTACGTGGCTTGTCCTTGTATTGCTGCTGCTGCTGCTTGGGGAACTGCTGCTGGTTGGGGTGCTTGTTGTACCGCTTCCAAGCAGGCTGCTGTGTATTTTGCCCCTGGTCCTTCTGTGGTTTTGGACCTTGGCCATTACTCTGAGAACGGCCTTGGTGCTGGGATTCAGTCTGAGACGGCTTCCCAGACTTGGCAGTATCTTTTCTGCTCCAGGTGTTTTGCTTACGAGTTTGATACCCGTATGCAGTAAAGAATGCGTCAGCCTTTTCTACCATTTGGCTGGCATCTTTCACCTGGCAGATCTTAAGCTGTGCTATGAGCTCAGCAGGCCACGACCTCTCTAGCTGTGTACACAGCATTAGGTCAATTATCCCCTCACGCGTGGAAGGAGTTTCATCTTTCTCCATCCACTCATTTAAGTAAGCTGTGAGACGATCAAGGAACTGAACAGCTGTCTCCTTGTCTTGGAGACGAGCTTGCATGAACTGAACTTTGGCGTCGTCTACTGTGAGACCATACGCCTTAATGAGTGCAGCTTTCATCATCTCATATGTGAGATTGTCTCCACGAATTCTGTGGAGAATATCGAGGGCAGGGCCCTCAAATAGGCTAAGAAACTGAAGCCGCTTAGCTGCCTCATCCAGTTGATACATGTCTGCCATGTCCTCAAAACGAGCTATGTACGGCTCGATTCGCTCGCTTTCCTTGTATGAAGGAAGCTTGATGCGTGGGGTCGCCAGGACATGTGCAGGGAGAACGCTCGTGGAGCTTGGACCAACTGCAGCAGACGTGTCTGAAGCCAAGGAATCTCGCTTGAGCTTCAGCACTTCAAGTTCATGTCTCTCGCGTGCTTCTCGCTCGGCACGTTCGTGTTCTCGTTCTCTGTCTCGTTGTTCACGCTCGTATTCGCGCTGTTCTCGCTCGTGTTCGCGTTGGATTCTACGCTGCTCTTGTTCATATGCACGCTGTTCTCGCTCATATTCGCGCTGAATCTTACGCTCTTCACGGGCATCATTCTCGCGCTGCTGCTCCTGATTATGCCGTGAGAGTATATACTCTTTAATTTCGGTTGGGTCCGAAAGACCCATTTCTTTGGCTTCCTGTAAAAATACAGTAGTAGCCATGGCGCTAATTTATTAAGCAAACCGAAATTGAGTACTGACTGCTTAGCGACGAATATTAATAAACACAAGTAAAGAATACAGACACAAGCTAGTGGTGACCAGTCTTATCTAGTTAACTGGCAAAGATTAAAGCAAAAATGCAAATAACTGGGAAGACTCAGTAATAAACACAATTGGTACAGCGACTTCCCAGGAGCGAATAAAATCGTCTGGCGTTACCAAGAATAAAGTACTAAATAGAGTTAAGTACTCTATGGATTAATAAAGCAAAAATTCACTTGCTAAATTAACGGTAAACACCAGTAAACTTGTGCCTATAAACTTTAATTATAAATACCTAAATATGAACGAGTGAGCACTATCTCGTGAATAGCTTTATAGCTAGGAGTTAATATCCTGGAATGAGGTCGCCAATTGTCACGGGTTTTTTATAATATCAAGGAGTTTTTAAAATAAATGCTTATATATTATTTAAATTGATATTAATATTCAATAATATTGAAGAGCAGAGACAATGATTGTCTTGCTACATCAAGCAACGATTACTTTACGCTGGCTTGTGCACGATTCTCTGAGAACGAGAATTTATAAACTTTCTCAACAGTACACAGCAGAGACTAATTACTCACAAATGCTGAATTAGTACTGTTAGCCTCGGAGAAAGTTACTTCACCCCTGACAATAAATAACTAATACTAATAATAATAATCAGGTTCTTGCTGATGCTTTAACTCCTAGGTGGCACAACGGATTTTAAGTTAATACAGCAAGACTGGTCTAAGTACCAGTTATGAATAGCAAAACGTCTATGCAAGCTAGGAGCTATGTAGGAAATAAGCTTAATTTGGAGAAATGAAACAAGAGTTTACTTTACATTAGGCTCAAGAAAAAGAACTGTTAAATTTATTGATTACAAAAAAATAAATTTAACGTTACATTTCAAATCAAATCAATGAGACGCACTCACTCACTCACACAAAAGCTAAATTCTTACGCCTAGAAAAAAAAAACACCTTAATTAAACTCTTAAGACTAGGAAAACAAAAGGAAATACTGAACGATGAATGCTTTGTATCACCAAGGGGTGGGAGTTTGGAGAAACTGATACTCTGTGGAGCTTGGGTGCTAGCTGACCTCTCACACTTCTGGAGCACAGGACCTCTCTCCGTCAAAGCCACAACTAGACTGAGTAAGTCGTGGGAACAAAAGGGGAAGCAGTAGGCCGCATTTTCTAACGGTCGATGCAAGCAGGGGTGAAAAATAAAGAAACAATAGTATCGCTCAGTAGAGCACTTAGTGACGTGCATTAAATCGGTCACTTTTGAAAGTGACGAATGTTTTGAAAAGTATACTCTGAAATGGAGAGAGAAACGGTTAACTGAGCGATACACAGTGAGTTTTCCACTAATAGTTCATGGCTTCTCACAAAAGGGAAATGTCGCGAATTGATTCGTGACAATAACAGAAAAATAACAAGCATTTCTCCTCTAGATAAAGGGGAAAAAGATGAAAGCAAGTACTAAGGAAGCACATCACCCACGCACACCAACTAGTCCAGCGGTTCTTAACCTTCTTTGAGTCGTGCACCCCTTAAAGAATCTAGTGAAAGCTATGAACGCCTTCCCTACAAAAATGTACATAAGCACAAACACAGCATTTTGCATGCAATGAATGTACTTTATGTTATTGAAATCTGCCTCACGCAGTGTATGACATACACAAAGTATAAAACTATCTTTACAAAGAACTGTTTCCCACTCTTTCATGGAAAAGCTAAAGGCCACTCGATGAAAAAATGAAATACATCCAACTTGTGCAAATTAAACAAAACAAAACATTAATTCTGCTCAAAAGTTCATTTCAGTGGCAGGGTTGTTTGGCTTGAATAAGAAGAATTTGTGGAGTGGTCTTAGGCAAGGAAACATGCATGTCGTTGTTGACATCCAGTTGAGTTCGACTTTTAGTCTTGATAGAAACAAGCGCTGAAAACCCTGACTCACAAAGGTAAGTGTAGCAAATGGAATCACAGTACCCATAGCTCGCTTTGCCCGACGGGGGTAGGACTGTGTCAATGAACACCAGAATTCTTCAAGACTCAATTTGTGTGTGTGTGTGTGTGTTTCAGTTAATGATGCCAAATGGCATCACGAAATTGTTCTCAATTATTCTGACCTTCACGGACCCAGGTTAAGAACCTCTGAACTAGTCTATAGCTGAATGTTTTACTTTGCCCTGTGATCTTAACCTTCAGCAGATTACTCTCAAAATCGAATTACTTCATTCTTGCCTAAATATTATCCCTTTCAAAAACTTTGATTCAAGTCAGATAAACAAAAGTTGTTGACTTTGTTTACTGACCATTACCATTGACTTTTCTCTGTGACTATAACTACTGACTGGCCTAAAAATTGAATTTCTTTACTCTTGTTTCAACATGAACCTTCCACAAAGTTAAGTCTATTGTACACTGGATAAAACCTACTTCAGTTGACCTTGCCATTTGACCTTGACCTTTGACTTAGTATTCCGAATAACATTCAGTATAATTTTAGGTGATCGACTCTCCTACAAAAACAATAGGGCAATTTCTTGGGTGATCCTCAACTCATCCACCAAATCTAACCTAAACAATATCAAATCTGTTTCAATAATTCTGTGCACGCACTGACACATGGGTTAAACTTTGACCTTCAGACTTTGACCTTGACCTTTGATTGTTCTCAAAACTGAGTCTCCTCCACAAATTGGCTGAAATTGGATAAAAAACTAAGTTTCTTGTTCACACACACACACAGTACCAGACACCACTGATCAGGCCTGGCACACTTGTAGGAGTTGAGTAACAGTGATGGGCGTCCTTTCGATGTTTGGGATAGCTGGCTTGGCAATGATCACTCTGTGTCGCTGGCTGGTGTATTCCTGGTTTCCATCTCCTTCCTTATTTTCGTCATAGCACTCTAATATTATATTATCTTCAAAGTGTGTATTAGGTTTGAAAGTTAAATAAAGTCTGGTATTGCAAAATAGATATTTCACTATTCAAACAGTATATTACAGTTACGTAGAAGGAATTACACAGCATAAGTCTGAGTGCTCCCTAGAGTACGTGTTGCTATCCCCACTCCCTGGCTATTACTCCTGGCTTTAAGCTCACAGTGGGGTGTGGGAATGAAAGCTGACTATGCAATCGAATGTTCGATGCTGATGCCTGCGAGGAAAGCTATGTGATGCTATGTTGCTATGTGACTCTTTAGATATGCTAAAAGTTAACTGACGTAAGTTATGATATATACATATACACTGCAGGTAGATAAGGTAATAAGATAATGAGAAATATAGATAATACTTATATATGAAAGCAAATATATGGATACAACTAGTACATTACTCGGCCACTTAAAATAGGACTGTCTTCAGGCCGAAAAAACTGACGTAGGACTGTGATAATAAATTCCTATGATCTAGCTAACCTGTCATGGGGAAGGGGTTGGTGGAACAACTTCTAGTCCTCACGCCTCACCTATGTCGTGAAGGTGATCTTCTAGACACTTAAGACACCAACAAAAGACAAAGACGATGATTAACAACGCCACGACAGCGACAGAAATCGTAGGGTACAACACATGAGGGTGTATGAGTGATGAGACAGAGGACATAAGGATATCATTGTCATTCAAGTAGGACAACACCTTCAAACGTTAAGACACGACAGTTAGATTTTCAGGATGAACATCAAAGGACGGGGACAGTGGAACCAAAGAACTAGGTAGAACTACCTGAAAACCAAGATGTTGCCAGTTAGGAAGGGTAGAGATCACTGATGAACGGACTTCACATTAATCAGGAGCGACATAGTAGCCTTCCACAATGATACTGTTACTACGACAAGAACACAATAGTGTAACACTTGCGGGTTCTCTGAAGTAGAAGAACTGATTACCACCAACATGCACGTGGTAGACCTACCATTCAGGACTCACAGGTTCAAACTGACAGAGTTTATGGATCGGGTCCGAGTGATTCCGCACTACGGCTAGTTCACAAGGTGCTGTCTCTGATGGCAACAGAGCTAACAAGTATGCAGGACAAACGTGAACGTGCAAATAACTTGACTTACAGGAGCTCAATACTGCTCAGCTAGTGAGCCCAACAGACATATAATCATCTGCCACAAGAAACATGTTTGACTAGGAAACAAGATTGGGCAATGAATCACTGACATGCATCGGGAAGGGAGTGACATTATAAGCTGAATACGTTACATCAGATTTCAAGGGAATGTGAACCAGAATTTGTGAGTCAGTGAGAGCTGCTTCCAACAAAGGGTAATAAAATTCTAAGTGACTACCTTCAAAGAGTGAGGTCAAACTAAAATTAGCACGTGCACTCTGAGTGGCAGACCTCAAATGATCTAGTGGTAGTAGTTCTGAGTTAACACAACCTAGCCTGGCATTGACAAGGGAGACAATTATTGCTGAACACTGCTTCTGTAATAAGGAAATATCTGAATCTAACTGGGCAAGTTACTGAATGAGAAGTAACAAGTTCTCAAAAGTGGCAACCTGAGATCCGAGATTATGAAAACGTGTGGTTAGTACATTAGTATGATCGACAACAGTTTTAAGATTAGTCCTAAAATTCACAAACTCAGCATTCTCACAAGTGAGAAGCTTATTCTGTGATTCAACTTCCTGAGCTATCACATTCCATCTCCTGCCTAATGCAGATAAATCAGATGCCTGAGCAGTGCCGAAGAGCTTTTTGATTACCAGTCCTCCCAGGTCAAGTAATCCTCGACGTTGACGGAAGGATGCAGATTTATGACCTGCATCAATAGAGTTGGTGGGGAACTGGTTAGACAGGTCAAGGGTTCGGTCACGAAGTGTGTCCATCCTCTCAACAGCTAGATGAAGAGATGTGGCTAGTTCTAGATCCAGGGCACTAACGTTTGTGGAGTCCATGGTGAGAGAGGTTGAAAGAACCCTCTCAAACCATCTAAATGTTGGGCCAGGATAGGTATCTGCGCCGAGACCTGACCCATGGGGGATATGTCATATTTGACATTGACCATGTCCTCCACAATCAGAACGGACCCCTCTGGAGCCACAAGCGCACCAGGACGCACCACACTAGGAACAGGGAACCCCTGGGCTTACACCAGAAGTTCAAGGCAGAGACGTGTAGTTACCATGATTTCCTGCAAAAGCACAACTGAATAGTACAGGGTACAATGCAGATACATGAGAATGATTTGCACACGGTGAGCAGAGGAATGTAACTTACTCCTGTAATCATCAACACTAGATGACGAACGAGGAGGATTTGAAGGAAGTCGGAAGGAGGAATCAGTGTCTGCTGACGGAACAGGGAAATCACCGCAAACTTTCCTACAATTGTCAGCATGCACAACTCCCTCAGCACTGGAGTGTAACTCCCGAACACGCAACTTGTTACCTAGCTCCTACTGAATGACATGTATTGGGCCCGACAAACGTGGAGAGAGCTTAGAAGAGCGGTCTGGCTCAGCCACGAAGACCAAATCACCGGTAACAATATCACTAGGCTGTGTGTGCTGGTGCTGGCGATCTACCATCAACTGACGAGAGGCGTCCAGGGTGTTACAAACCCTACCAAAGATGTCTTGACTAATGGCCATATGAACTTTAGCATAATCATCAACATTATACACAGGACTGGGACGCTGCAGAAGATATGGAAGCTGCTTGTCCTCACCAAACAGAACAAAGTGAGGTGACTCTCCTATGGAGGCATTAATGGAACTGTTGATGGCAGAGGCTATCTGAGGAATCCATTCATCCCAAGAAGAGTGGCAACCTTGAACCACATGATGTAGAGCCTCCAGAATCTTCCTGTTAGCTCTTTCAACTAAGCCATTAGAAGCAGGAAGATGGGCCACTACGTAAGTCTGGGCAATGTTGAACTGGGAGCAAATCTCACGCACCAATTTATTTTGGAACTCCATACCATTGTCAGAAGGCATGACCTTTGGAGTTGTGAATGGGTTGAACAGATGCTTGACCAGAGCACGTGCCACAGAGAAGGCAGACTTGTCCGGCAGTGGAGCTAAAACTACATACCTACTGAAGTGATCTACAGACATCAATAAGTATTCCATGTCACTATCACTATGAGGGAGCTTGAGAGTATCGATGCCAACCGTGTCCCATGGTTTAGCAGGTGTTGGATATGACAGTATTGGTGCAGGAGGTCCAGTCGAGCCCTTGTGCTGAGCACATGACAAACAGCGTTGAATGTAGGCATTAATGTCGGAACATATGGTAGGCCAGTAGAAACATCTACGAACCTGCAGCAAACAATGCTCCACTCCAGGATGACCTGCCTGGGGAGAGTCATGTTCAAGAACCAACACTTCCTGAATCAGCTCAGAAGGAACCACGACTTGAGTGACATCAGAATCCAAATGTTGCACTAAGACACCATCTATCAAGTCATAATCTATGATCCAGGGACATCCCTATCAGTAAGTGGATCGCCTGACTCAAGAGCGTGCACAACATGAGACCACTTGGAATCACTCCGTTGAGCAGACCAAATCCTGTCTAGGGAGAGAGAGGACAGAGCGGTGTCTGCCACAGCTGCAGTGACAGGAACATTCCTTGACATCGTATGTCAGGATGGTTGTCCTGAATGATCAAGAACCACCTAGCTAGTTTGCCAGACAGATTGCGACCCTTGAAGAGATCAGTAAGGGCCTTGTGATCTATGTAAACTATGATGTCATACCCAAAGATGAGACCACAGAAGTGTTTAAGAACCCACACGACAACTAAGGCTTCCAAATGCATCACCGAGTTGCGTGTTTCAGCATCATTAAGAATTCAACTCACATAAGCTAGTGGCTTGTCCATGCCAGATGCATCACACTGGGTCAGAACAGCTCCAAGACCTGTACCAAAAGCATCGGTAAAGATAGTGAATGGCTTGCTGAAGTGTGGGAAGGATAGGATAGGTGCAGAGATCAATGCTGCCTTTAATTCAGTGAAGGCCCTCTCCTGATCATGTCCCCAGACAAATGGGATCTCCTTCATTAATAGTCGAGTAAGAGGAGAGGCCATGTTTGCATACCCTCAAATGAACCTTCGATAGTACCCTGACAATCCGAGGAAGCTGCACACTGCTGTAACTGAGGTAGGTGTAGGAAAGTCTGTGATAGCTGCGGCTTTGTCATCAGCCATCTGGGGACCCCTGGTGTCAACAACATGACCCAGGAATGACAATTTCTTCTTCAAAAATCTACACTTTGAAAATTTAACCTTTAAACTAGCCTCTTTGAGTCTGGCGAAGACTTGTTGGAGCTTCCTCAGATGTTCAGGCACATCCTTGCTAACAACCACTACATCATCTAAGTAGGCAAACACTTTGTTCCCTAAGAGTCCCCTAAATACTTCATTGATTAACCTCTGAAAGCACAAAGGTGCATTATGAAGGCCGAAGGGTAACCTCACAAACTCGTAATGCCCATCAGGAGTGCTGAAGGCTGTAAAAGGACAAGAGTCTGCATACAGAGGGACTTGCCAGTATCCCGAGAGAAGATCCGAAGAGGAGAACACTTTGTTATTCTCCCCAAGACTCTGCAACAGATTGGTCAAATGAGGTAGAGGATAATGATCTGGGATAGTCTCTGCATTCAGGCAGCGATAATCTATAACCGGTCTCACGGTACCATCCTTCTTTGGCAACAGATACAGTGGTGAATTCCAAGGAGAAGTATCTTGGACTATGTCTGACTGAATCATCTCCTTAACCCCTTAACCACGGGGTGTCACTTGTGTGACACTCTGGTGCCAGGGATCATACCGCAGGGCATCACTTTTGTGATTCTGTGTTCTTTTAAATTAGCCTGGGCTTTCAAGTGGTGGCTTGTATCATCTATCAGTACTACCAGTGTCCAGCTATAGTCAGTGCTGCTAATGTAACTTGTACTCCCATCCATTGTTGACAATTTAGCCACTTATCACCTGTCCTTGACTTCCTTCCTTACATCCCCTCCATTACCCTCTCCTCCTACCTGTCCAGCCGCGCCGCACTACGCAAATCCTGGACGGCTTTTTCCATTCATTTTATCCATTGAAACGTGCCCTATGCCCTATTCTTATACAAAATAATATATAAATGAAGGAGAAAAGGTAATTGATACTGCCTTACATCTGGAATGGGCAAATTATCACCTGGCAACACCCCACGTGCACACAGTCGCTAATTTTTCCTGTTTATTTCCCCTTGAAATATGCCGTATGACCTATTCTCATAATAAAAATATATATAAGAAAGGATGGGAGAAGCCTAAGAGATATTTACATTCACCTAAAACTACCTAATTTATTATGTATTGTCTACATTTCTTGCCAATCATTTCATAGCATATAAATCAGCAGCTGTCACCACATTGACATTGTCAACCCTTCCCTGCCCATATATGCCACATCATTCAGTTTACTGACGTCTTTCAAGGTGAAACCATGTCTGATTCACACCCGTCCACTTCCGCCACTTCTGAGCCCACTGCAAAGGGCCCTGTGATCTCTACCCCTACTAAACCTCGTGTAGGAAGGGGTAAAGGGCTAAGTGACTCTGCTGGGGAACGTGAACTGGTTAATTTATCAATGATTATGATGGACAGTGACTACCATCTTTCTGGTGACTCGTGGGATGAGACAGTGGAGGAAACAGTGACGGAAACCCCTAGTACGAGTGCTTCTGTGTCCCAAGTTTGTCCTGGTTCCAAGGGATAGGAGCCGTTAGTGCGGCATGGGAAGGAAGTTGGGAAGGGAGTGAAGAGGAGGCAGGTTAGCCCCAGAACAATGGCCCCGTGTGACCCAGCCCGCCATGAGGCCCAAGGTGAATCACCTCCCCGCTCTCCCAGCCCTACTTCACTAATATCTTCCACCTCTTCAGAGGAAGTTTCTCCTGAGTCTTCGTTGTCAGAGTCTCCACCAGCACCTACAATGAAGGCAGGCCATAGGGGACGAGGTAAATCCCTTACTCGTCATCATAGTAGAGGTGTTTCTAGAGTAAGGGCTGCTGGTGGTACACAGCAACCTAGGGTCAGTTGGAGTGACCTTCAAACTGCCCAGCCTGCCACACAGCCACCCTCATCCACCCTCACCCAGCCTACACCGCCATGAGAGGGAACCCTGGACGCCTTCGTATGGACGGAAGGTTCCAATTTTGTCCCTGAACAACTCCACTTTGACGAGAGTTCCTCAGGGATACAGCCTGCCTTCACTCTTGATGACGATGCTGAGTGTGTGGACTACCTGTTGGCCTTCCTTGAAGACGAAGTCATGCAGCACATATGTGATGACACCAACAGTTACGAGTCACAACGTGCTGCAAGCGGTGCAGGTACATAAAAAATGGCACGGTGGACCGTGCTTGGGGTGCAGGAACCGTATGTGTTCTTCGCCCTCATGCTTCTGATGCCCATTCACGGAAACATGAGTTGAAGGATAACTGGTCCATGGACCCTCTATTACCATCACCCACCTTCAACATGTACATGGCCAGAGATCGCTTCAGAAACATCCTAGGAAACCTGCACTTCACCAACAACGATGTACCTTCCCAGACTGACCCACTCTGGAAGATCCGGGAGATTCTGAACAGAATGAAGGATAAACTTATGTCATTCTTCCACCCATTTCTGAAGGTGATCATAGATGAGTTCTTGGTTCTGTTCAGAGGACGTCTGAAGTTCGTGCAGTACATTCCAAGCAAACGTCATCACTTTGGAATAAATTTCTTTGTGCTGTGCGACTGTAAGACGGGGTACATCCTTGACTTCATCATCTACTCAGCCAGCACTGTCGATCTCGACAAAACACACCCCCTTGGTTCCTCAGGCGGTGTAGTGAAAGTGCTGCTTGAAAGATATTTTGGTGGGAATCATGTTCTTTATACAGACAACTACTATACAGCACCGAAACTTGCTAAATACCTTTCAGAGCACGGCGTTGGCTCCTGCGGCACTGTCATGAGCAATCGTGCCAACTTCCCCAAATTCCCCGAGGCAGCAAGTTTGCAGCGGGGAGACGTGCACCTACGCAAGTCTGAGAAGATGATGGCAATATGGTGGCATGATAAGAGGGTCATACACATGCTTACCACTGTACACAAGGGGGAACTGCAAGACAGTGGGAAGGTCGACTGTGGGACAGGTGAACCTGTGATGAAACCTGATGCTGTCATTGACTATAATATCAACATGCAGCTGGTGGACAAGTCCGACATGATGATTGGATAGATCGACTGCCTCAGGAAGAAAACTAGGTGGTACAGGAAAGTGTTTCTGCATCTCATTGACATGACGATGCTGAATGCCTTCATCTTGTACAAGATGAAGGTCAAGCCACCTAAGTCATTCTCCCTGAGGTTGTTCGCCAGGACGTGTGTTCAACAGCTGCTTGAGAGATATGGTAGGGTGACTGCAGCAGCTCCAAGTCGCCACACTGTAAGACTCTCTGAGCGACTTAAGCAGAGGGCGTACCTGGATTGGCACAAAATTGTGCAAATGCCAGCGACTACGAAGAGGAGGGCTGCGATCTGCAGGTGCCAGGTGTGTGCACATGCCACCAGACACACACCTGAACACAAACGCACCTCTTGGCAGTGCGCTGAGTGCCAGATTCCCCTCTGTGTACCCTGCTTCTTTGATTACCACTCTCCTGAAACATTTCTAAAACAGTGCAAGTGGAAATGTAAATAATGTGTAAATAGCAAGTGAAAGCAATGAATGTAAATATAATTGTACAGTGGAAAATAGTTTTATAAGTTACTGTAAGTGACAGTGCATAACATGGTGTAAATAAAATAGAAATGTAAATAATGTTAATAAAATAGAAAATGTAAATTGAAATGTAAATAATTAGTAATATAAGAATATGAGTATAAATACATGGAGTAATGACAGTGAAAGTGAAAGCTTCGTTCTCTACGCTAGTTTACTGAACGAGAAAGTGAATGCCTGGAGTGAAAATAAACTACTAGTACTGAAGGAAACTTATGGATAAATACTGAATATGTAAATAAATGTATAAAGTACTCAGAATATAAAGTATGAGTGTGTTTATGAATAACAAATGACAGCTCCGCCTGAGAATACCAACGGGGAACGAGCGTGGGTGGAAAGCTCATACGCACTCGTAATTTACATTGCTTTCACAGTGTTTTTCTTTTGGAATATGGATTCCAAACTACTTGAAATTCATAGAATAGTGTTTATAGTGATAATATCAGGCAGTGGTAACCATATTATGGAGTACTGGGAAGTGTAAAGTGGAGACTTTGTTACCCAAATTTAGAAGTCTCCACAAGTCCTACGGTAGTCGACAAAGGCTCAACAAACATCCCAGGAGAAAGCTGAAGGTATGTGCCATAGGCATATTTAATTATAATATTCTAAGACTAATAACTGATTTTTGGCAAATAATTTTAAAAAATCAGTCAGAGCACAATTATCCACACGGGACGGGCACGGCTCCCTCCCGACATCCCCGTGGTTAAGGGGTTAACCAACTTGTCAGCCACCTGCCTCTGAGAATGGGGAAGATGATACGCAGGCACGAAAATAGGATAAGTACCTGGCTTGAAAGCAATGTGATGATGAGCCACATTTGTATGTCCTAACGGCTCACCTGCTAGAGCTATGGCTCCCCTATTCTGTTCAAGGATCTGCAATAACTGAGTCTGAAAATCGGGAAAAATCAGTCTGGTTCAGTTGAGACCTAGCCTCCTGAGGAAAGTACTCACTAAATGATGGGTGATCCTAGGCTGGTGTCAGGCCAGCCACAACCTCTATAGATGACAAAGTTTCTTCAATAACAGTGGAAGGGTATACAGGACACTTCCCCAAGCAGACTCCTGGTTTTAACTTAAGTACACCTCGTTCGGTTATGAACCAGAACATCAGTATGACCATTCTTGGAAACAGTTGCTAATGCTGACTCAAGAGAAATGCCTTTCACACACACAGTCTCAGGCAAACTGATAGCATCCACTCCTTCTTTCACGCCAGGAAAATGAACGGTCACATGAGTTAGCTTATCCGGTTGTAAATGTCTGCAGTCAGTCACTACCGTGCTGGCCTCATGTGCATTTGCCATGACCTCACTTAAAGTGGCAGAAGAACAAGAAGAAGAAGGAGCAGTAGGTACAATTGAGTCATTACCCACAGGCAATACTTCATTAGACAAAGTGGGAGATTCAGTGGTAGTAGGGCTAATGTCACTAGCAGCTAACGTGGGGTAAGCTCTATTCACTGCAGAAGATGCACGAAGCAATGGCAAGGACTCTGGCAGGGCAGTGTAGTACCTGTCTCTATATACAACCGAGCTGAAACTAGTTACAATAGCTATCCCATGCTCACGGAGAGTAGGCAATCCTAACAACCCATCTGGGGAAAGAACAAATGCAGGAACCGCATGAAACTAAGCTTCAACTGGTTGTGTGTCTCTAGTAAACTGGAAGGGCAAGGTAACCAAACCTGTAGCATTTAGGTGCACACCATTAAGTCCCATCAAATCAAGTGGGGGAAGGTGACGTGAAAAGGTTTTTCCCAGCTGCTGCTCAATCTTTTGTAATGAGACTTCTGCAATTATATTGACGAAGAGCCAGTGTCAAGAAGTAGGAATATTGTACAAGACTGAAGATAGAATGCAAATGACATAACATTTGGTCCTGGCCCTACATTCGCTACAGCTGTACCCACAGTAGCTGCTTTGACTCTACCATCCGAGTCTACCCCTGGTCGGCTGTTGGAGACTGCTGGGCTTCCCCCAACGACGGAATTGTGTTTTGGGTACTAGCAACTTGATTTGTAGTCCCTGGGGGAGAACGACACTCACTCATCCAGTGCCCATGGGATTTGTGGTGACAACACCATTTCTTGCGACGGTTTGGTGCTGATGATGATGATGTGCCCTGAGCAGGAGGGCCTGCCTTTGCATCTTGTTGAGGACTTTGAGAGTCCTTCATGTCCCTTTGAAGTTTAAAACACTTTAACAAGGGATGAACACCCCTGTGACAATAAGAACACTTACTTGAGGGATCAGAAGTGTTTGCATCTGTTGCAGACGTGGGCTTCTCTGGCTTTCTGTCCTTCTTGGGTTTTTCTGCACTTTGCTGTCCCTGAGTAGACACGGCTAAGGCCACAGGGAATGCTTCAGGCTGTGACTGCAGCTTCATTCACATCTGACGACTGAAGTCATGTAGGGTTTGTGCAGGTGTGAACTCCAGTTGCTTTGCAATGTGCTGTTGTCTTGGTGTCAAGACCTGGAAGTAGCAACCAAAAGTGAGTAAAGACAAGAATTTATCTAGAGGTTTTGCATCCTTGGTAGCATTCAGCCACCTTGAATTACCGAATGCTTGCTCTAAAGAAAGTTTGACATTTTGAGCAAAGCAAGCAGCTTGCCTGTAATCCATGGAAGCTGCCTTCATGTGAGTGTCAAGCAGAGCCCTAAGTGAGGCCATAACATTACCCCCAGCAAAAGACATAAAGCCCATGTCGGTCACAGGTTCTGCCAGGAAGTCGTCTGCATTATCACGGGTACAGTAAAAATCATCTCCCATGAGATGAACGGCTGGAGTGTCTGTAGTCTGCGAAATTCTATCTATCTATCTATCTATAGCCCGACGCCCTAATCCCGCAAAGGGTGGCCGCAGACAAAACGCCTCCAAGTCACTCTGTCACCCACCATTTGACTACCCTCCCCCCAACTCACCCCCCCTCCCTCATATACCTCTCAACTCCATCCCTCCACCTCATCCTCGGTCTACCCCTCCCTCTCCCTCCCTCCACCTCACCTACATACACCCTCTTAGTCAGTCTTTCATTCTCCATTCTCTCCACATGTCCAAACCACCTCAGTGTATTTCTCCTAATCTTTTCTACCATGAATAAATTTTATCACTCTCTGATACAAACTGCCTTCTACCTATCTCATCTTTCACCTGGCGCACAAATACATACACATTCCACGTAGCATCATTGCCATCCCATATTCGTATTGGTACATAGTCTTCAAGTACAGTTAAACCGTGCAAAAGAGACGGTTGTGTACCGGAAGAATTAGCGTTACTGGGTTGACTCATGATATTAAATTGTGTACTGGAAGGGTTCTATACTTTACCACTACGTGTAGAACTAGGTGAGAGAGTCAATTTTGACTTTTTTTTTTTTTTTTTTAGGTTCTTTACTATTCAGTACAAGCCCCAACCCTCTGGGGAACATTGTCCATGAAGGCCAAGCCGGGAGGGGTGCATGAGGAAAACAAAATCGGTATCACAGGGCATAGAAGGTACACAAGGAATTATCATTACAAGCACAATAATGAACAAAGACATGCAGTGATACATACATGGTACAAAGTTGGCACAGTAATTATCATTACACGTTTTAACATGAGTGAAGTGGTACATAGATACACACGTATGAACATACATATGCAGAGAGAGGCGCATATGCACACATACATATCCGTATATAGCTATACATATATGTATATATTCATGCAAATGTAGCAACAGACATACTGCATGTACAGGATAGGTACGTATGTATAAAGATATGGGTATGTGTACAGGCGTGCGTACATATACATATGCAACATGCACATATATATGATATATTTATATATATACATAGACAGGGAGACATATATATACATATACACCCTAAGCAGATACATAAATATAGTCACATACACAGGTGGGTAGATAGAGAAAAAAAAAACACGATATGCATTATAAAATTACCTCTTGATTCAAAATCCCAGCACTAGGACACTACATGCACATGCGCCTGATGCGTGCGTGTGCGCGTGTGCGTGGACAACACACACACACACACACACACACACACACACACACACACACACACACACACACACACACACACACACACACACCTAAATGTCTGATCACTGTCCTAGTGCCAGAGCATTGCAATGAAAGGAAGTCGGGTTGTAGGGTGAGAATGTCTTCGAGAACATCAAGATGTCTGATGAAGTAGGTACACAAAGCAGAACACAAGAGTCCAGGGGGTCTGAAGGGGGCAGTAACTGGGCAGTTAACGATATGATGTAATAATACTTCATCCATTGGATTGTGACAGAGTTTACATGGCCTGTTGGCGGTCGGTTGTCCAGTGATTTCCCCTGGGGAGCGATACCCCAGGCGAATGCGGGTGACGACCACATCACAGTGGCGGGTGTGGGTGGGGTGCTTGCCATAGGTGTGTCTCACGCCACGGTAGGTGTCGTAGTGCTGGGTGGGGAGATTAGTGGGACGTTCAGCATCAGTACGCAGGGCTAGGTCCTCCCTGGACTCCTCGAGAAGGATTCTCCGGACAATTGTCGTGGACACAAGAAGGCGGATGGCAGTTAGGGGGAGGTTGCAGGCAGCTCAGGCCAGGTGATCTGCCTGTTTGTGGCAGATGTGACAAACATGAGCTGGGATCGAAATAAAAGAAACCCTGAGACCAAGAGCATGAGCCTGATGAAGGCGAGAGTAGAGGGGGGCTAAGAGAGGGGAGGGGCGTCAGGGGAGGTTGCGAAGTAAGGCAAGGGCAGCTTGGGAATCGCTAATGGTTAGACCTGGTAGGTGACGAGAGATAAGGAAGTCAAGGGCAGAGCATATAGCAAATAGTTAACGCTGGGTACTGCTGGCCCAGTTGGGAAGGCAACGGGAAGTGGAGAAGACGGGGGAAGCACAGTTAGTAAAGGCAATGCAAGCAGCTCCCGCCCGGCTGTTAGCAAGGACAGAACCGTCAGTGTAGACGTGAATAGGAGGGGAAGGGTAGCTGCAGGCTACCGAATTAAGGGTTTCAGTGATGGAGAGCTATGAGGGAATTGGTAAGCAATCAGAAGCAGTGGCAGAAGGTGTGTAGTGCACAGCAGGAGTCGTACGTGTCCAGGTACGGGGCAAAGGGTCAGCAGGGATGGGAGTGACAAGATCAGCACGGATTCTGGTGGAACCACGGCCATAAAGCTGGAGAGGACGGTTGAGCACTGAACGAATTAGTTTTAGCCAGGATGCCAGGCCTGGTACGTGAGTATGCCGGATCCAATCTAGGTGAGTGGAATCTGAGAGAATGTAAACCAATAGGGAGGAAAAGGATGAAGCAGGAGACACAAATGAGGTCAGACACTGTGCGGCAAAGCAGATTCCAAGCATACGAATGCAATCGGTGATGAGACATAGACTGAGTTCATGGAGCATGTTGACTACTCTGGCAGACCTGGGGCAGCGAAGAATGAGATGCATTGCCCGATTTTTTCCCATTTCAAGTGGTTGGAGCTGTGTTGGGGGGATGAGGGAGAGAGGGATAGCATGATAATCAAGAATGGAGAGAATATATAATGAGTAAAATGATCTAGCGACGGGGATGCTAACCCCATGCAAGTCACAAGTGAGCATGCCAAGGATTTTAAGTCTGCGGTGCAGGCAGGTGCAGATAGTGGAGACATACTGGGAGGGGTTAAAGAGGGAGGAAAGGGGAATTTCGAGATATGTATAATCCTGCACTACATCAAGATGAGAGCCGAGGAGGGTTATGTTGTGCAAGCAAGCCTATGAGTAAGGGATTGTGTAAACAGTTTGGTTTTGGCAGTGTTGGTAATCTATCCACAAGCAGATGCAGCCTTGCCGAACTTAACTAGGGGACACTGAAGAGTGACAGGAGAAGGGGAGTGGATGCAGATATCATCAGCATAGGTTAGGATCAGAGACGAATCAGGATAGGACTTAAAAGACAGAGGAGTCTATTCATGAGAAGAATTAAGAGAAAGGGGCTAAGTACCCCACCCTGAGGTGTGCTAAGATTGAAGGGTCGATAATCACTAACCACCCCACAAAACAGAACCCGGAAGTGATGATGAGACAGGTAACTTTCCAACCAGCAGAACAGGTGGCCAGATACACCCAGGTGGGCAAGTTTGTCAAGGATGACATCACGGTTTGCGATGTCGAATGCAGCTTTGTCAATGAAGGTTGTACAGGAAGAGGATGTGAGTAAGTAATTCTGCAAGGAAATGATGTGAGCTTTGGCCTGGGAGGAAACCAAAAAGATGAGGAGAGAGCTGGTCTTGGAGAAGATCGTGGAGCCTTGCTAAAAGAATTCTCTTGAGGACTTTGCAGATGCAGGAAGTCAGGGAAATGGGACAGAAATCAGAGGAATTAGGCTTAGGGATGGGAATGATGGTGCTACTGGTCCAGTCTGCAGGGAGACTACCTTTGGAAAGACTCAGGTTGAACAGTGAGAGTAGGAAATTGCCAGGACTTGAGCAATGTGTCTGAGTGTGGCGTAGGTGATCCCATCATCACCTGGGGCAGTTGCTGTGCCTTGCAATAGCGGAAGGCGCAACTTCTCACTGATGATGGGGTGATCATCGAGGGGGAAGGGAGTGGAGTGAGCCTCTGCAATACGTGTTAGCCTGTTTCCACTAGCAGCCAAGAGGCGAGCCTTGATGGGGTGAGGCAAGGATGTCACCTGAGATTGGGTGGACCCTTTGTCAACTAGATTGTTGGCATATTCCACAGGATTGTGGTAGAGAGGAGGGGAGGGGGACTCACGTGACTGAACAACTCTGTTAACCAGCCACCAAGCTTTAGATTGAGGAGGGTGTGTGTTAATATGCTGGAGAAAGTCATGCCAATACTCCTGGCAAAAGCTGTGTTTAAGGTCACGGGAGGACCTGGCTGCAGTGAGATAGGAGTGGAGGTTGTCAGCAGTGCAATCAGTGCAGTAAACAGCCGCTGCTCACTTCACTTCCTCCTCACTGTCATGTAGACGGCAATCCTTTGGCGAGCATAGGTTTTCGTATGACTGACTTACAGCACATAATGATCATAGAAGGTTTGTACTACGGTAACTAGGGAGGTGTATAGTTCACATGATGTGGTGAACGAATGACTGGCAAACTAGATGGTGAGCATGTCCTTGATAGTGGGTTGCAGCAGAATAGGGATATTAATCTTTTTCCTGACATGGCGGTGCTGGGAGTGTAGTATGGGAATGGAATATGTGGCAAGGATGCAATGTGGTCGGAGATAAGAGTAGGGTCAATGTCAACAGTGACAGCATGTTGTACCATGTTGCTATCAAGGATGATATCGAGATAGCCTCCCCCAACATGAGTGGGATGAGGAGTGGGGAATGAATGCAGATGATGGTTATTGGCAAAGTCATGGAGACAATGACCAGCAGGAGAAGCACGGGAACCGCCAAATGACGGAAGAGAGGCATTAAAATCACCCACGTAAAAGATACGTGAGGACCGGTGGGTACGTAAAGTGGTACGGTCATTCCCAGTTGGACTGAGATAGACATTACATATATACAAAGAGGCATCGTTGACAGTGAGGCAAAATAAGTGAAAGAGGGAGGAGTGAGAAGAGGCAGGTCAAATGGTAATGAGGGTGTGAGGAATAGAGTGACGAATGTATGTAACCAGGCCTTGGCCAGAATGGGTATGATAGCAGTGGTATCCCCGAAGCTTGGGTAGGGGTCTGGGACGACGAGTGTGAGGGAAAGCCTCCTGAAGGCAGATAACAACAGGGTGATGAGATAAAGCATAATGAGAAAGGTCAGCTAGGCGGCAATGGATGCTTCATATGTTCCAAGATAACATTTTATATTGTCTAGGTTTGGGAGCCATTAGGACAAGGGGGGACACGGAGAACTGTCATGGGAGAGTTGGGGAACAGATGGTTGGGGAAGCGGGGGAAAGGAGGAGGAAAGTGGGTCGGGAGGCACAAGAGAGGTAGGTCCCATATGTGCGGTTGCTGGGAGAGAGGGAGGTAGGGGGAGGGACGGGGAGGGGTGAGGGTGGCAGAGAGGCGAGGCTGTATGGGGTAATGGAGTGGGTGAGGGAGTACATACAGATGAGGCTGGGAGAGGGTGAGGCTGGGACACAGGTGGAGGGACAAGGCTGGGTGGTGGTGAGACAGGAGGGAGGGAAGGAGCAGGGATAACAGCAGGTGTGGTAGTTACATAGGAGTTGGTTTGTGGGGGCTGGGAGGTAGGCAGATAGGGAATATTAAGGTGAGAGAGTACATACAAAAGGAGACTGTGTAGTTCCTCGTACTGTTGTTGCAGTAGTTGAAGTTGATGGTCCAATGGGTGGGGCAGGGGGTGAGGGGGGAGGGGGGAGTAGTTTGTTGCCTGGCATGGGGAGGGGCAGGGACTGAGGGAGAGGGGAGGGGAGCATGATGTAGAACCAGTGGTGGGAGGGTGTATCGGCTGATGAACGGGAGAAGGGGTGGTGGTGGGGGCAGAAGCAGCGGCAGGGCAGGCTGAGTGACGAGTTGGGCAATCTAGGTGCCAAGCAGTGACGCCCACACGCCCACACCCAGGGCACTGGAACTGCAGTGAATGTAGGAAATGAGAGTGCGCAGCTATGGGGTCAGTGGGAGCTGGTGGCATGGGTGGTAGGGGCAGTTCCGAGAACTCAGATGAGTGAGGTTCAGATGCACAGGGACTGGGAGAGTGAACGGTGGTGGAGTGCCTGACAGGGCAGGTTGTGGTTGGATGGGGGCCACTGCACAGACCACACCGTTCTGCAGACCGGCAGTAGCCTGAGATGTGGCCAGACTCATAACAGCGGTAACACAAGGGTTGTGATGGCTTGGCCTCTACGAAGATACAGGGGGGAAGGAGTAGCTCATAGCGGTATTCGGGAGGGGGGGAGTCCTCTCCCTCCCATACAACAATGGAACGGTTGATGGGTTCTCCCAAAGAGTTGTACAGGTGACGTGCTCACTTGACACCAGATATGTTGTGTAGGACTGTAACAGGGCAGTCAGTTGCCAGGCGTTTCACAAGGTATTCCGGCAATTTCTTCCTTCTAATTAGGTCATCATGGAGTACAAATTTGACGCCCAAAAGCCCCTCAGTTGTTAGGGTCTGGATGAGATTGGGATAATTCCTGTGAACGTAGATGTTAGGAGGTGCTGGAGACATAAGGTGAACAGCTTCAGAGTGTCGAGTGATGAAGGGGTGAGTGGATGCACGTTGGCACAAGGCACCGCTGACAACAGGTGTGCATGTGGAGGGGAATGCCAGGCGCACATATTGGTCTCGTGGTATGACAGGAGGGAACTGGAACCGGGAAGGGGGGTATATGGCCACAGGAGGGGTGCTGGTGGTGAGGGCAGAGGCAGGGTCATCAGGTCTGGAGGGGTGTGAATTTATGGCAGAGGGTCACTCTGGGTGGTTGGCACTTGATGCCTGGATGTTTGAGTCGGTGACCACCAGTTCAACACACTCCCTTGTAGGGAAGAGTGTGGCACTAGCATCATCTTCACCACTAGCACTATCAAGCCTGATGCGTTTAATTGTTCCAATAGTAGGTTTGTTGGATGCAGCAGGATCACCAACAGCCGAGGCTGAAGTGTGGGGGACGTCGGTGTCTGGCAGGGAGTGTGTGCGACGTTGTACAACAGTTGGGGGGGACGCACAGGGTGTAGTAGCAGTTTGTGTTGTGCTATTGGGAGATCTGGCACCCCGTTTTGGTTTCGCTTTGCGCTTCCCCTTACCCATAATACTGACCTTGTCGGGTATTAATGTTATTAACACTGCACAACGAGTAGGAAGGATAGCCCAGAAGGGCACACAAATGCCCGGGGCAGCACGTTGATCTGAGAATTTGTTAGTCTCCCCACCGTCACTATCAGAAGAAATCGCGGAAGTCGGCTCGGTAAAGAAAACGGGGGAGTTTCGGAGTGACTCGCTTATTTGCTCACCCGGATTTACTGTTAATGATGAACGGAAAGTAAGTGAGCTGTGATTACTCTCCTCTTCCTTAACGTGCAAGGGCTTTTTACTGAAAGGTAACGTGCAATAGAACACTAACAAACTGACAAATGAACATGGATATATGTGATTCACATATGACTTTAATTATACACAAGTTATGTACACAAATCTCACACATACCACATCGTGAATCCGCTCGCCACACGCCCAGCCGTAAGAGGAATCCTGAATACGGTCCACCCACGTGATCTCCGCGTGACGTATCCAGCAGCTAGTTGAGAATCTTCTTAGATGTCTTAGTGCCCCGGGACCACTGGCGGCAGCTGAGAAGTTTTGTGAGAGGCACCACTACTCGCAAACGAAGCACAAAGCCCGGAGGGTTTGGGAAGAGGTGCGTGGTGATAATGAGAATGTGGTGGTAAATGAATCATAAAGGACTCATTAAAAATTTGGATACCACCAAGCCTGGGAGGTAATGGGATAGAGATGGGAGGAAAAAGGATAACAACGTTGTGTGAAAACCCGGAAACTCACGAGACGACACACTGACGGAGACTAAACTCTTAAGGCACGTAGGGGCACTGCAGCACACCAATTTATGTACCAGACACCACTGATCAGGCCTGGCACACTTGTAGGAGTTGAGTAACAGTGATGGGCGTCCTCTCGATGTTTGGGATAGCTGGCTTGGCGATGATCACTCTGTGTCGCTGGCTGGTGTTTTCCTGGTTTCCATCTCCTTCCTTATTTTCGTCATAGCACTCTAATATTATATTATCTTCAAAATGTGTATTAGGTTTGGAGGTTAAATAAAGTCTGGTATTGCAAAATAGATATTTCACTATTCAAACAGTATATTACAGTTACGTATAAGGAGTTACACAGCATAAGTCTGAGTGCTTCCTAGAGTACGTGTTGCTATCCCCACTCCCTGGCTATTACTGCCGGCTTTTTGCTCACAGCGGGGCATGGGAATGAAAGCTGACTATACAATCGAATGTTCGATGCCGATGCCTGGGAGGAAAGCTATGTGATGCTATGTTGCTATGTGACTCTTTAGATATGCTAAAAGTTAACTGACGTAAGTTATGATATATACATATACACTGCAAGTAATAAGATAATGAGAAATATAGTTAATACTTATAAATATGGATACAGCTAGTACGAGAGAGAGAGAGAGAGAGAGAGAGAGAGAGAGAGAGAGAGAGAGAGACACACACACACACACACACACACACACACACGTATCTAAATATAACACATGTTCTCGCTTCAGAAATGCAGATATGTACATATAAAAACAGAGACTTCAGTCATCCAACATTTTCAGCTAAATAAGATCTTGCTATATCCACTCCCGAAAACTCTTCACAAGCAAATTTTCTATTGCAGATACAAGGCTTCTCCTTGCTGACGACAATGTTGCCGCCAGTCTTCTTGACAAATAACAATTTGAAGTATGCTACAGGCAAACCATTGCGCCCAACCTCACTCAAATGACTCTTTTCACACCACAATACATTTAACCATCGCATGCATCTAATTATTTTCACAGCATAAATTATATAATCCTTCAATATATCCTTCACAAAAGTTTTGTGGGACCGCAGGACCGAAATGGCCGGATTACTGCGGTTAATCCCATCAGCGTCAATTTTTTATGACATTAGCAACAAATGCAACATAACAACAGTTACTGTTGTTACATTAAAACACCACTGATCATACATCTCAAGAAGGTGACCTGCTTAGTTTATGTACGGGCAGGTATATTTATGAGCAAGAGAATGATGCCAGGGAACAGATGAGCAGCCGTACTTCTCTCTATATAAAATACAATAATCAGTACACTGGTGAAATAAACAAAGGAGTTCACTTTATATAATTATTAATCTAAGATAATAAAAACAAAAATATATTTAGTTTCCAGAAAATATACAAGACTCCCGTGTTAGCATGTGATCCACGCACATAAGGATGACAAAATAAAAATACGAAATAACTGTTGTGTGTACGTTCCTTGAGGAAAGATTAACAAATGGCAAAAGTATGTAGCAGAGAAGTGATCCTGAAGCGCGGAGAGGTAAATCCAGGTAAACGTGAAAGCACTGGGGGTAGACTGGTGACTGACGCTGGCGAGTTGTGCTTTGGTCGTTTTCTTGCTTTTTTTTTTTTCGAGGGGGGGGGAAGCCTATCAACCTCTTGATAGAAGGCTCAGGTCATTAAGCCAGTTTTACCTACTTTAGTTTTTTTTCATTATTATTTATGTTTTATACATATACTTTAATTTTTATTACGGTTGTGCTATCGAGACCAATCATTTAAAGGACAATAGTGACACCGGATTTGTAAATGATTTCCAGAAAACTGCATGATTGGTGGACTAGCTGACGCTCCGAATTAAAAATTAAAAAAAAATCATCTGAACCATGAAACATTAGCGAATTTTGGAGAATGAGAACCCCAGATTCATAGCTTCATATAAAGTGAAGCGTTACAGTTTACATCTCTTGCTGGACACCAAGCTCTGAATACCATAAAACATGACATTCTCTCCCCGCGGAGCTTTGGGTCTCTGCGGCGCGCACACGTCCAGAGATGAAGTGACCATGAGTCGTAACTGGCAGGAGTTTGAGGAAGCATGTCAGCCAACAAGTTGTTTTTTTCTCTGATGTGAATGATTTGCAGACCATATTCTTGTAAGACGAGAGGACATAATATCAAGTGTTGGTTCGAGTTCTTCATTTCGTGCAGGAAAGTTACGGTTTATGGTCAGTGTGAATTTC
This sequence comes from Coenobita brevimanus, assembly GCF_032717465.1. Lineage (NCBI taxonomy): Eukaryota > Metazoa > Arthropoda > Malacostraca > Decapoda > Coenobitidae > Coenobita > Coenobita brevimanus. Next base: position 12,840,557 of record NC_137064.1, on the reverse strand, counting down.
AAGAGGATGGATGGAGTCATATCTGAAGAACTGAACGTCAAGGCTGGAATTAATGCAAGTGCTTGCATCTTAATTGTTGCCAGAGTGGTGGTACACTGGGTTTAGGTAAGGGAGATTGAAAGCCACGTAATAATACATAGCCAGTCCCACTCACAAGCATCAATCTGCAGAACGAATGGTAATGAAACCATGCAGCACACAGAACACAAGAGGAGGCCAAAAGAGCTTTCACTTGATCACAGTACCTTCAGCAGCAGCAGACCACTTGAATGACTTCCTTGGAGAGAGTAGTCCTGTCAGAGTGTTTGTTAGCGCAACAAATTTTTACAGAAGAGGCAATGAAACCCACTCATTCTGAGATTTTTCTTTTTTTAGGCTTCTCTCTTTGAGGAACAGGGAACTCGATTACGGCCTCGAGCTTTGGTGCCCGAGGAGTCATCTTCCTTTCTATAATGTAGCCAAAGTAATTATCTGTAGTCTGAGCGAACCTGCATTCTGCCAGATTGATGAACAATCATGCATCATTCAAGCACTTAAGTTTCTCCAGGCGATGAAGTTGTTCTTCCCAAGAATCAGTTGCAAGAATTTAAAGCATCAAGATACTCATGGGTACCCTATAAGCCATAAATCACCTTGTTCATTATCTTCTGGACCGAACTTGGTGCATTCTTCAGACCAAATGTCATATAGAGATGATCCTACAGGCCATCAGGAGTGACCAGTGCTGATATCAGGCATAACCTGGGGGTGAGGGATGCCTACTAATATCCTCGCAAGATGTTGATCTTCGTGACAAACTTGGCCATTCCAGTGGTGACATTGATGTCGTCCAATCGAGGTACTGTGAAGGAATCGTTGAATGTATGTTGGTTTACCACACGATAGTTGGTGTACAATTTGTCTGTTCTATCCATCCTGGGCACCAACATGCTCAGTGAGGCCCACGGTTTGTCACTGGTCTCGAGGAGGTGGCTGTCTTTTAGGTACCGCACTGCATCCCTCATCCGTTGGAGCTTCACTGGACTCAGTCAAAATGGAGCATGTTTCACCAGTTGAACCCCAGGTAGAAGTTCAATGTTATGCTAGATTATGGTACATCTTCCAGTAGAGTCTTTGCAAAGGTTGGGATAAGATTTCAACAAGGTGCACAACTGAACAATCAGCAATGAGCATGTGGAAAATTAGAAGTAGGGTCTTTTATAAACCTCTGAATTAAAATGGGTAAAGGAGCTTCAGGCATAGATACACTATCCTGTACATGTGGGATGGGTGGTTTACCCTTCAGGCCTGACTCAGTGGATCTGGAATGGTAAGGGTTTTACAGATTTATCTGAAACAATTTGGAAGATTTTCTCCTCCTTTGGGTAGAAATAATGTACTTAAATTTCATTAGTACTGGGCAAGGTCTACTGAAAGCAGACTATAAAAAAGTTTCTCCGTTTTGGCATGAAAAGAACTTTATGCCTACGGCTGAAGATCATTTTTACTCACCTAAGGCCTTTTTCATTCATTCCTTTCATTGACACAAATGAAGAGCAGATAACTTATCTTTAAAGTCATTGATGTCTATGGTAGATGAGGGTGATTGAAATTTTTTTTTCAACTAATATTCCTTTAGCATCTTTAGGGGTCCTCGGACATCTGCCCGAACAAAAGCTGAAGTGGACTGAAACTGAAGGACTCAGATTTACATTCTCGTACAACAACAATGACAAAGTTGGATTTGACCATTCCAGTGCTCCCTGTGATTCAGGAGGATTATGCAGATGCCAGATACTGAGTTACATCCATCACCTGCACGTCCTCCTAAAAACTGTTTGATTGCACTACAGTATATTTGGGTTACAAGACTGTGTAATTCTTCACCGAAACATCCACAATAGTCTTTTCATGTGATGGTCTTTAACGGCTGTGCTACTGGAAATAGAGTAGCGGCACATTATGGTAAATATATACTCTTTACCCTTTTTGGTTTTGCTAGTGGACATATACAGTCAAATTACCACCTTCTCAAATGGTTCAATTACAGTACTGGTTGACTGTATTATTGCTGGCTTTGTCTTTTGGTCTGGCATTCCCTTCACTCGGCACGTGTGACTAGATTTTCCATACTGGGCAACCTTTAACTTGTGCAGAAAATAAAGATGTTTCAGAAGTTTAATTCAAGTCTTGTTTATTGCTATCTTCCCATGATCCAGTTTTATAATCATCTTCCTAAAAGGCTTTGGTACTACCGTTTGGTTGGAGATTGCTCAATCCTGATCTGCTCTTATCTATGGTGGTCTGTATTTCCTTATTTCAGTGCTGTCCTGAATACAGTAACCTGTCCCTTTCTGAACATCTAAATCTTGTTCTGCATATGAAATTATGTCTGCAAGGGAAGGGTCTTCTCTCTGAATGAGACTGTCAGTATTTATTTGCATCTTCACAAAACCGTCATCTTCATCATTATGATCATCTTAACCATCCTTAAACAAACGCTTAACACCAACAAATTCTTGGCCTTAGCTCTTGTAACTACACTAGGAAGAAATAAAAATGAATCTTCCTTCTAATGCTCCTTGGTAGGGCTTTTTGCAGTGGGGTCGTTGACAGCCACTGGCGGTGGAATAACTAAAGATCCTGCAAGATCATTCCCAGTATAAGATAAACTTCTTCAGGTACTAGACCATCATGAATTCTTTTTGTGACATCCCCATGAATCAAAGAAGAGATCAAGCAAATTGTATCACGAGGTAATACTGAGTAACCAGAGAGATCTTCCAAGACTTCATTCTCTCCTGTGCTGTAATTCTCAGTGTGAATCATAATTCTCTAATGTAGAATACTCTGAGCAGCTACTGTCCCTCAGGATGAATACTTCTCTATAACGTCCATTATCAAGAGCCACCGTTTCTTTAAACTTAAAATCAGAGAATACGCCCTCTGATTTTGGAACATCATGGACACTTACATGACATAAAGGTTTTGTGTTCCCTCTGCCTTTCACTACATTATCCGTCTTTCCTTCATCTCAGCTTGATATTACGTGCATATTCGTATTTGGTTGAATCCTAGAATTCCATGAAGGATGTCCTGTCTTGTAATATCTAGACTGTTGACATATATTATCTAACAATGTCCTGTCTTCGTACTAAAGGTACATTATCCGTAGGAACCAAAAGAGTAAGATTGAGATTTAGATGATCTAGGGCTCTGCATACTCTGGCGTGAATCATTAGACCCATGAGAAGGCAAACTCTGTGAGTCACTCTTCACAGTGCGTCTAGAATCATCAGTGACACTATGGGTCAGGTCATATGTGTCTGCAATTTTTTTTCTTTTTAACACAAGTAATATCTCTTTCATGAACGTACATCCTTAGTTCTGGGGGGATCTTTAGCTTAACTTTTTCTAAAGGATAAAATGCTTTAATCCATCTAAAGTAACAACTTGGCAAGTTATAATCAATTTATCAAACAGACTAGTCAGTTTATTTGGAAATTCAGTGTAAGTTCTCTTTGAGAAATTTGGAAACTTTTTGAACTGAACTCTGTAGGCTTCTTTCACTTGATCATAAACTTGAATCATTCCTCTTTTTCTAGTCTCATGATCCATACTGTCTCACCGAGGCTATTATAAATCTGCCAAGTCTTTCATATTAACCTAGTTTGAACTAATATGGTCCAGCACAGGCTTTCCCACTACAAAGAGTTTTTCATGCTGAACAAAGAATGTGTCTGGATCCCTCTCAACAAATATCCTACAAGTTGAGCATTTTTACCCAAATCAAAAGTTTTGGATACTGAGTTAGCATTCTTACTGGCTGCATGTGCTGGCTGTTGTTGTTGTTGATGATCTTGTATAAATATCGCTAGTTTCATTTCTGTCTCTACCAGCTCTTTCTTGAACTTTAGTGATTCTTTCCTTCCATCCAGCCGCTTCTTCTTTGAAGTTATGAAATATTCAAGTGCCTCTTTTTACAACTTATAGCGTCTATTTCCAGTCTCAAGTTGTTATATTCATCTATCACCTGGCAGTGTGTCCCCCTGCGTTTGTGGGTCTTCATAATTATGTACTTTCTTTTGAGAAGCTTTCAAGACACAAAGAATACTCATGACCATCACTCCTAGTTAGGGAATCCTTACTAGGACCAGGTGAGAGTTTAGTTTCCATTGTAGATTCAGTACTTAACTATGAACCAAATGTTCTATGACCAAGTGCTGTACCTCAGTCTCTGTGACTTTACTGTTATACTCCAGGCAGTAGTGATATACCAAGTTAATTCAATGGGTCTTATTAATCTTTACTCTTGTGAGCTTTTCCTCACTGCGATTAGAAACGAATGCATTTACATTAAATAAGGGACTTCATTGTGATTATGTATCAGTAAACAATAAAACAAACTAACAAGCTCATTGGAATGCAGATAACTCCTCCTGAGACTGATTCATGCTCCAGAGGTATTGAAATGCTCCAGAGGTATTGAATTGACAGATAAAATAATGTTCAGCTGAGCTAATGGATATTGTAC